>NC_040078.1:49872860-50173630 GCF_003369695.1 Bos indicus x Bos taurus | reverse complement strand
ATGCACAGTATTGGAAACGAAAGCTAGTAGCAGTAACCCTACCTGCTCACAAGCTAGTTTTTGAGGGTGAAATAAGAATCACATAGAATTGATACGAAAAGGACAAAGTTAGCCATGTAAAAGTAAAATAGTATTGTTAACAGGGCTTCCCTGGTGGCTCAGATGGTAAAGTGTCTGCTTGCAATGCTAAAGACCTGGGTTCCATCCCTGAATTGGGAAGATCCCCCAGTAAAGGAAATGGCAACCCACTCCAGTACTGTTGCCTGGAAAATCCTATGGACAGAGGAGCCTGGTAGGCTACAGCCCATGGGGTCGCAAAAAGTTGAACACGGCTGAGCGACTTCACTTTACTTTTACTTTATTAATAGTGCCTAGTTTACGTTAGTGTGTGAGAGAATTCACTTACTTGACCATTTCCCCTTTACTCAGTGCCTCTCATCAACTTTATAATTATATTACATAGAAGAAAGAATGAAGAACAGCTAAGTTATGTACATATTTTCTGAATATTCTTCTTTTGCATCTTAGAGACTCTTCTGATTAGATTAATGTGGAGTATTTTCCTATCTCATATATAAAAGTCTATTTTGATCCTAACATTAGTTTTAATTTCTTAATTCTAAATATTAAGATTTTTCAACACTTATTATGAAAATAAACTCAGGAAATTTCTCTCTGGGCCAGCTCAGCTTCTTCCAAAATATACTAGAGCATATAAAGATATAACTACATTAAATCAATATTTTGACCATAGTAATATTAAGAGTGGGTTTCCTTGGTGTGGCTCAAATGGTAAAGAATCTGCCTTCAGTGCGAGAGACCCAGATTTGATTCCTGGGTCAGGAAGATCCCCTGGAGATAGTAAGAGTAGTGTGAGGTCACTCTTTGCAGTTATTCCTATAAATACGCCAACAAATAATTATCTCTTCAGAGAGATTTGGGCTTCCCTTGTGGCTCAGCTGGTAAAGAATCCGCCTGCAATGCGGGAGACCTGGGTTCAGTCCCTGGGTTGGGAAGATCCCTTGGAAAAGGGAAAGGCTATCCACTCCGGTATTCTGGCCTGGAGAATTCCATGGACTGTATAGTCCATGGGGTCGCAAAGAGTCGGATACGACTGAGCGACTTTCACTTCACTTTAGATAGATTAAAGCCAGGAAGTCCATTTGCTCTCTAGATAATAAATAAATATAGTCTTAAGAGCATTTATTTAACTGTACTGATCTGAAGGAGCATAACAGGAAAAAGTAATTAAGACATTTGGATCCCTTATTCAGCTCTGCTACTCAGCTCTGTTATGTTGGGCAAATAGTTTAATCTCTGGGATATAGTTTCCTCATATGTAAATAAAGAGGTTGATTTTTGAAGTCCCTGTTAGCCAGGACAGCCTATGATTAGATTTCAATTTACATTGCATTCATGGCGTAGATTAAGAGGAATGGGAAAGAGATTAGAGTGAACAGGAAAATGAGCCGGAGGGGAAGAAAGCCAAGAAGTCAAAGAGAGAAAGTATAAATGGATACTTAGCACTGTTCTAGCGAATTTTCATGTTAAGAATTATGAATTTGTTGTTATTCAGTTGCCTAGTCATGTCCTACTTTTTGCAACACCATGGATTGCAGCCCACCAGGCTGCCCTGCCATCACTATCTCCCAGACTTTGCTCAAACTCACATCCATGCTAGCTAACCATCTCATCCTTTGTTGCCCTCTTCTCCTTTTGCTTTTAGTCTTTCCCAGCATCAGGCTCTTTTCCAGTGAGTCATGTCTTCTCATCAAGTGGCCAAAATATTGCAGCTTCATCGTCAGTCCTTCCTATGAAAATTCAGGGTTGATTTCCTTTAGGATTAACTAGTTTGATTTCCTCGCTATCCAGGGGACACTCAAGAGTCATCTCCACCACCACAGTTCCAAAGCGTCAATTCTTTGTTCTCAGTCTTCTTTTTGGTCCAACTCTCAAATCTGTACATCAGTCAGTCAGTTCAGTTGTTCAGTTGTGTTTGACTCTTTGTGACCCCATGGACTGCAGCACGCCAGGCCTCCCTGTCCATCATCAACTCCCGGAATTTACTCAAATTCCTGTCCATTGAGTTGGTGATGCTGTACATGACCGCTGGAAAAACCATAACTTTGACTATATGGACCTTTGTTGGCAAAGTGATGTCTCTGCTTTTTAATACGCTGTCTAGGCTTATTATAGCTTTTCTTCCAAGGAGCATCTTTTTAATTTCATGGCTGCAATCACTTTCTTTATAGTCCAACTCTCACATCCATACATGACCACTGTTAAAACCATAGCCTTGACTAGATGGACCTTTGTTGGCAAAGTAATATCTCTGCTTTTCAATATACCATCTAGGTTGTTCGTAGTAATGCTTCCTAAGGCTCACTTGACTCACACTCCAGGAAAAATATGAATATATGTACATAAACACTGTATCTATTTTTTTATTTTCAAATTGAGTTCTGCCTTTTTTTAGTTTTTTAACATTTGAATCTTCCCAACCCAGGGATCAAACCCAGGTCTCCTGTATTGCAGGTGGATTCTTTACCAGCTGAGCCACAAGGGAAGCCCAAGAATACTGGAGTAGATAGTCTGTCCTTTCTCCAGCCGATTTTCCCAACCCAGGTATTGAATCAGGGTCTCCTGCATTGCAGGCAGGTTCCTTACCAACTGAGCTATCAGGGAAGTCCCTTAATTTTTATTTTTAACACTTTATTGAAGTATAACCAAATTACAGTGTTGTGTTAATTTCTGCTGTATGGGACAGTGGTTTATATATATGTGTATTTATGACTGAAAGATCCCAGGAAAGTGAAAGTGATAGTTGCTTAGTCATATCCAACTCTTTGGGACGCCTGGACCATAGCCCACCAGGCTCCTCTGTCCGTGGGGATTCTCCGGGCAAGAATACTGGAGTAGGTTGCCGTTCTCTTCTCCAGGGATCTTCCTGACCCAGGGGTTGAATGTGGTTCTCCTGCATTGCAGGTGGGTTCTTTCCCGTCTGAACCGCCAGGGAAGCCCTTGTGGATTATATGTAAATATATATATACACACACACGTACATATATATGTGTGTATGTATATTTTTTACCATTAGAGTTTATCATAGGATATTGAATATAGTTCCATGTGCTATATGCAGTAGGTCCTTATTGTTTATTTATCCTATTATTTAATAGTTTGCAAGACTATTTCTGCTCTTGATTCTCTGTTTTGCTAATCATATCCACTGGTCTCAGTTCAAAGGATGAATTGTCAGCTTCAGGGGTATGATACTGCATTATTGGTGTGAGGGCAGAGGGAAAGTGGCAGGAAGTGGTCCAGGATAGTAGGTAGCAAGGACAACAATGAAAGTACATCACCAGAGAATCTGAACCAGGGCAAAAGAGTATGACTAAATAAAACTAGATTTAAAGTTGTTTATCCCAAACTGTAGTCCGTGCTTTACCGTTAAGTAGCCACTGAATTACCCTGGGCTCAAGTTTGAGATTTAGAAAGCAGTACTGAACATATAGAGGCTAATGTGATACAGAAATGAAAATCTGTAGGATCCCCAAAGTACAAATGAAATGGACAGGAATGTGGAATGAAGGGACGGGTAGAAAATTGGCTCATCAATATGGATGCTATTGTAATATCAGAAATTATATAATTAAATAGGGAAGATGTTAGATAATATACTGGTATAAAGTTTGTGTCAGACCTTGCATCACACAACAGATATGTTCTAACAGTATGTAAGTTTATTTTGGATCTGTGAAATTGGTTTAATTGTGCTAAGAATGCATACTGTTTTAAAGGACTCCTTACAGAGAGCAATTATACTGTAATTAAATTTTAAATAAATACAATATTCCTTATTAAGTTTACTTGAAGACATAAAGTTCAGATACATGAATATGACCACAGTTGTTAACATCATTACTGTATTTAATATTATTGTGGGAACACTAGCCAATGAAATCAAAGAGAAATTGTGATTACTTGAGTAATAACTCTTCTTGCCACTAAGTATATTTTTACTCATGTTGTACCCCTAGTTCCAAGTTCAACATTGCTCAGTTAGTGAGTTAAATGAATGAATAATGATAGCCACCAGTTCTGAGCACTGTGTTGAATGTTTTATTTACATTTTGTTTCATGTTCTCAGTTCAGAGTCGTGTAATTACTTCAGAGTCATGTAATTACTCAGAGATCAAGAGCTAGTCAATGATACTGGGCTAGGTGGGAGATAACAGATTTATAAAAAGATCCTGCGCTTAGAGTTTATAGTCTTCTAAAAGCTGAATAAATGCTTTAACCAAACATAGAAAACATTGACATACTATTTGTGCATAGTTGATAGCAGTAGTGATGTTTGGTCTGATATTTCATATGCTGTTTTAATGCAATGATAAAGTACTCTTTTTATTGATATAATGCAATTCTTTTTTTTTTTAGTTTAAGAAATCTGAGTCATTTGCATCGTGAAATGTTCCCATTAGTTGCACCCTTTACATTAGAATTTCAGGTTGAGCAAGGGTCACTCTTTTGTAATTCCACAATTTTCAAGAGGAAGAGTCACTCAAAAAGACCCTGATGCTGTGATGAGGGAAGGAGGAGAAGCAGGCAACAAGGATGAAATGGTTGGATGGCATCACCAACTGAACAGACATGAGTTTGAACAAACTCCAAGAGATAGTAAAGGGCAGGGAAACCTGGAGTGCTGCAGTCCATGGGGTCGCAAAGAGTCAAACACGACTTAGCAACTGAACCACTACAACCATACATGCACAGAGTATATGCAATGAATATGTGCAGTTTTTACTACAAAAGTACTTATTTTCAGTATTTGATTCAGTACTAAAATACTAATTTTAATACCAGTATTTCTTTATTTGTGCATTTACTTCATTTAATATTAAAATAACAGTTTTAATTCCAGTATTTTAAAATGTTCGGAATCCAGCAATTTCTTTGAAAAGAAATAAGTGAAACTAAATCATTTAAAATATAGATCATAAATATGTTTCTGTAAATATAAAATTTACTACAAAATGGCAACTACAAACATAAATTTATAAAATGCGAAACATACATGGTTATTTTAACATAAACTAGCATTTTGTTGTGGTTCAGCTACTCAATTGTTTCCGGCTCTTTGCAACCCCATGGACTGCAGCACACCAGGCTTCCCTGTCCTTCACCATCTTCCAGAGCTTGCTCAAACTCATGTCCATTGAGACCATTCAGCATACATAACAAAAATACTCTAAAATGAAATAAACAGTACATACACTAGTGACCAGTAATTATAAAAATGAAAACAAACTTTGACCTTTTTTAAGATGATCTTTCAGTGAAAGATCCAATGGCATCATTTTATTGTGCATATTCTTATGCAAAGTTTTCCAGGTGCTGATATATTTTCTATCTGAAGAGTGGTGAGGAGAAAGCTACATGCTAACACTACATATTTTCTTCTGATGTTTTATTCTTCAAATTATCTCACCTCCTGCATAACTTATAAGAAAACCTTTTGAACAGTCTTTTTTTTAAAGGGACTAAAATCTTTTTTACTTACAGAGAGCCAAAGTTTTTCCTTATAAAAAGCATTTTTGGTAGGTTTTATCTCCTTAATTTCATCATGTAGAGATGGGAAGTTCCAAAAGCTGTGACATCATTTTCAGTACTTAGTTGCTAAGCTGTCTCCAACTCTTTGCAACCACACAAACTGTTCTACTTAATTAGAAAGTCTTTGAATTAAATTAGAATTATTCTTGTCAGAGAGCATCAGGTGGCCAGTATTGGAGCTTCAGCATCAGTGCTTCCAGTGACTATTCAGGGTTGATTTCCTTTGGGATTGACTGGTTTGATCTCCTTGCTGTCCAAGGGAGACTCAAGAGTCTTCTCCAGCACCACAGGTTGAAAGCATCAGTTCTTTCACGCTCAGCCTTCTTCATGGTCCAACTCTCAAATTTGTACAGAACTACTGGATAAACAATAGCTTTGACTATACGGAACTTGGTTGGCAAAGTGATGTCTCTGCTTTTTAATTTGCTTTCTAGGTTTGTCATAGTTTTTCTTCCAAGGAGCAGGTGTCTCTTATTTCATGACTACAGTCGTGTCTGCAGTGATTTTGGAGCCCAAGAAAATAAAACCTGCCACTGTTTTCACTTTTTCCCCATCTATTTGCCATGAAGTGATAGAAAAGATGCCATGATCTTCAGGGTTTTTTTTTTTTTTTAATGATATTCGTTTTTTTGAATGTTGAGTTTTAAGCCAGCTTTTTCACTGTCCTCTTTCACATTTATCAAGAGGCTCTTTAGTTCCTCTTTACTTTCTGCCATTAGAGTGTTGTCAATCTGCATGTCTGAGGTTATTGATGTTTCTCCTGGCAGTCTTGATTCCAGCTTGTTATTCACCCAGCCCGGCATTTTACATGATATACTCTGCATGGAATTTGAATAAGCAGGGTGACAATATACAGCCTTCATGTACTCCTTACCCAGTTTTGAACCAGTTTGTTGTTCCATGTCCAGTTCTAACTGTTGCTTCTTGACTAGCATACAGGTTTCTCAGGAGATAGGTAAGGTGGTCTGGTATTCCCATATCTTCAAGAATTCTCCACAGTTTGTTGTGATCCACACACTCAAAGGCTTTGGTGTAGTCAGTGAAACAGAGTAGATGTTTTTCTGGAATTTTCTTGCTTTTTCTATGATCCAACAGATGTTGGCAATTTGATCTCTGGTTCCTCTGGCTTTTCTAAACCCAGCTGTACATCTAGAAGTTCTCTGTTTAATACTGCTGAAGCCTAAGTTGAAGGATTTTGAGCATTATCTTGCTAGCATGTGAAAAGAGTATAATTGTATGGTAGTTTGAACATTCTCTGGCATTGCCCTTCTTTGGGATTGGAATGAAAACTGACCTTTTCCAGTCCTGTGGCCACTGCTGAGATTTCCAGATTTTCTGACATACTGAGTGCAGAGAACTTAACAGCATCATTTTAGGATTTGAAATATCTAAGCTGGACTTCAGTCACCTCCACTAGCTTTGTTCATAGTTACGCTTCCTAAGGCTCACTTGACTTCACACTCCAGGATTTCTGCCTCTAGGTGAGAGACCACACCATCATGGTTATCCAAGTCATTAAGATCTTTTTTGTGTATGTATGACATACATATACATGTACCTTTTTGTGTATGTGTGGTATGTTTTGTAGAAAACAAAAAGAACAACACATAACTGAAAAAGTACACTTCATAAACTATACTTTCTATTTCAGTATTCAGAGAAAAGAGAATTCTAGTGAATTCAGTTATTTTAGAAGCATATGGAATAAGAATTTTAAAATTTTGTCACCTTTCTGAAAATATTTTATATAAAATTTTTTATGTGATCTGTCATTTAGAAATTTGTATCATATATTTGGTTAACAAGTATAGAGGGAATTTGGACAATAGCATACTTAGTTTTTGTAGCCACTTTGGTTATTTCTTAGAAAATGAACCGTATAGACTTAGGTAATACCTTTCATTTTGATAGTAGCTGATTTTAACAGAAGTTTTCAGAATTACTTCATTTTCTTTCTTCCTGCATTTGATTATATAGTTTCTTCTCCCTGGAATGCCATCTTCTCTTGTTTCTAGGCATTCATATCCTACCTATTTTTCAGGACTTAGTTTAAAGTTTATCTTTTTCCCCATAGCTAGCATCTTGCCCAGTGGTGAAAGAGTTGAAAGTTTTCCCTCTAAGAACAGGAACAACACAAGTATACCTTCTTTCATTACTTCTGTTCAGTGTAATACTGGGAGTTTGTGCCAGAGAAATCATGCAAGAAAGGAAATGAAGGATACCCAAATTTGATCAACATAAGTAAAATTATCTCTGTTCACAGGTGACATGATCTTATATGTAAGAATCACTGAATATTCCAGAAAAAACTTTTAAAACGAATATAAACAAACTCAGCAAAATTATAGAGTAGAAAATCAGTACTCGTTAGTGTGTTGGATTTCTACACACTAACAATGAACAATTTGAAAGAAAATTAAGAAAATAATGCCAGTTATAATTGCACCAAGAATACCTAGGAATTAATAACTGAGGAGGTAGAAGAGTTATCCTTTGAAAACAATAAAACATTGCTGAAAGAAATTAACAAGATACAAATAAATAGATGTCCATACTAGCCAAAGGGCAACCCACTCCATTGCTCTTGCCTGGAAAACCTCATGGACAGAGGAGCCTGGTAGGTTGTAGTCCATAGGGTCGCATTTGGACACAACTGAGCAATTTCACTCACTGTACTAGCCAAAGCATTTTACAAATTCAGTGCAATCTCTATCAAAATCCCAATGAAACTTTTTTGCAGAATAGAAACATCAATTCTAAAATTCATATGAATTCTCAAGGGATACCAAGGTATCTCAAGGATACCAAGAGAATCCTGAAAAAGAAGAACATGCTTTGAGAGCTGACATTTACTGATTTCAGTACCAATACCAAGAATTCTCAAGGATACCAAGATATCTCAAGGATACCAAGAGAATCCTGAAAAAGAAGAACATATTTTGAGAGCTGACATTTACTGATTTCAAGACTTATTACAAAGGTACAGAATGGTACTGGAATACAGACATTAAACACTGATGGAATAGCATAGAAAGCCCAGAATAAACCCTCACCTGCACGATTAAATTATTTTCAATAAAGGTGCCAACTACTTTCAGTGGGACCTCTTCAGCTGGGAAAGCTGAATAGCCACATGCGAAAGAATGAGTATGAATCTTTACCTTACAACATAGAAAAAAAATTGAGTCAGTATTAACATGTATCAAGATCTAAATGTAGAAACTAAAGTTATAAAAAGCCTTAGAAGAAAACATGGGAAAGTTTCATGACATTAGATTTGGAACTGATTTCTTGGATGTGATACCAAAAACAGATATCAAAATTTGAGAAAATAGGTAAATTGGACTTCAAAATTGGACTTGATAAAAATTGAAAACTTTTGTGCGTTTAAAGAATGCTATCAACATAGTAAAAAGGTCCAGAGAATGGGAGAAAATACTTGCAAAAATATATATGAATAGGGATTAACGTGCAGAATATGTAACTCATACAACTCTGCAACAACAAACAAACCCAGACAACCCTATGAGAAATGGGTAAAGCATTTGAATAGACATTTCTTTAAAGAAGATATACAGTTGACCAGTAAGCACATGACAGGATATTCAGTGTCACTAATCATTCAGTTCAGTTCAGTTGCTGTCATGTCCAACTCTTTGCAACCCCATGAATCACAGCACAACAGGCCTCCCTTGTCCATCACCAACTTCTGGAGTTCACTCAGACTCACGTCCATTGAGTCAGTGATGCCATCCAGCCATCTCATCCTGTCGTCCCCTTTTCCTCCTGCCCCCATCCCTCCCAGGATCAGAGTCTTTTCCAATGAGTTAACTCTTTATATGAGGTGGCCAAAGTACTGGAGTTTCAGCTTTAGCATCAGTCCTTCCAAAGAACACCCAGGACTGATCTCCTTCAGAATGAACTGGTTGGATCTCCTTGCAGTCCCAGGGACTCTCAAGAGTCTTCTCCAACACCACAGTTCAAAAGCATCAATTCTTCGGCACTCAGCTTTCTTTACAGTCCAACTCTCACATCTATACATGACCACTGGAAAAACCATAGCCTTGACTAGATGGACCTTTGTTGGCAAAGTAATGTCTCTGCTTTTCAATATGCTATCTAGGTTGGTCGTAACTAATCATTAGGGAAATGCAATTCTAAATTACAGTTTGACCTTAAAGGGGGAAGAAGGGCAGAAGGAAGGACGATTGAGTAGAATCATCTACTACAGTGAAGTTCTAAAGAGAATTTAACAAGGAGGAATTGGTCAAGGAGTTTTTGGAATTCATCTGTTGGAAGATTCGTTGGTCTCCCTCAACCAGATCTTTCTTCATATCCCTACCTTCCTTGCTGTGTGGGAACAGTTGGTGGTGGGAAGCCTGGTACCTGGGGCACTGGTCAGCTAGTTGCCTGTGGTTAGAAATCTTGAGAGCCATATTCTCATAACCACAGCACCATCTTCTTATAAGTTATTTTTTACTTTTTATGCAAAATTATGACCTGCTAAATTATTGTCTTTAAAAGACATGGCTCTATTAATTAAGGACTTGGTATTCATTTATCAACCATACTTGGAGAGATTGGAGAATTGTTATATTTTTGTGTTGTTATATATGTGTAAAGTGAAGTCGCTCATTCGTGCCCAACTCTTTGCAACCCCATGGTCTGCACCAAGCTTCTCCATCCATGGGATTTTCAAGGCAAGGGTACTGGAGTGGGTTGCCATTTCCTTCTTCAGGGAATCTTCCCAACCCAGGGATTGAACCCAGGTCTCTTGTATTGTAGACAGACGCTTTATCATCTGAGCCACCAGGGAAGTCCTATATATATTTGATGCTTATTGATTTAAATTATGTTTGCAAAAGAGGAAGAGATGCTCTTTTTTCCCCCTTCAAATCTCTTAATACTGTTGCTGCAAAGTCGCTTCAGTCGTGTCCCACTCTGTGCGACCCCATAGACGGCAGCCCACCAAGCTCCCCCGTTCCTGGGATTCTCCAGGTAAGAACACTGGAGTGGGGTGCCATTGCCTTCTCTGTCCTCTTAATACTACTATATCCTTATTCTTAATTAATGACCTTGCCTCCTATTTTACTTAACAGAATAGAAGTGATCACCAGAGAATTTTCCACAGACTACTACCACCAAGCTGTCTAAACTTGTGTCCATTTACTCTGCCTTCTCTTCTGTTACTGAACTGCCTGTGGTTTTAGCAAAGATTAGTCCCTTCACGTAGGCATGCATCTGCTTTTATCTACTCAGTGTTCATTGCTCCAGTTCTTCCTTCTATATTATCAGTTTTTCTTTTATGTGTATTATTTCTATTTAGCATATGATCATATTGTTTCTTTTATCTAAAATCCACCTACATTTAACCTCACTTCTTTCTTTAATCATCCCGTATCTCTTCTCTCCTTGAAAGCAGAGTTCTTGAAAGTGGTGTCTGTATACACTGTTTCTAAATTCTTTCTTCCTAATCGTTTAAAAATCCATTTTAGTCAGACTTTTGCTCTGACTACTTCAATAAAACTCTGCTCTTGTTAAGGTTGTTAGTGATCTGCATATTGCTAAATCCTGGTGGTCAATTTTCAGTCCTCATATTACTTTGAGTAGCACTTGACTGGAAAAGGTCAGTTTTCATGCCAATCCCAAAGAAAGGCAATGCCAAAAAATGTTCAAACTACCGCACAATTGCACTCATCTCACATGCTAGCAAAATAATGGTCAAAATTCTCCAAGCCAGGCTTCAACAGTATGTGAACTGTGAACTTCCACATGTTCAAGTTGGATTTAGAAAAAGCAGAGGAACCAGAGATCAAATTGCCAACAGCCACTGGATCATCAAAAAAGCAAGAATTCCAGAAAAACATCTACTGCTTTATTGACTATGCCAAAGCCTTTGACTGTGTGGATCACAATAAACTGTGGAAAATTATGAAAGAGATGGGAATACCAGACCACCTGACCTGCCTCTTGAGAAACCTAAATACAGGTCAGGAAGCAACAGGTAGAACTGGACATGGAACAACAGACTGGTTCCAAATCGGGAAAGGAATATGTCAAGGCTGTATATTGTTACCCTGCTTATTTAACTTCTATGCAGAGTACATCATGCGAAATGCTGTGCTGGATGAAGCACAAGCTAGAATCAAGATTGCTGGGAGAAATATCAATAACCTCAGATATGCAGATGACACCACCCTTATGGCAGAAAGTGAAGAAGAACTAAAGATCCTCTTGATGAAAGTGAAAGAGGAAGAGTTGGCTTAAAACTCAACATTCAGAAAACAAAGATCATGTCATCTGCTTCATGGCAAGTAGATGGGGAAACAGTGGAAACAGTGACAGACTTTATTTTTTTGGGCTCCAAAATCACTGTAGATGGTGATTACAGCCATGAAATTAAAAGATGCTTGCTCCTTGGAAGAAAAGCTTTGACCACCCTAGACAACATATTAAAAAGGGGAGACATTACTTTACCAACAAAGATCTGTCTATTCAAAGCTATGGTTTTTCCACTAGTCATGTATGGATGTAAGAGTTGGACTATAAAGAAAGCTGAGTGCCAAAGAATTGATGCTTTTGAACTGTGGTGTTGGAGAAGACTTTTGAGAGTCCCTTGGACTGCAAGGAGATCCAACCAGTCCATCCTAAAGAAATCAGTGCTGAATGTTCATTGGAAGGACTGATGCTGAAGCTGAAACTCCAGTATTTGACCACCTGATGGGAAGAACTGACTCCTTGGAAAAGACCCTGATGCTGAGAAAGGTTGAAGGCAGGAGGAGAAGGGTACGACAGAGGATGAGACGGTTGCATGGCATCACCGACATGGTGGACGTGATTTGAGTAAGCTCCAGGAGATGGTGGTGGGCAGGGAAGCCTGGCGTACTGCAGTCCATGGAGTTGCAAAGAGTTGGACACTACTGAGAGACTGTACTGACTAACAAAGTAAATAATTTTCTTCTTGAAATAATACATTATTCATGTGGTTTCCAAGATACCAAACTTTTCAGGTTTTACTTTTAACCTCACTGGTCATTCCTTCTCAGTGTCTTTTGCTGGTTCCTCCTCAATCCTTTGACCTCTAATTGTTGTTATGCAACAGAGCTTAATTGAGATTGCACACAGGATCATGTTTTACCATATGTCTTTGGGGAGACCACTTCTGTTGAATTCCAGACGTGTTATTTAAGCATCTACTCAACATGTCCACCTGGATATCCAAGGATATCAAACATAACTGTAAAATAAAAATATTTGTTTTTACTTTGGCCAAACTTGTACACTTGTTCTCCCAGTTTAATTCAAAGCACTGTATCCCTCTAGTTCATTGTGCTCAGAATTGATGTCTCTCTTTCACAGTGCATACATAAAACACTATAAAATTTTATTGGCACTGCCTTCAAAATATATCCAAAATCTTACCAATTTATACCACTCTGCTGCTTTTACCCTGGACTAGCCAAGTTATCTCTGGTATGGATTATTGCAGTAGCCTGTCTCATGTCTCTCTTGCTTTGAAACAGTTTTTATCAGCATACATGCCAGAGTGATCTGTTTTAAAACCTGTGAGGCTTATGCTCAGGACCATGAAGTGTGTTTTCATCTCACTCTGTCTTAAAGCCAAGTCCTTATAATGGAAAGTAAGGCCTGTGTGATCTGCATTCTGACCCCCCACACCTACGTTTCAGCTGTTACTACTCTTCTCTTTCTCCTATTCATTCAGCAGAGGTTGCTTATTCTTGCTCTTCCTGGAATACATCAAGCATATGCAGGCTTAGGGTCTTGAATATTTTAACAACCAAACCGGAAACTGTATTAGTTCTTTAGGTAAGCAGAAGCAGTAAGGGTATGTATGGACTGTTACTCAAAGTAATAGGCAGGAAAGCAGAATAAAAACACATGTGTTTACAGTGAAAAATTGAGTTGGAAAATGATGAAATAGGTTCTGAGTGCTTCTCTTTAGTGAGCTAAGAAGCAAGATGACTAGCTGAGAGTGAGGTAGATAGGATATGGTCTAAGTTTAAGAGAAGAAGCAAGGTTTAAGATAGTTGGTTAGGGTAATGGCGTAGTGAATGGCTTCAGGCTAAGGAGCATTAAAACCTATTAAGTTAATAGGCACAGACTTGACAAAGTATGACCTGTCAGCATAGTTATTTCTTTTTCTTTTTTTAAATGTTGCTTTAGTGGGGTGGGAAAGGGTTGATGAAGAATTAAATATAAAACTAGGGTTAATCTGACAAATCAAGAGGGCAAGGACATTCAAACTCTTTGCAAGGAGTGATTATAGTGATGGCTTAGGAATCTAAGCTGTAAAGATGGAGATGAAAACAGGAGCGGGGCGAGGAATAGTAATAATATATGAGGATGCATGGATTGAGGTCACTTGAGGGGACAGAATTACAGACTTTGGGATACTAGAGATATTGAGTTGATAGGGCTAGCTATCTGAGAAATGAGATTCTTGAAATTTATTGGGGAGACAGGAGTGAGGCTAATGACAGTGGAAATGACTATTGGATTGAGTTCCTACGGTAGTAGAGGAGAAAGTTCTATGAAGTAAAAAATATACAGAGGGATGTTGGAAGGATAACCTGGATAGATTTGGAAGTCACTAAGAGCTTAATATGTGAGTTTCCCAAATAAACAAGTTTGCATCTGTCTTTTAAAAAATAAAACCACAAGAAAATCCAAATAACTGAGGTAATTTTTAAAAACTTAGAATGTTCATCAGTTTACTTTGGAGGCAGATATTGTTGACCCTAAATTGTAAATTGATTTCTCAGATCCATGAGACTTGAAGAAGAAATTTCCACAGTCCCTTGTGAATCAGAGAATGAGAAAAGTCAGTTCTGTTAGATCTTAAAAACGTTTTCAGTAGTACTTCGGTATTCAGAAGTGCTGGAAGAACGTTGGCAGAAAATTGGAGCCATAGAGTAAGCCCAAACTAGGACAGCAAAGTCATTATTCTGCTTTTTAGTGAAGAAAGTCTTTTTTTAAATAGTTGTGACCCTTGATACTTTACTAAAAGCACTTTACTGGAACTTCATTTGGATGCAAGGCTTTACCAAAGTAATTAGGAAAACAAGGATTGAATATTTAGTAGTAACTTCTAAAACTTTACCATATTTTGTGATACATAAGACAGTTCTTTTTATTTAAATTACATTAAATATATCACTATATAGATAACAAAATTGAGTAAATATAGTATTTATTACTACCTTATTTCTCCAAGTAGAATCTTAGAGCATCATATAATTCATTTGATTTACGCTGAATGGTGTAGACATTTAAGTTGGTGTTGATGCCAGCCTTAATTTAGAATGTTTTCCTTGTGCTCCCAAATGAATAAGGGAAAATAACTTTAAACATTTTACAAAATTAAAAGACAGTGCCTGAAGGAAACAAGAACTTTCTTGGGTTTAAAAATGAAGTGGTAAGATTTAATCACTGTACACCTCTGATGAAGAGATACATTTCACAGAAACTATGGTAAGAGTAAATGTTTAAGAAAAGGAAGGAAGGCGATGACTAAGGCATGGAAATGGAAGAAGTTGGACTGGCTATAGTAGTCTAGAATAAGTCCTAGAAATAGGAGAGTTGCTAAAAGTGGAAAGAATAAGGAAGTGAGGATAAGTTACCTATTTTGATGACAATATTTTTATTTCTAATCTATAGGTGGTTTCAGAATAATGCTTAATTCTTTAGTTTGTCTTTCCACAATATTTACTAGCAGGGAGACGTATGAAGGCTTTAAGAGGTATTGCTTTTGAAGAACTTAAGTCTCAGGATTCTGATTCTAATTTTTTTATTTGAGCTTTGTACTTTATTTTGTGGTAGTAAGAGTCATTCCTCCATCTCCAGCCATCTTCTCTCATGCTTCCAAATTGTTTTGCAGACTAATGCTAAGACTTCTAAAGAAAGGGTAAATGACTTCTTAGCAGAAATGTTGTAAAGAGTGGTTATGACATTCAGTATGTGTTTGTATTAGGCAGTTTCTAACTGAGATTTTTGATTTGTTCCTTTCATCAAAGTTTCCAATCACCAAAAAATTTTTCCAGTCTTATATTTCTCTCCTGATAAAAGAAATGCATCATTTTAAGTAATACTATTCACAACTGTTACTCATTTAGATACTAAGAGTATAAAACTGGCAGTGATTTTAAAAGATAATCTCTCTAGCTAATTATGTTTGAGGAAGTCAGATAAGCATTCTGGGCATCAGCTTCAATATTTATAAAATGAAGGGTCTAGAACCATTGTTTAATAATAAACATTAATTTCTATATACTTATATATCAAAATAATAGCATGTTTTGGTTGAAAGAAAATGAGATTGGAGCCAGAGGTTGAAGTCTTTAATTTCAGAAACTTAGTTTTCCCATTTGTAAAATGCTTTATCAGTAGAGTTTTGCAGGTGATACCTGGTAATATGTGTGAAATTTTGTAAGTTCAAAAGTATATATATTATAAATAGAATGGTTACTCAGTCAGGGAGTAAGTGCCTTATATGTGCTGGACTGTGTGATGAAGTTCACTTTGCTATCTTTTCTGATTTTAAAATTTATTAAGTCACTGAATTCCATCAAAATATTAAAATCATTATGACTAAATGAATTTGTTTTTTTTGTTTCACTGCTTATTTTTTAATTTTTTGAAAACTTATTGAAGTATAGTTGGTTTATAATGTGTTTAATTTTTGCTGTACAGCAAGGTGACTCAATTATACATAATTATATTTTGAAATTTTCCATTATGGTTTATCATAGGATATTGAGTATGGTTCCCTGTGTTGTACAGTAGGACCTTGTTGTTAATCCATCCTATGTTTGCTTTTGCTAATCTCAAACTCCTGCCCTTCTCTCCTCTGCCCCTCTCTTCTTTGCAGCACAAGTCTATTCTCTATACGTATGAGTCTGTTTTTGTTTCATAGATATGTTCATTTATGTCATATTTTAGATTCCACACATAAGTGATATCCTATGATATTTGTCTTTCTGACTTCTCTCAGTATGATAATCTCTAGGTCCATTCATGTTGCTGCAAATGGCATTATTTAAATTTTTTTTTTTTAGTGGCCACGTAGTATTCCATTGTGTGTGTGTACCACATCTTCTTATTCATTCATCTGTTGATGGACATTTAGTTTGTTTCCATGTCTTGGCTATTTTGAATAGTGATTGGGGTGCGTGTATCCTTTTGAACCATGTTTTTCTCTGGATATATGCCCAGGAGTGGGATTGCTGGCTCATACAGCAACTCTAGTCTTTTCAGAAACCTCCATACTGTTTTCCATAGTGAAGTGGAAGTCACTCAGTCATGTCTGACTCTTTGCAACCCTATGGACTATACAGTCCATGGAATTCTCCAGGACAGAATATTAGAGTGAGTAGCTTTCTCAAGGGACCTTCCCAACCCAGGGATCAAACTCAGGTCTCCCATGCTGCAGGCAGATTCTTTACCAGCTGAGCCACCAGAGAAGCCCTGTTTTCCGTAGTGGCTGTACCAATTTACATTTCCCCCAACAGTGTAGGAGTGTTCCCTTTTCTTCACACCCTCTTCACTGTTTATTATTTGTAGACTTTTTAATGAAGGCTGATCTGATTGGTGTGAAGTACTTCATTGTAATTTTGATTTATATTTCTCTAGTAATTAGTGATGTAAAGCTAATTTTCATATACCTATTGCCCATCCATATTTTGTCTTTGGAGAAATGTCAGTTTAGGTCTTTTGCCCATTTTTCGATTGAGTTGTTTCTTTATTGTTGAATTATAGGAGCTGTACAGAGGAAATGTAGCTTAACATAACAAGGGCTATTTATGACAAAACCACAGCCAGTATAATGCTCAATAGTGAAGAGCTGAAAGCCTTCCCACTAAAATCTAGAACAAGACAAGGATTTACTACTTCTCTTAAACTTAATATTGGAAGTCCTAGCCACAGCAATCAGACAAGAAAAAGAAATAAAACATACTCAGATTGGTAGAGAAGAGGTAAAATAGTCATTATACGCAAATGACAATAGATGACAATATTCTACTACAATAGAAGAAAACCCTAAAGGTGTCACACAGAAACTACTAGGACTGATAAATGAATTCAGCAAGGTAGCAACATACAGAAATTGGTTGCATTTTTTAGTATTAACAATGAAATACCAGAAAGAGAGTGTAAACACTCCCTTATAAAATTGCATCAAAAAATAAAATTAATAATAAACCTCACCTAGGAGGTAAAAGACGTATATACTGAGAACTATAAGACATTAATAAAGGAAATTGAAGATGACTCAAAGAAATGGAAAGATATCCCTTGCTCTTGGATTTGAAGAATTGTTGCTGTTGTTCAGTCACTCAGTTGTGTCCAGCTGTTTGTGACCCCATGGACAGCAGCACACCAGGCTTCCCTGTCCTTCACCATCTCCTGGAACTTGCTCAAACTCATGTCCATTGAGTCGGTGATGCTATCTCACCATCTTGTCCTCTGCTGCCCCCTTCTCCTTTTGCCTTCAATCTTTCCCAGCATCAGTGTCTTTCCCAGTGAGTTGGCTCTTCGCATCAGGTGGCCAAAGTATTGGAGCTTCAGCATCAGTCCTTCCTATGACTATTCAGGACTGATTTCCTTTAGGACTGACTGGTTTGCTCTTTGTGCAGTCCAAGAGACTCTCAAGAGTCTTCTTCAATACCACAGTTCAAAAGCATCAATTCTTTTGGAAAAAGAATTTGAAAAATAATACATGTATATGTATAACTGAGTTACTTTGTTGTACTCCTGAAAGTATGATGTTGAATGGTTTGCCTTGGAAACGAACTGAGATCATTCTGTCATTTTTGACGTTGCATCCATGTAATGTATTTTGGACTCTCTTGTTGATTATGAGGGCTACCCTCTTTCTTTTCCGGGATTCTTGCCCATAGTAGTAGGTGTAATGGTCATCTGAATTAAATTCGCCCATTCCCGTCCATTTTAGTTCACTGATTCCTAAGATGTTAATGTTTACTCTTGCCATCTCCTGCTTGACCATGTCCGTTCAACATCATAGTAATCCAAGTATATGCCCCAACCACCGATGCCAAAGAAGCTGAAGTTGATCAGTTCTGTGAAGACTAACACCAAAAAAAGATGTCCTTTTTATCATAGGGGATTGGAATGCAAAAGTAGGAAATCAAGAGACACCTGTAGTAACAGGCAAGTTTGGCCTTGGAGTACAAATGAAGCAGGGCAAAAGCTAACAGAATTCTGCCAAGAAAACGCACTAGTCATAGCAAACACCCTTTTTCAACAACACAAGAGATGACTTTGCACATGACATCACCAAATGGTCAATACCAGAATCAGATTGATTACATTGTTTGCAGCTGAAGATGGAGAAGCTCTATACAGTCGGCAAAAACAAGACCTGGAACTGACTGTGGCTTAGATAATCAGCTTCTTATAGCAAAATTCAGGCGTACACTAAAGAAAGTGGGGAAAACCACTAGGCCAGTCAGATATGACCTAAATCAAACCCCCTATGATTATACAGTGGAGGTGAAGAATTTACCAGATCTAATCAAGGGATTAGATCTGGTAGAGTGTCTTAAGAACTATAGACAGGTTCGTGATATTGTACAGGAGGCATTGACCAAAACCGTCCCAAAGGAAATGAAGTGCAAGAAGGCAAAGTGATTGTATGAGGAGGCTTTACAAATAGCTGAGGAAAGAAGAGAAGCAGAAAACAGGATGAAAGGGAAAGGTATACCCAACTGAATGCAGAGTTCCAAAGAATACCAAGGAAAGACAACAAGGCCTTCTTCAATAAACAATTCAAAAATAAATAGAGGAAAACAACAGAATGGGAAAGACTAGAGATCTCGTCAAGCAAATTTGAGATATCAAAGGAACATTTTATGGAAAGATGGGTAAAATAAAGGACAGAAACAGTAAAGACCTAATAGAAACAGAAGAGATCAAGAGGAGATGGCAAGAATACACAGAAGAACTATACAAAAAAGGTCTTAATGACGCGGATAACCACGATGGTGTGGTCACTCACCTAGAGCCAGACATCCTGGCGTGTGAAGTCAAGTGGACCTCAGGAAGCACTGCTGCCAATAAAGCTAGTGAAAAATGATGGAATTCCAACAGAACTATTTAAAATCCTAAAAGATGATGCTATTAAAGTGTTGCACTCCATATGTCAGCAAATTTGGAAAATCTAGCAGTGGCCACAGGACTGGAAAAGGTCAGTCTTCATCTCAGTTCTGAAGAAGGGCAGTATTAAAGAATGTTCAAACTATCAGACAATTGCACTCATTTCCCATGCTAATAAGGTTATACTCAAAATCGTTCAAGCTAGGCTTCAGCAGTATGTGAACCAAGAACTTCCAGATGTACAAGCTGGGTTTAGAAAAGGCAGAGGAACCAAGATCAACTTGATAGCATTCACTGGATCATAGATAAAGCAAGGGAATTCCAGAAAAACATCTACTTCTGTTTCATTGACTACCCTAAAAACTTTGTGTGGATCATAACAAACTGTGGAAAACTCTTTTATTAGAGAGATGGAGATATCAGACCATCTTACCTGTCTCTTAAGAAACCTGTATACAGGTCAAGAAGCAACAGTTATGACCTTACATGGAGCAACTGGTTCAAAATTGAGAAAGGAGTACAGGGCTGTATACTGTTACCCTGTTTATTTAACTTATATGCAGAGTACATCATACGAAATGCTGAGCTGGGTGAGTTACAACCTGGAATCAAGATTGCTGGGAGAAATATAAACAACCTCAGATATGCAGATAATAGATAGCATTCTAATGGCAGAAAGCAAAGAGGAACTAAAGAATCTCTTGATGAGGGTGAAAACTGGCTTAAAACTCAGTATTAAAAAACTAAGATCATGGCATCTGGTCCTGGTACTTCATGACAGATAGAAGGGGAAAAGGTGGAAGCAGTGATGATTTCCTCTTCTTGGGCTCTAAAATCTCTGTGGATGGTGACTGCAGCCATGAAATTAGAAGATCACTGTTTCTTGGCAGGAAAGCTATGACAAACCTAAACTGTGTATTAAAAAGCAAAAACATCACTTTGATGACAAAGGTTCGTATTATCACGGCTCTGGTCTTTCCATTAGTTATGTATGGATGTGCAAGTTGGACCATAAAGAAGGCAAAGTGCCAAAGAATTGATGCTTTTGAACTATGGTGCTATAGAATACTCTTGAGAGACTCTTGGGCTGCAAGGAGATCAAACCAGTCAATCCTAAAGGAAATCAACCCGGAGTATTCATTAGAAGGACTGATGCTGAAGTTGAAGTTCCAATACTTTGGCCATCTGATGCGAACAGCTGACACTGGAAAAGACCTTGATGCTGGGAAGGATTGAGGACCAAAGAAGAGGGCAACAGAGAATGAGATGGTTGGATGGCATCACCTATTCAGTGGATATGAACTTGGGCAAACTCTGAGATGGTGAGGGACAGAGAGGCCTGGCATGCTGCAGTCCATGAGGTTACAAAGAGTTGGACACGACTTGGCTATTAACAACAAAAAGGAAAGATGTGAAGATTACTCTCAACAGGAAGAACAGTGTTTTATGAAAAAACTGTGTAATAACCCCTGATAAAGCACTGTAGTAATAATTTCCTTTAGAAAGAATATTGAGATATGGTTGTAATTTATTCACTTCATTTCTAGGTAAGTAAAGGAAATTAAAGTGAGAAGTCTGCAGAATATTACAGTATATGTTTACTTTGATTAATTTTATAAAAATAATATCTTTGAAATATAGTTGATAGACTTTTTACAGTATTTCCAAATAAAATGGGGTGGGACTGTTGAAAAGCTTTGTTTCACTCAGGTTTGCTGTTTTTCTCCTGTTGTTTTTAATTTGTTTACCTTTAATAACTGGCTGTTATCAATATGCTTTCCTAGCATGTATTTTTAAGGAAATACAATGTTTCTTTAAGACAAAAGGGAAAATTTAATAGTGAATGAATAGCTGCTTTTCCAAAGAAACTTAAGCTATGGAAAAAACATTTTGATGATGAATGTTTGGAAATGCATCATTATAGAATTTTGTTGCTGAAAGTGATATGTGTCACCTACAACTGTCGTATCTTGGACTATATCCACACTTGGAAAATATTTCGAAAATAAATTTATTGCTTGTTTTAAAGTCAGTGTGAAGGAAGAGATGTGTGTGTTGGGGAGGGAAAGAGGGAGATTTATTTATAAGGAGTTGGGTCACATGAGTTTGGAGGTTTGGCAAGTCCAAACTGCAAGGTAGGGCCAGGGAAGAGTTGCAGTTCTAGCCCAAAGGCAGTCTGCTTGCAGTCTGCTTGAAAGCCTACTGGCATCATTTCTTTTTGAAGGAAGGTCAGTTTTTGTTCTATTAAGTCCTTCTACTGATTGAATGAAGCCCACCCATATTATGAAGGGTATTGTGCTTTACATATTCCAAACTAAGCAATTTACATATTAATATTTTATCCAAAAATACCTTCACAGAAACATCCAGGATAATATTTGACTGAATTATCTGGGCACTGTTGCTCAGCTAAATTGACACAAAATCATATTACAGTCATTTTCAGTGGAGTTTGAAACTCTTTGTTAAAAATATAGAGTATTTTCTGATTAGTTTGTTAAAATAACACTGACATTTAACCACATTTTTGCATAAAATGGAATTCGAAGGTATAGTCAACAGTTGACTTTTTCCATTTAGATCTTTTCATATCTTTGTGAGGTGTCATTTATTTCCCCAGCTGTGACAGCAACTAAATTTAGTCTAAATGTTTCAGTTTATAACCTAGGCATTCAGATTGCTTTGCCATTAAATATTAAACCAAGATTTTAGAAATAATTAAGCATGTCGAATTCATTGCTTTTATTAAAATTGTTGTTTCATATTGATAAGTTATGGCCCCAAGGCTTTTGCTTTTTCATTAAAGAAGTAAAAAAAGAACTATTTGAAATAATGCTTATTTCCACTAGGGACAAGAGAATAGAGCTAATGGGGGGATCATTAAGTTGAGCTATGCTACATAAACCCATTGTGACCTAGGCACTGACTCCCATGGCAGGTTGTGTGGAAGCTGCGGGCATCACTGACAAAGTCACTGTTAAGACAGGAGGGTGAGCCCCCAGCAAGGTGAGCTGCCCTACCTGCTGGCTGGCTGGACTGTATGCTCATGGAGGGCAGGGCTGGGGCTGAGTGTTCCTCTTTGTCCCCAAGGAACTTGGCACATGGCAAGTGCTCAGTAAACATTGTGAGTAATAAACAGGTTAAAAAAATGTTTATTTCATTTTTGTTTCTTTTTAAAATTTCTCTTTTTGTGGGTTTCATAATTATGTAATACAATAACATAGTATTATAGGTAATATACATACAGGAATATTCAGAAATTTTACTGATTGGGGTATATAATAAAACATTTTTGGAGATGTCATCTAGAAGATAAGGAAGTTTAATGTAAAATTTGATGAAGAGGATGATGGGAAGAAGCCTTAAAGCACTTTGGAAAATGAAGGGTAATTGTTTTTAGCTTGGACTTTTCTTTTTCTGAAATGTTTTGTTGTTGTTATTGGGAGTTTTTCAATTTGAAATAGAATTCACGTTTATAGTGGGAAATATTAACTAACATACCAATTAAATTTACTGAGCAATGCATTCTCTTGCTGTTTTCAAATCTTCTTTGGTAGCCAAATAACAAGGGAAAAGCGCATGAAGGAATAGAATTAGAGTAGTAATACCAGACTATGAAAGCTGAGTGAATTCTGTCTCTGCTGTTTAGTTAGACTTTACTTTTATAAATAGGATTTTATAATGATTTAAAGTAGGGAAAGAAGGGACTTCTGTGGTGGTCCAGTGATTAAGACTCCATGCTTCAGGGGTGTGGGTTTGATTCCTGGTCAGGGAACTAAGATCCCTCATGCCACTTCATGTGGTCAAAAAACATTTTTTTTTTTTTTTAGTAGGGAAAAAAAAAGGCAGATATTTTGAAATGATTTATTTGTAAATAACATGTGATTAAACCATGGGTGATTTGGAAAGATAAAACAACTAGAAATATAGAAAGGAGTGATACCTGAATGTTCTGAATATTGAATATCGATATTTAGCATTTTGATCTCTGAATATCTTGAATATGGGAGATGTAAAGAGCACCAAGTTATTAGCCAATTTGAAAATTATTCTTGAAGAATAGAAAATGATGCTTTTTCAGGCAGCAGGTAGATGGGAATATCTTTTGAAGACTGGAAGAGCCTTGCAGAACAGTGCTTTTTATGTGTTAATATCTTGTTTCCTGTACTGTGTAACACTTATGAATGACCATAGTCCTGTTGAGAAGTTGATGGACTCCCATTTTATGGAAAAAGTATAAAGTGCCTTGGTAACTTGCCCAAGGTCAAAATGTACTATAAATGCAGAGCCCAGATTTTGAACCCAGGTTTATTTGATTCTGTTCAAACACTTCTTCACTGAGAGTCTGCTGTGGTGCTGGGAATAGTGCTTGTACCTTAGGAGTTCAGAGTAGAATAATACATGGCTCCTGTCCTCAACATAGTGTTGCAAATGAATAAGATAGTAATCTGTAGGGAGCTTTGGGGAGCCAGAGAAAGACCATTTAGCTCAGTCTGAAATTTTAGGGGCATTTTCTGTCTGAACTGGATCTCAAGGAAGGAGTAAGAGTTAATTGCAAAGAGATGATCTGTGGAGGGTGTTGCTTGCACCAGGGGGAACCACATGTGTAAAGATATTTAGGCATAAAAATAGCATGATTTATGCTGAAGAACATATTTCTGTCTGAGTCTTAAAGGATGAGATTGGTGGTGACCAGCAGAAAGAAGAGCCTGAGTTTTTCTTTTCATACATGATTACCTGGACAAATATCAGAAACTGGTTAAAATATTTGTGGATAAAATTTCAGCCTTTTCAGTGTGGTTTTATCTTCCTTTTCTAGGATCAGTTCGACAGCTTAGACAAGCATACACAATGGGGAATTGACTTCTTGGAAAGATATGCCAAATTTGTTAAAGAGAGGATAGAAATTGAACAGAACTATGCGAAACAATTGAGGTAAGTTATATATTTTTTTCAGTTTTCAGAAATGAAATTACACGTTTAAATAGTTAGCTTTAGATAAATGTGATACACTAGGAGTTGAAATCTGTGCTTTTCATCAGAATTAGATTGAATTAGGTAACTGGTTTGTTTTATTTATTTATTTTTAAATTTTATATTATTTTTAAACTTTACAATATTGTATTGGTTTTGCCAAATATCGAAATGAATCTGCCACAGGTATACATGTGTTCCCCATCCTGAACCCTCCTCCCTCCTCCCTCCCCATACCATCCCTCTGGGTCGTCCCAGTGCACCAGCCCCAAGCATCCTGTATCCTGCATCGAACCTGGACTGGCAACTCGTTTCATATATGATATTATACGTATTTCAATGCCATTCTCCCAAATCATCCCACCCTTGCCCTCTCCCACAGAGTCCAAAAGACTGTTCTATACATCTGTGTCTCTTTTGCTGTCTCGTATACAGGGTTATTGTTACCATCTTTCTAAATTCCATATATATGCGTTAGTATACTGTATTGGTGTTTTTCTTTCTGGCTTACTTCACTCTGTATAATAGGCTCCAGTTTCATCCACCTCATTAGAACTGGTTCAAATGTATTCTTTTTAATGGCTGAGTAATACTCCATTGTGTATATGTACCATAGCTTTCTTATCCATTCATCTGCTGATGGACATCTAGGTTGCTTCCATGTCCTGGCTATTATAAACAGTGCTGCGATGAACATTGGGGTACATATGTCTCTTTCAATTCTTGTTTCCTCGGTGTGTATGCCCAGCAGTGGGATTGCTGGATCATAGGGCAGTTCTATTTCCAGTTTTTTAAGGAATCTCCACACTGTTCTCCATAGTGGCTGTACTAGTTTGCATTCCCACCAACAGTGTAAGAGGGTTCCCTTTTCTCCACACCCTCTCCAGCATTTATTGCTTGTAGACTTTTAGGTAATTGGTTTGTTTTAGTGACTGGTTTAATTAAATCATTGCCTAGTATCACAAGGAATATTGGCTGGCTAGATCATGAGCATCTTTCATTCCAGAAAGATACTTAAAATTATACAATCAAGAAGCAAAATTCCTGGAAAAAGAAATAACTTGGTAATATTAATAATTTTGTGCTTTACAGTTTTTTCCCCTGAACTTTTTGCGTTAGTAATCTTTCCAAAACATTGATTTCTCCAGTTTCTCATTTCTTCATAGTTTCTAAGACTTACAAAGTGAGTGTGATGAGCTGTGTTTCTTTCTGTCAAAAAGTAGATGTATATTACTGATAAAAGATTCTGGAAAATGTGTTGGGAGATAAAAATTTTAAAGGGAAAATTTTAATCTTAAAACAAATGGAACTTAAGATTTTATTCAAGCAGAAAATCATTGTTGGACCACAACCTGATAACTAGTTTTGCTGCAGCTTACTCAATAAAAATCGTGTTTGAAGCCTGAAGACTAGAAAACAGTGTAAGGTTCTAGGTAAAGGGGTTAGGATTCTTTATGTTTTATAGTGACAGAAAAATCCAGCCCACAAGGCACACATGAGTAAGGGTCCAAACATAATTTGATCTGTGGGTCAGATGTGTTCAGGCTCCTGTTTCTTGGCTCTTCTTCCCATTGTTGCCTTTATACTTGTTTTATTCAATACCATCCTTTTTACCCAGTAGCCCTAGATTGCATATCTTCATACTCCCACATCCTGGGGAAGAATGATGATATTTGTTGTGCATTTGAGGGGAGGAGATAGGAAGGGAAAGGGGGAAGGAAGAAAGTGAAAGAAAGGAGAGGGAGGAGATGGAAGGAGAGCAGAGTGCAAGCCTGTATCAGCTTCTCTTCTCCAGAAATCACAGCAAAAGTCTCCTTTTGCTGACCCTGGTTAGATTATATGCTTATCCTGAACAGTTCACTGAAGTGAGAATGTTAGATTGATTTATAGCTAATTAATTGCCCAAAAGAAATATAAGGTAGTGGATCACAGGAGGAAGGGAGATTTTGAGTGATAAACTACATATGCCCACCATTTATAGCAGTTTATTCAAGGAGCTGACTGGTTGTGGCCATGAGATAGACTAGTATGATGAATAGGTTACTTATAATGATATACATACTACTGTTTTGACATGTATTAAAATTGTAGCATCATGCTAATTTCTTGATCCATTTGCATCCTATGTTTTTTTAAAAAAAGTAATTTCCATATGGAAATATAACCAAGGAAGCTACAAGTATATTAATAATTGTGATGATATTTTATCTGCCCAAAAGTTTTGACTTGGGAACTTTACTGTGCAAGAATCTGGAAGCATTAAAGGACCTCTGAAAAGTTAAAATAGCAGTAAAAAGAATGTGTTCATGTGTGAACAATGAAAAATTTCCCTCATTTAATTTTTAATTTGATCTCAACTCTAGCACATTGTTTTCTGGTTTTTAAGTATGCCAGTAAAAGTGAAGAGAACAAATGCTACAGACAATAATACAGAGATGTGATTACAGTGTGAAGTGACAACAAAGATTAAAATATTGCAAAAAACAAGATAAAATGTTTCCAGCTTAAAGGTACCTGTCAGTAAGGAAATGATGAAAAATACTGAGGAGTATACAATTTAAACAAGTCAGATATAGCAGCATATTTAAACTTAAAAGGGTGTTCAGTCTGTCAGTGTGAAAAGCAAGCTGTAGAACTGAAGGTACAGCAAGATGTCCTTGCTTACTTGAGGCTGAGTATATAGCTATGTATAAAATTTGTGTGTATTCTTTTTTTTTTTAATTTGTGTGTATTCTGAAGAGATCTAAATGGGATACCCCAAATTGTTTGACCATGGTTACCCCTGGGGAACGAGAGTAGGGGGTGGGAAGGGACAGAACTTATACTTATTACTTGTACTTTTAAATTATTGAAGTTTTTCTAGTGATTATGTAATCTTAAGCAAAGAAGATGACATATTTCAAAGAATATCACCACAAATTTTAAAAGAAAAATTGGTAATTTATAAGGTAAGCTATCAGCAGTATGCTGTATTTAGTTGTCCAGAATAACTTGGGTCTCAAGGGTTTCAGGGTGGCCAAGATTTTAACAGAGTAAAAGACTGTAATCAAACAGCAGACTTGTCTGCCCTTCTATTTTGTGACTGATAATAACAGTTATAATTTTCACTTACTTGCAAAGAGAGATTTTGACAGCACTTCTTTGGAGCAGGAGTGGTTAGAACCCGTGATTACATGGTATGAAAATATACTTTTGTAGTGAGAAAATAGATGCTCTAGTTCAGTGATTTGCATCTTTTTTCTGTCCCAGCAGACTAAAGAAATTTAGTACATGTTCATCCTAACAGTGGTTTTCACTTGCAGTGATTCTCAACAAGAACAGGATTATTGGAAGGTGTTGAGGAATTCTAATAAAGAAGAGTTGGGAGGAGGCTTGTGTAACTTGAAAACCACAACTCCCTTTCCTTTGTCCACATTGATATTTGCTGCTTTGGATGAATACTTAGTAAATAATTGAATTATCAGCTGCTTTTTATAGTGTCTGTTTTGTCCAAAGGGAAGAAGTGTGCCTTGTTTATTTCCTTTTCTTTAATGAGAAAAATTCTTTTGGTTGACTCCCTCCTGTTTTGCTATGGCGGAGGAGGACAACTTCTTTTCATAGTGAGAAGAACTCTTTTTTCCTCCTAAATAATAACTGTATTCAGAATGTTAAATATTTTAAATATACTGCAGGATTAAATTTTGCAATATACTTTTGTAAATATACTATTTATTTGCATAAATTTTCACATGATTTTGGCGCTCCCTCGTTTATTTTCTTCTGTCTTCTATTTGTCTGTTTTGATGGCTTTGGTTTCACTTTATTTAAGTTTTGGTATTCACTTTTGGTAGTGATTTGAGGATGAGAATAAATAAAAAATAAAGCATCTAATTATGTTTGGAGACATAGTTATAAACAGTCCAACCATGTCCATTTTGATGGATAATAAGTGGTGACTATGAATCACTTGGTAGAACTTTCCTTTGTTTGTAGACATAAAAAGTAGAAGTTACTCTAATAAATTTATGCTATTGTATATGTATGACAGAGATTGACTAAATTTTCTTATGTGAAAAACTCTGTGCATAATGGTATGTATTATTTTTGTCTAGTAAAAATAATTACAGCAGTAAGTTCTATCATAGAGATTGCTGTATGAAATTATATTTCTCTATTTCACCCCAGATCATTCCTTTTTGGCTCAAATGTGACAGTGTGGTACTGAAAGAAAAATAGATTGGATGACTAAAAATTACTCTTACCTTAACCGGAACAGAAATCTCTCCAGATTTCTTGGATCTTATTTCTGTTTCTGTACCTTGACAACCATGGCTACATAACTGGTACCTCTAGAGCTGAGTGACTATAAGTTGAATGCATGAATGATTGAATGATCTGTGTTTCAGTTTAGTTTAGAAATTAGGATCTCAATATGCTGACCTTTGAACCATGTGCTGCTTTCTATCCATACTTGAGTTTATGTCATATATTATACATCAGTGTGAAGAGATTGCTCTACTAAGAGCTGTCCCCAATATTTAGGATAGGCTTAGATATAGAACAATGTAAATAAAACCAGTTTCTATTTTCTATTTAGTTTTTATTTTCTCATACTTCTTTATCAGAATTTTCTCTTTCTGTGTTTCTGTTTAGTAACAGAAGAACCTAGGGAGCTCATCTTTTGTGCTGACCTATGGAAAGTAGAGACTACTGTTTGTTTTTGGTCGGCCATTGTTTAACTTTTGACGCTTTTGACTTCCCTGAGTGTTTTTTTTTTTTTTTTTAGAGGATAATTGCTTTACAATGTTGTGTTAGTTTCTGCTGTACAACAGAAAGGCTCATCACCTTAACAAGAATTACAGTCTATTCCTGATTTTTGTATTAAATGTTTTGTTAAATGATGAAGCCAAACCTAATAAATAAAGCATAAAGCTCTTAAGAAAGAAAATAGAGACTTCCTTGGTGGGCCAGTGGCTAAGACTCAGCACTCCCAATGCAGAGGATGTGGGTTTGATCCCTGGTCAGGGAACTAAATCTCACATGCTACAACTAAAAGACCCCACATGTGTCAATTAAAAGACCCTACATGTGACAACGAAGGGCCTGCATGCACCACAACTAAGACCAGGTGCAACCAAATAATATTTTTAAAAAAGAAAATAAGTTCAAACCAGTTGTGTTAAACATTTTGATAGTGAACTTTCCAATGAAAAGGATTTAAAGATCTTCTTTAAACAACTATAAAGAATAAGAAGGTTGTTAATGATGTTGGCTGTATAGATCACTTAGTTAATCTCTTAGCTTTTTCATAATACCTTTAATATTTTTATTTCTAAGTTATTTGTAGCCATTTGAATTGTGTGGCAGTGTCTAAAATGAGATATAATGTTTATTTTATCATCCTAATGTTTAAAATATGGTCACATCAGATAAATTAAGCTGTTTATTTGAATCTAGGACTATGTTGTATAGTTCTTCAAGAATCTAATATTTAGAGGGAAAACAAGTTATCAACTTGCAGAAGAAAATTTCTCTGAAAAGTGTAATACTTAATTAAATATGGGGCAATCTGTTCCTTCCTCGGTCTAAATTGAGCAAATAAAATAATTTTTCTCTTTTCTGTCTTCAACATACCAGAAAATACTCTTCTGAAAGATTTGCAGTTGCCTAGAAATCACATTGTTATGCCTATTGCATCCTAAATAGTAATGAATTGTTGAATATGTTCTTTGAGTATAGAGTATGAAGCTGATAATATAGATACAGAATACAGAGCCCCATTCACATCTTACGACCTGTGTATCCTTGACATGGTAAAGATAAAGCAAAAGTAGGAACTGGCATTTTTAAGAAATAAGATACTTTGTTCACTTTAATATCCATTGAAACTTGCTTGAATTTCTTCTCCTAGGGCCTTCAGGCGTAAATTCTTTCTTTAAATTTAAATTTATTTATTTTAATTGGAGGCTAATTACTTTACAATATTGTATTGGTTTTGCCATACATCAACATGAACCCACCACAGGCATACACGTGTTCCCCATCCTAAACCCTACTCCCACCTCCCTCCCGTACCATCCCTCTGGGTCATCCCAGTGCACTAGCCCCAAGCATCCTGAATCCTGCATCGAACCTGGACTGGCGATTCGTTTCTTATATGATATTATACATGTTTCAATGCCATTCTCCCAAATCATCCCACCCTTGCCCTCTCCCACAGAGTCCAAAAGACTGTTCTATACATCTGTGTCTCTTTTGCTCTCTCACATACAGGGTTATCGTTACCATCTTTCTAAATTCCATATATATGCGTTAGTATATATATGTAGTATTGGTGTAGTATAGTATTGGTGTTTTTCTTTTTGGCTTACTTCACTCTGTATAATAGGCTCCAGTTTCATCCACCTCATTAGAACTGATTCAAATGTATTCTTTTTAATGGCTGAGTAATACTCAATTGTGTATATGTACCACAGCTTTCTTATCTATTCATCTGTTGATGGACATCTAGGTTGCTTCCATGTCCTGGCTATTATAAACAGTGCTGCAGTGAACATTGGGGTACATGTGTCTCTTTCAGTTCTGGTTTCCTCAGTGTGTATGCCCAGCAGTGAGATTGCTGGATCATAATGCAGTTCTATTTCCAGTTTTTTAAGGAATCTCCATGCTGTTCTCTGTAGTGGCTGTACTAGTTTGCATTCCCACCAACAGTGTAAGAGGGTTCCCTTTTCTTCACAGCCTCTCCAGCATTTATTGCTTGTAGACTTTTGGATAGCAGCCATTCTGACTGGCATGAAATAGTACCTCATTGTGGTTTTGATTTGCATTTCTCTGATAATGAGTGATGTTGAGCATCTTTTCATGTGTTTGTTAGCCATCTGTATGTCTTTTATGGAGAAATGTCTATTTAGTTCTTTGGCCCATTTTTTGATTGGGTCATTTATTTTTCTGGAATTGAGCTGCAGGAGTTGCTTGTATATTTTTGAGATTAGTTGTTTGTCAGTTGCTTCATTTGCTATTATTTTCTCCCATTCCGAAGGCTGTCTTTTCACCTTGCTTATAGTTTCCTTTGTTGTGCAGAAGCTTTTAATTTTAATTAGGTCCCATTTGTTTATTTTTGCTTTTATTTCCAGTATTCTGGGAGGTGGGTCATAGAGGATCCTGCTGTGATTTATGTCAGGAGACTATTTTGCCTATGTTCTCCTCTAGGAGTTTTATAGTTTCTGGTCTTACGTTTAGATCTTTAATCCATTTTGAGTTTATTTTTGTGTATGGTGTTAGAAAGTGTTCTAGTTTCATTCTTTTACAAGTGGTTGACCAATTTTCCCAGCACCACTTGTTAAAGAGATTGTCTTTAATCCATTCTATATTCTTGCCTCCTTTGTCAAAGATAAGGTGTCCATAGGTGCGTGCATTTATCTCTGGGCTTTCTACTTGTTCCATTGATCTATATTTCTGTCTTTGTGCCAGTACCATACTGTCTTGATGACTGTGGCCTTGTAGTAGAGCCTGAAGTCAGGCAGGTTGATTCCCCCAGTTCCATTCTTCTTTCTCAAGATTGCTTTGGCTATTCGAGGTTTTCTGTATTTTCATACAAACTGTGAAATTATTTGTTCTAGCTCTGTGAAAAATACCATTGGTAGCTTGATAGGGATTGCATTGAATCTATAGATTGCTTTGGGTAGTATACTCATTTTCACTATATTGATTCTTCCAATCCATGAACATGGTATATTTCTCCCTCTATTAGTGTCCTCTTTAATTTCTTTCACCACTGTTTTATAGTTTTCTATAAATAGGTCTTTAGTTTCTTTAGGTAGATATATTCCTAAGTATTTTATTCTTTTCGTCACAATGGTGAATGGAATTGTTTCCTTAATTTCTCTTTCTATTTTCTCATAATTAGTGTATAGGAATGCAGGGGATTTCTGTGTGTTGATTTTATATCCTGCAACTTTACTATATTCATTGCTTAGCTCTAGTAGTTTTCTGGTGGAGTCTTTAGGGTTTTCTACGTAGAGGATCATGTCATCTGCAAACAGTGAGAGTTTTACTTTTTCTTTTCCAATTTGGATTCCTTTTATTTCTTTTTCTGCTCTGATTGCTGTGGCCAAAACTTCCAAAACTATGTTGAATAGTAATGGTGAAAGTGGGCACCCTTGTCTTGTTCCTGACTTTAGAGGGAATGCTTTCAATTTTTCACCATTGAGGATAATGTTTGCTGTGGGTTTGTCATATATAGCTTTTATTATGTTGAGGTATGTTCCTTCTATTCCTGCTTTCTGAAGAGTTTTTATCATAAATGGATGTTGAATTTTGTCAAAGGCTTTCTCTGCATCTATCGAGATAATCATATGGCTTTTATTTTTCAGTTTGTTAATGTGGTGTATTACATTGATTGATTTGTGGCTATTGAAGAATCCTTGCATCCCTGGGATAAAGCTCACTTGGTCATGGTGTATGATCTTTTTAATGTGTTGTTGGATTCTGATTGCTAGAATTTTGTTAAGGATTTTTGCATCTATGTTCATCAGTGATAAAAAAAAATTGAAATCATTTCAAGCATCTTTTCTGACCACAATGCAGTAAGATTAAATCTCAATTACAGGAGAAAAACTATTAAAAATTCCAGCATATGGAGGCTGAATAACACGCTGCTGAATAACCAACAAATCACAGAAGAAATCAAAAAAGAAATCAAAATATCCATAGAAATGAATGAAAATGAAAACACAACAACCCAAAACCTGTGGGACACTGTAAAAGCAGTGCTAAGGGGAAAGTTCATAGCAATACAGGCATACCTCAAGAAACAAGAAAAAAGTCAAATAAATAACCTAACTCTACACCTAAAGCAACTAGAAAAGGAAAAAATGAAGAACCCCAGGGTTAGTGGAAGGAAAGAAAAAATTAGGGCAGAAATAAATGCAAAAGAAACAGAAGAGACCATAGCAAAAATCAACAAAGCCAAAAGCTGGTTATTTGAAAGGATAAATAAAATTGACAAACCATGAACTAGACTCATCAAGAAACAAAGGGACAAAAATCAAATCAATAAAATTAGAAATGAAAATGGAGAGATCACAACAGACAACACAGAAATACAAAGGATCATAAGAGACTAGTATCAACAATTATATGCCAATAAAATGGACAACGTGGAAGAAATGGACAAATTCTTAGAAAAGTACAACTTTTCAAAACTGAACCAGGAAGAAATAGAAAATCTGTAACAGACCCATCACAAGCATGGAAATTGAAAATGTAATCAGAAATCTTCCAGCAAACAAAAGCCCAGGTCCATACAGCTTCACAGCTGAATTCTACCAAAAATTTAGAGAAGAGCTAACACCTATCCTACTCAAACTCTTCTAGAAAATTGCAGAGGAAGGTAAACTTCCAAACTCATTCTGTGAGGCCACCATCACCCTAATAAAAACCTGACAAAGATGCCAGGCATAAATTCTTAAGTCCTCTTATTTATTCTTAATTTATTTTACAATCTGCCACCAGTAGAGGTATATTGAGAACGAAGCATGTCCTTTAAAAAACAAATGCAGTATTCAGAATTTGTCTAATACCACTTGTACCTAATGTGAAATTTACTGTTTTAATCATTTCTAAGTGTATATTTCAGCTGTGTTAAGTATATTCATCCTTCTGTGATCAATCCTTAGAACTTAATCATCTTGAGAAACTGAAACTCTGTGTATTAACTCTCCATTTTCCCCTTCTTCTAGGCCCTGGCAATTCCACTTTCTGTTTCTGTGAAATTGACTACTCTAGGTACTGTATAAGTAAAATCATACAGTATTTGTTCTTTGGGGGATGGGTTTATTTCACTTCTATTGTTCAGTCGCTAAATTGTGTACATCTCCTTGCAACCTCATGGACTGCAGCATGCCAGACTTCCCTTCCTTCCCTCATGGACTGCAGCACGCCAGGGAAAGATGGATAGAGATCCATCACTGTCTCTTGGAGTTTGCTGAAACTCATGTCCATTGAGACATACATGATGACATACAGTCATCTCATCCTCTGTCACCCCCGTCTCCTCCTGCCCTCAGTCTTTCCCAGCATCAGGGTCTTTTCCAGTGAGTTGGCTCTTCGTGTCAGGTGGCCAAAGTATTTGAGCTTCAGCATCAGTCCTTCTAATGAGTATTCAGGGTTGCTTTACTTTAGGATTGACTGGTTTAGTCTCCTTGATGTCCAGGGAACTCTCAAGAGTCTTCTCTAGCACCACAGTTCAAAAGCATCAGTTCTTTGGCACTCAGCCTTCTTTATGGTCCAAGTCTCACATCTGTACATGACTACTGAAAAAACCATAACTTTGTACGGACCTTTGTTGGCAAAGTGATGTCTCTGCTGCTTTTTAATATGCTCTCTAGGCTTATCATAACTTTCTTCCAAAGAGCAAGCGTCTTTTAATTTCATGGCTACGGTCACCATCCACAGTGATTCTGGAGCCCAAGAAAATAAAATCTGTCACTGTTTCCACTTTTTCCCTATCTATTTGCCTTGAAGTGATGGGACCAGATGCCATGATCTTAGTTTTTTGAATGTTGAGTTTTAAGCCAGCTTTTTCACTCTCCTCTTTCACTTTCATTAAGAGGCTCTTTAGTTCCTCTTCACATTCTGCCATTAGAGTGGTGTCATCTGTATAGCTGAGGTTGTTGATATTTTTCCTAACAGCCTTGATTCCAGCTTGTGATTCATCCAGCCTGGCATTTCAAATGATGTACCCTGGGTGGAAGTTAAATAAGCAGGGTGACCGTATACAGCCTTGACATACTCCTTTCCTGATTTTGAACCAGTCTGTGCTTCCATGTCTGGTTCTAACCAGGTTGCTTCTTGACCTGCATACAGGTTTCTCAGGAGGCAGGTAAGGTGGTCTAGTATTCCCATCTCTTTAAGAATTTCCCACAGTTTATTTCACTTAGCACAATGTTTTAAGGGTTTATCCGTGTTGGGAAGTATATCAGAATTTCCTTCCTTTTTAAGATTGAATATTATTCCATTGTATGGATAGTACCACATTCTCTTTATCCATTTATCTGTTGATAAGCATTTGGGTTTTTTCCACCTGTTTGGTATTGTGAATAGTGATTCTATGAGCATGGTGTCCAAATATCTGATTCCCTACTTTTAATTCTTTGTGTGTATACCTAGAAGAGGAATTGCTAGATCATATAGTAATTCTGTGTTTAATTTTTTGAGGAGTACCATACTGTTTTTTGCAGTGGGTGATCTAGTTTGCATCCCTACCAGTATGCAAGGGTTCTAATTTCTCTACATCCTTACCAGTGCTTATTATTTTCTGGATGATTCCTTCCTTACTACCTTCCTATACTCCTTCCAGCCTTCCTTCCTCCCTTTTTCCCTTTCTCCCTGCCTGTCTTTTTCTCCATCCACCTGCCCTTTTTGGCTTCTTTTTGTGTGTTGGCTTTATTCTTTCAGTGCAGACTGACTTTTTTGCTGCACATGGCAAGAAACATACTCACCAATTAAGTTTTATGTTTGAGAGATTCAAATCTCATTCTGGCCTCAAAGTTCTGGTACAAAACGTTTTCCATCTCTGGATCACTTAACTGAGACCCTCAAATAAGGTCATCTTTGTTAATCTGGCAACTCTTAAGCATGATAACTGTTAGAGGGAGGGAAATTAAGACAAAAGATACTAGTCAGTCTCAGATATCTAATACTACCCTTTTGCCAGAAGAAATACGAAGTTGGTACAAAAGTTACTGCAGTTTTACATTGTTGAACTTTGCCATTTGATACTAGAATACATTCTTAAATAAATGTTGGTATTATATATCACTTTAATACACTTTTCTTGCATTATGTTTTTTTGCTAATGACTTATTGCTGTTTTATATTTATTTTAGATTAGGGAAATGATGTTAGACAAAAAGCAAATTCAAGAGATTTTTTTTTTGAGTTCAAAATGGGTTATAAAGCAGTAGAGACAATTTGCAACATCAACAGCACATTTGGCCCAGGAACTGCTAACAAACGTTTATACAGGAAAATGGTAGTTCAAGAAGTTTGGCAAAGGAGATGAGAGCTTTTAAGATGAGGAGTGCTATGGCCAGCCATCAGAAGTTGACAGTGACCGATTGAAAACAATCATCAAAGCTGATCCTCTTAAAACTACATGAGAAGTTGCGAAAGAACTCAGTGTTGACCATGCTATGGTCGTTTGGCATTTGAAGCAAATTGGAATAGTGATAAAGTTCAGTAACCAGATGCCTCATGAGCTGACCACAAATGAAAAAAATCATCGTTTTGAAGTGTCATCTTCTCTTATTCTGTGCAACAACAACAATCCATTTCTCAATTGGATTGTGATGTGCAACAAAGTGGATTTTCTATGACAACTGGCAATGACAAACTCGAGGTTGGAGCGAGAAGAGGCTCCAAAGCACCTCCCAAAGCCAGACTTGCTCAAAAAAAGGTCATGGTCACTGGTGGTCTGCTGCCATTCTGATCCATTACAACTTTCTGAATCCTGGTGGAACCATTATATCTGAGAAGAATGCTCAGCAGATTGATGAGATGCACTGAAAACTGCAACGCCTACAGCCAGCATTGAAGAATTGGCCCAGTAGAATGGGCCCAGTTCTTCTCCACGACAATGCCCGACTGCATGTCAGAGAACCAGCTCTTAAAAAGTTGAGCAAATTTGGTTATGAAGTTTTGCCTCATCCACCATATTCACCTGACCTCTCGCAAAGCAACTACCACTTCTTCAAGCATCTCAACACTTTTTGCAGGCAAAACTCTTCCATAACCAGAAGGAGGCAGAAAATGCTTTCCAAGAGTTCACTGAGTCTTGATGCATGGATTTTTATGCTACAGGAATAAACAAACTTCTTTCTCATTGGCAAAAATGTGTTGATTATAATGGCTCCTATTTTGATTAATAAAGATGTGTTTGAGCCTGAAAAAGAGAAAGTCGATCAGTCGTGTCCCACTCTTTGCAACCCCATGGACTAAACAGTTCATAGAATTATCTAGGCCAGAATACTGGAGTGGGTAGCCGTTCCCTTCTCCAGGGAATCTTCCCAACCCAGGGATCGAACCCAGGTCTCCCGCATTGCAGGCAGATTCTTTGCCACAAAGGAAGCCCAAAAATACTGGAGTGGGTAGCCTAACCCTTCGCCAGCAGATCTTCCTGACCCAGGAATTAAACTGGGGTATCCTGCATTGCAGATGTATTCTTTACCAATTGAGCTATCAGGGAAGCTCAGTTTGAGTGTTTGAGGCTAGTTATAATGATTTAAAATTCATGGTCTGAAGCTGCAGTTACTTTCTACCAACCTGATAGTATGATTTGTTCACCCTTTACAAATGATATGGTATTTATCACCTGTTAAACAGCAATTGGAACTTGTTTTTGTTAGTTGCTCAGTCCTGTCTGACCCTTTGCAACCCCGTGGACTGCAGCATGCCAGGCTTCCCTGTCCCACACTATCTCCCAGAGTTTGCTCAAATTCATGTTCATCGAATCAGTGATGCCTTCCAGCCATCTCATCCTCTGTCATCCTCTTCTCCTGCCTTCAGTCTTTCCTAGCATCAGGGTCTTTTCCAATAAGTCAACTCTTTGTATCAGGGAGCCAAAGAATTGGAGCTTCAGCATCTGTCCTTCCAGTGGATATTCAGGATTTCCTTTAGGATTGACTGGTTTGATCTTGTTGTCTAGGGGACTCTCAAGAGTCTCTTCTCCAGCACCACAACTGAAAGCATCAATTCTTCGGTGCTGAGCCTTCTTTATGGTCCAACTCTCACATCTGTACATGACTACTGGAAAAACCATAGCTTTGACTATATGCACCTGTAGGCAAAGTGATGTCTCTGCTTTTTAATATGCCATCTAGGTTTGTCATAGATTTTCTTCCAAGGAGCAAGTGTTGTTTAATTTCATGGCTGCAAGTCACCATCTGCAGTGATTCTGTAGCCCATGAAAATAAAGTCTGTCACTATTTGCATTTTTCGCCATCTGTTTGCCATGAAGTGATGAGAACGGATACCATGGTCTAAGTTTTTTGAATGTTGAGTTTTAAGCCAGCTTTTTCACTCTTCTCTTTCACTTTTATCAAGAGTCTCTTTAGTTTCTCTTTGTTTTCTGCCGTTAGGATGGTGTCATGGGCATATCTGAGGTTATTGATATTTCTCCCGGCAATCTTGATTCCAGCTTGAGCTTTATCCAGCCCCACATTTTGCATGATGTACTCTGCATATAAGTTAAAATTAGCATGGTGACAATATACAGCCTTGACATACTCCTTTCCCAATTTGGAACCAGGCCGTTGTTCCATATCTGGTTCTAACTGTTGCTTCTTGACCTGCATCAGGTTTTGCAGGAGGCAGATAAGGTGGTCTGATATTCCCATATTCAAGAATTCTCCACAGTTTGTTTTGATCCACATAGTCAAAGACTTTAGCTTAGTCTGTGAAGCAGAAGTAGATGTTTATCTGGAATTCCCTTGCTTTTTCTATGATCCAACAGATGTTGTCAATTTGATCTCTGGTTCCTCTGCCTTTTCTTAATCCAAGTTGTACATCTGGAAGTTCTCAGTTCACATACTGTTGAAGCCTGCCTTGAAGGATTTTGAGCATTACCTTGCTAGAATGTGAAATGAGTGCAGTTGTGTGGTAGTTTGAACATTGTTTGGCATTGCCCTTCTTTGGAATTGGGATGAAAACTGACCTTTTCCAGTCCTGTGGTCGCTGCTGAGTTTTCCAAATTTGCTGGCATATTGAGTGCAGCACTTGCACAGCATCATCTTTTAGGATTTGAAAGAGCTCAGCTGGAATTCCATCACCTCCATTAGCTTTGTTGTAGTGATGCTTCCTAAGACCCACTTGACTTCAGACTCCAGGGTGTCTGGTTCTAGGTGAGTGATCACACCATTGTCGTTATCCAGGTCATTAAGACCTTTTTTGTACAGTTTTTTGTATTCTTGCCGCCTCCTCTTAATCTCTTCTGTTCTGTTAGGTCCTTACCATTTCTGTCCTTTATTGTGCCTATCTTTGCATGAAATGTTCCCTTGGTATCTCTTAATTTTCTTGAAGAGGTCTCTAGTCTTTCCCATTCTGTTGTTTTCCTCTGTTTCTTTGCATGGCACACTTAGGAAGGCTTTCTTATCTCTCCTTGCTATTCTTTGGAACTCTGCATTCAGATGGGTATATCTTTCCTTTTCTCTTTACCCTTCGCTTTTCTTTTCTCAGCTATTTGTAAGGCCTCCTCAGACAGCCATTTTGCTTTTTTGCATTTCTTTTTCTCGGGGATGGTTTTGATTACCCCCTTCTGTACAGTGTTACAGACCTCCATTATAGTGCTTCACACACTCTGTCTCAGATCTAATCCTTTGAATCTATTTGTCACTTCCACTGTAAAATCATAAAGGATTTGATTTAGGTCATACCTGAGTGACCTAGTGGTTTTCCCTACTTTCTTCAATTTAAGTATGAATTTTGCGATAAGGAGCTGATCTGAGCCACAGTCAGCTCCAGGTCTTGTTTTTGCTGACTGTACGGCTTATCCATCTTCAGCTGCAAAGAATATAATCAGTCTGATTTTGGTATTGACCATCTGGTGATGTCCATGTGTTGAGTTATCTCTTGTGTTGTTGGAAGAGAATGTTTGCTATGACCAGTGTGTTCTCTTGGCAAAACTTTGTTAGCCTTTGCACCGCTTCATTTTATTCCAAGGCCATACTTTCCTGTTACTCCAGATATCTCTTGACTTCCTACTTTTGCATTCTAGACCCCTGTGATGAAAAGGACATCTTTGTTTGGTGTTAGTTCTAGAAGGTCTTTTAGGTCTTCATAGAACTGTTTAACTTCAGCTTCTTCTGCATCAGTGATTGGGACATAGACTTGGATTACTGGATATTGAATGGTTTGCCTTGGAAAGGCAAAAAAACTGAGATCATTCTGTCCTTTTTGAGATTGCATCCAAGAACTGCATATTGGACTCTCTTGTTGAGTATGAGGGCTACTCCATTTCTTTTAAGGGATTCTTGCCCACAGTAGTAGATATAGTGGTCATCTGAATTAAATCCACCCATTCCCGTCAGTTTTAGTTCACTGATTCCTAAAATGTCAGTGTTCACTCTTGCCATCTCCTGTTTGACCACTTCCAATTTACCTTGATTAATGGACCTAACATTCCAGGTTCCAATGGAATATTGAATTAAAACTCAGAGCCTCTCAGATGTTGAAACATTAAAAATGTAAAAGTGATTTATGTGCCTTAAACATTTTTTTTACATTTTACTACTTTCAGAACTGTGAAATGCAGTTTAAATAAAAGTGAATTAATGTTTTTAGAAATTATTTGGAAAGCTTATAATTTTCACTGAAGTTCAACTATAAACATGACAAAACTAGAATGGATAAATATTAAAATCCAGAATTTAAATATAAGTTAAGTAGTATGATATATTTAATACCACATAGAATATATAGGGAATACTGTAATTTTTAGAGAAGCCCATTAAATTTAGAAGCCTTCTCAGACTACTGAAAAGTATTAGTTTTTCTGTATCCGTGATGCATGATCCTAAGGTACTGAGAAAACATGAATGAAAGACACATGCATCAAAGCAAAGTAGTAGCTTATCTATGACATCTATTATAACATATATCTGTATAAACCTTTAATTCCTGATTTATAACACAATACTCAAAACATGTGTTACATATAAAAACTACTTTTCATAATTGGTTGTTTGGAGAGTCTCTGAATTTAGAAGAATGGGAAATTTTTTTCATAAACAGCCTAGGGAAACTGACACTAAGGGCAGATTTTTAGAAAATTTTTATTTTATATTGGAGTATAGTTGATTAACAATGTTGTATTAGTTTCAAGTGTACAGCACAGTGATTCAGTTACACATACAAATGTATCCATTCTTTTCCTTTTCCATTTAGTTTATTACAGAGTATTGAGCTGAGTTCCCTGTACTATAAAGTAGGTACTTATTGGCTATCTATTTTAAATATAGCATTGTGTACCTGTCAATCTCAAACTCCCAATCTATCCCACCCCCTCCCTTTTCTCTCCTGGTAACTATAAGTTTTTCTCTTAAGTCTGTGACTCTGTGTCTGTTTTGTAAAGAAGTCTTTTGTAATAAGCGATATCATATTATATATGTCTTTCTTTGTCCTCCTTTTAGTATGATAATCTTCAGGTCTATCCATGTTGCTACAACTGGCATTATTTCATTATTTTTAATGGCTGAATAATACTCTGGGGGGGGGTGTATAAACTTTATCCATTCATCTGTCGGTGGATATTTAGGTTGCTTCCATGCCTTAGCTATTGTAAACAGTGCTGCAGAGAACATTGAGGTGCATGTATTCGTTCAAACCATGTTCTTCTCTGGATATATGCTCAGGAGTGGGATTGCTATATCATATGGTAGCTCAGTTTTCAGTTTCTTAAGGAACCATACTGTTCTCCATAGTAACTGCACCAATTTACATTCTCACTAACAGTGTCGGAGAGTTCTAAGGGCAGACTTCTTGAGAGAGATTAATTGCCTAAAGTATTTTTAGTTTAGGAGCAACGTGTATGTTTTACCCTTACATACTTAATGTAAGCCAGAGATTTATTTGACCTAATAAGCGTATTATGTTAAAAATTCAAAGCAGGGATTTGTAGGACTTAGTAACCAATCACACCTTGGAATGAATTTTTGCTGACTTCAGACTGTTTTCTTAGAAAGCCCAACTGAGATCAGATGCTTTGAGGAATATCTTTTTTTTGCGGGGATAAATTCTCTTGGTATCCTTTTATCATACTTTTTTTTTTAATTAGAAAAATTGTAATACATTAAATATGAATCACTTCTCAGTCCCCCTCCCTAGAAATATTAGTAATTTGTTGTGTCGTCATCTCCTAGCAGAAGTTTTGATTTAGTGGACTACAAGAACATTTTGAATTATGCTATAGTTTCTCTAATGGCAGGGTTCACTTGGATGGAGTCTTTATTGTCTTATATATGGTTTCTAAGGGCTTTACTGGTCCTTGGGAAGAGTTGCCTGTAGGTGGGTAACTTTTACAGAAGAGATGCAAGAGCAATTATAAAAAATTGCTGAGTTTTAAGCCCGCATGCTCAAAAGGTAAACGTATTATTACTTTCTTCTTCCCCTTCCCTCTTGTGGTATAGGTGCTCTTCCCCAGAAGCTAGAGATCAAATTAGTGTTGTTTAGGCTATGTTTAAAGTATGAGTATCTTAAGACTTTAGTGTTAATGTCTGTGGCAGTAGCCATAGTCTTTCAAGTGTCAGAAGCCCAAATTATATTGGTTTAAGCAAAGAAAAAAATGTATGGCTTATGTAACTGAAAAGTTTAGGGATCTGGGTACTCAGAAAAATAAGAATTTCTTTTTCTCCTGATTTTTCTATCCTCTCTGTTGATATAATTCCCAAGTAGCCTCTTTAGGGTTGTGTCCTATCAATTTAACTTTAGAATAAAGAGAACATATTGATAAACAACAAGGACCTACTTACTGTGTAGCATAGGGAACTCAGTGCTATATTCTATAATAATCTAAATGGTAAAAGAATTTGAATGAGAATAGATACATTTAAAGTTATAACTGGGCTTCCCTGGTGGCTCAGATGTAAAAGACTCTGCCTGCAGTGTCAAGAGACCTGGGTTCGATCCCTGGGTCAGGAAGATCCCCTGGAGAAAGAAATGGTAACTGAATCACTTTGCTCTGCACCTGAAACTAAAACCACATTGTTAATCAACTGCACTCCAATATAAAATAAAAATTTTAAAAGAGAACATCTCTTACCAAGAATTTCAGGAGAAATTTTAGGATTGACTTTGGCATGGATTTATGGATCTGAAAGTGTTCCTGTGGGACTTCCCTCATGGTCCAGTGGTTAAGACTGTGCTTCCACTGCAGCAGGCCTAGGTTCAATCCCTGGTGGGGGGAACTAAGATCCCACATGCCATAGGATGTGGCCAAAAAAAGAAAAAGGTGTTCCTGAACTGTTACATGTGGCCAGCACACCACAACTACATAGGCATGACAATAGAGGAGCTGTAGTTTAGGATATACTCAGTTGTACTAGAATAATAACTCCCAAATCTCATGGGCTAAGCAGAAAAAGCTTATTTCTTGCTCATGCAGTCAGCCACAAGGCTAGGTGATAATGCTCTAGTAGTCCATGTGGTAACTGAAGAATTCATATTATTTTCATCTTTATCTTAACATGAAACTTCCACAGTTGCTTCTGCAGAGAATGAGGAAGTCCGAGGTATGAGCCATAAAGCTTTAGCTTGGTATTTACACAAAAGTTACAGCCCATTATACAGAATTAGCCACAACTGGAAGTGGGCTGGAAAATGTATGAAATAACAAGGTTTTTTTGGTGAGCAGAAATGTGTCTGCTACAAACTGTTACAGAATAAAATAGCATAGTAAGTGATGTAGGTATGCAAAGACAGTGTGTTGATTATAACCTGTAATTCTAAATAATGCTTAAAATGCTGATATACAAAAAACTGTTCACAATTTGACACTACTTGCTCTTTGGAATGTTCTTTGCCCAAATTTGACTTGTTTTTGTTTAAAGTAATTTATGGATTCATGGTTTAAAACACTGACTTTAAAAGTAATTTCTGGAATGCAATCAATTTATAGGTTGGAGACTGTAGTTATAACCATAATACCATACATTAATCAATTACCTCATAATTGCTAATTTCCATGAATATTATAGTTTCAGTTTCAATTCAGTTTAGTCTCTCAGTCGTGTCCGACTCTGCAACCCCATGAATCGCAGCACGCCAGGCCTCCCTGTTCATCACCATATCCCGGAGTTCACTCAAACTCACATCCGTCGAGTCGGTGATGCCATCCAGCCGTCTCATCCTCTGTAGTATATCTCAAATTATTTGTGATAACGGACTAGATTCTTTTAAAGTGTCTACTGATGCTTTTATAAAATACAAAAAGTTTTGAATACTTGAAAAATGATGTAAAAAGAGACATGAAATGCCCTACATTTTTTGCTGTTGGATTCAACATTTATAAAATTACTCTCAACTTCTGTACTTAGCTTGTTGTGGATCGGTAATGAAGAGGAAGTGGACTTTTACTTAGTCTATGGATCATGTTTTGAGGAGCATGCTATAAAGGACTGTGGTTAGTGCTTTGCAAATACTGTCTCCTTTAATTCTCATATATGGGGTAGAGGTTACTGTTACCATCATTTATAGAAAACAGGGCATAGAGAGGGGTTTTATGTGACCCATGTAGTCCAGTTTGACTCCAGAGTCCGTGTGCTTGTCTGCCTCTGATTTTGCAGAGATGAAATGATGATCATGTTACTGTGTTAATTACTTTACATCATTAAATTCTTGGTTTAATGAAATTGGAGACTTTTAGAATGTAAGTCAATTTCGACAACAGCATTTTTAACAAATTTTAAAAAATCTTCCTGTAGAAATCTGGTTAAGAAGTACTGTCCCAAACGTTCCTCCAAAGATGAAGAGCCAAGGTAAATTATATACCTATTTATTATTGCTTATGAAAATTTAAAAGAGTATATTTTTGTTATTTAGTAAAATAAATATTATACTATTAGCTTTTTATAAAAATTTTAACAAGATTTGTATCATAATAAAAAATTATGTTTATGACAGAGGAAAGTACTATTTTTTCTTATGAGAATGCATATTTCAGTGGGCTTGATGATAGCTTTTTAGGATAGTTGATGTATGAGTTCTAAGTAATAGGTGGATTGGGACTCCACTTGAATGAATGTAGTCTCCAGAAGAGAAGGGTATTTTTTTCCATACTTTATTTTGTAGTTGTCAGCTTGTTAGATTCTTGATTTTTCTTTTACAAATAGTAAAACAATTTAGCTGGTTGGGTTAAAGGGGTAATGAAAAGGAATAGGTTTTCAGAGTAATTTTGGAACTCTGAATAAATGTTTAGGGATTGCCTACAAGCTTTCTGGCATTCTTACACACGGGGATACGTGGATGGTTGTAAAATGCAGAAACAAAAAGAAACTGGATGGTTGTAAAATGCAGAAACAAAGACTAAACTTAAAACAACTTTGTGTATGATTGTCAGTTATTTAGAGGAGTCTTTGGTTTAGTGTTAATGGAGTCCTGTCTGAGCTGTGTGCCTTCAGCTTACATAAGAGCGTTCTGGCAGTGTATTCAAGTAGATCTATACATTTTAATAGAGTTATTTTCTTTGTCTCTCTCCTTCCCTCCACACACATTTTTTTACCCTTATTTCTGCCCCTTCTTACCCTCTGTGGTGCCAACCAAAGTGGCACCTCACTTCCATTCAGGATGTGGGCAGGCATACAGGCAGCTGTGTCCAGAGCTGATAGCAAAATTGTTTGTAGATCACCCATCGAGATGCATTTGAGTGGTATGATTGGCAGGTTCTGTCCTGGAGAGCAAGCACATCATCTCTGCAACAGGCTCAGCTGCCAAGCCTAGGAATCCAACCAAGTTCATTCCCAAGCTCAGGCCAGTCAGTTGGCAACGTAAGAGATTCCAGTATGCCAAAAGAGCCTGCAGGTAGTATTCTTATTATTTTTTGACCCCCAAATCCTTTTATTGATAAATTATGACTACCTGGAAATATATAAACATGTAGAACTTGAGCTTAAGGCAGAGCTTAATTTAGAGCTAGTAGCTGAGATTTAGGATGCATATGTTAAAATTGGTTAAGTGTCAGGTTTGATCTGTATCTCACAAAAATATTTGTAATGAGAATAAAAATAAATTTTGCCATTTTTAATGTTTTTGTCAGGTTTACTTCGTGTATAGCCTTTTTTAACATCCTTAACGAGTTAAATGACTATGCAGGACAGCGAGAAGTAGTAGCAGAAGAAATGGCCCACAGAGTTTATGGTGAATTAATGAGATATGCTCATGATCTGAAAACTGAAAGAAAAATGGTAATTTTCTTGTCATTTTTATACAGTTATAATAGCATATAATGTTTTCACAGAAATGAAGTAATTACTTTGCCTTTTAAAATTATGTATGTTCATTCAGCATGAACTGGTTTTCTATTTCACTACATTTTTTCTAGCTTAAATTATCTCAAGACATTCTTGCTAATTTGTGATCATTTTGGATTTAAGACTGAGGTTTGGTAAACTCTAGCCAGCATGCCAACTCTAGCTTACTGCCTGTTTTTGTTTCCTAGTTAGCATGAGCTCAGAATGGTTTTTACATTTTTAGATAGTTACTTACATATTGCGGGTGGCCACTTTTGCATTACATTAGCAGAGTTGAATATTTGCAAGAGACCACGTGGTTTCCGACACCTAAAATATTTATCTGACCCATTATAAAAAACTTTTTCTACCCCTATTCTCTATAATCATGTATTTTTCTAGAGATTATATGTCTTAAAAATTATATTTGAAGTATTTAAATAATATTCTAGGAAATGCATTTTAGAGAGTTTTTGTCTTCCTGAGTCTTGATAAAGTTACATAATTAGGACCTTGAAAGTAAATTAAGTGAAAAGTCTTTTGGGAGAGGCCTTTAGACTTTAATTGGTGTTTAAATGTAATTTTAAAATTTGTGTTTTTTTGGTTGTTATCACCTTTAGCATCTTCAAGAGGGACGAAAAGCTCAGCAATACCTCGACATGTGTTGGAAACAGATGGATAATGTGAGTTATGATGTTTTCATGTTTGACATAAATTTTCGTAGACTGATTTAGCCCTGAATTCTCTTATGTGTGTTCGTGCTCAGTTGCTCGTTGGTGTCCAACTCTTTGCAACCCCATGGACTGGAGCCTGTCAGGCTCCTCTGTCCTTGAAATTTTTCATGCAGGAATACTCGAGTGGGTTGCCATTTCGTACTTGAGGAAATCTTCCCGCCCCAAGAAACAAACCCATGTCTCCTGTCATTGGCAGGCAGAGTCTTTACTACTGTGTCACCTGGGAAGCCAAGTTCTCTTGTTTCTTATCTATTTGAGTTTAATATTTCTCATTGTAGTAGTATTCTTAATTTGACACTGATGTAAATAGAGAATGTGAGATCAGTGTGTCCATTTTCCTTTTTTTTTTCCCCTGTATGGTTCTGTACTTTGTAACAACTCTGTAATCTTCAGGTATTTGTAGACATTTAGGAAGATTCTTTTTGTCTTTGCAGTTGTTATTGTAAAGTATTGGTAGAGGATAGAAATAATAAGGAAATAGTGATATATCTTAGAAGACCATTTGACTGAGACAAAGAGAACCTGGGTTCTAGTTCGCCTTTCCCTTAGCATCTGATTTTTTTCATGACTTCATCTTTAGTAAATGAAAAATGAAGACAGCAGACTAGATAATATAAAATGTTTCTTCCAGTTCACTGGATCTCTAATAATGTAAATGTAAGATTCTAATCAGTGCTGATTGAGAATTCTTAGGTATATTAGTAGTCTGTTTTGGTTTTTGTTTTGATTTTATTTCTGATTGGTTGCAGCAAGACTTTAAGGGACTGTTTACATTTATTAAATTTAAAATTGCCTTAACTAGCATCCTTAGTACTGCCACCTAATGAGTGTGTATGTGTGTGTGTCTTTCATTTGCACAAAATAACAAACTCCTACACTCAGGAGTTATTGGTTCCTTTAAAGACTGGAGTTGACACAAATCATTCCTGTTGATATGTGCTGATTTACCTTTAGAATAATTGTTACTAAGCATAGTTGTAAGAGTCATAAGAAAGCATCAAAAAATGTAGGAGAGATTTAAGACATTGACAGTATTATGAAATAAAGGTGAGTTCAGCTCAACTCAGGTATATTGAAGATACCCACAATATGTATTGAGTTTGATACAAAAGCAAATATGATAATGATCTTGTTTTTGTGGAACCTACAGTATAGCGAGAGACACACAAATACAATTTTTGTGTAATATGGAGAAATATATGCAGGATTCATTTTCTAGTCCCATGTCTTCATGTCTAATCAAGGAAATGAAATTGTAAAATGTCTAACACATTTGAAATAATTGACAGGAGATTTAAAGAGCTAGCAGGGGTAGGTTGAATTAGTGATGGAGTATTGAATATTGAGGGAAAAAAATTGACAGTTGTTATTGCTGGGAGAAATATCAATAACCTCAGATATGCAGATGACATCACCCTTATGGCAGAAAGTGAAGAGGAACTCAAAAGCCTCTTGATGAAAGTGAAAGTGGAGAGGGAAAAAGTTGGCTTAAAGCTCAACATTCAGAAAACGAAGACCATGGCATCTGGTCCCATCACTTCATGGGAAATAGATGGGGAAACAGTGGAAACAGTGTCAGACTTTATTTTTCTGGGCTCCAAAATCGCTGCAGATGGTGACTGCAGCCATGAAATTAAAAGATGCTTGCTCCTTGGAAGGAAAGTTATGACCAACATGGATTGCATATTCAAAAGCAGAGACATTACTTTGCCAACAAAGGTTCGTCTAGTCAAGGCTATGGTTTTTCCAGTGGTCATGTATGGATGTGAGAGTTGGACTGTGAAGAAGGCTGAGTGCCGAAGAATTGATGCCTTTGAACTGTGGTGTTGGAGAAGACTCTTGAGAGTCCCTTGGACTGCGAGGAGATCCAACCAGTCCATTCTGAAGGAGATCAGCCCTGGGATTCCTTTGGAAGGAATGATGCTGAAGCTGAAACTCCAGTACTTTGGCCACCTCATGCGAAGAGTTGACTCATTGGAAAAGACTCTGATGCTGGGAGGGCTTGGGGGCAGGAGGAGAAGGGGACGACAGAGGATGAGATGGCTGGATGGCATCACTGACTCGATGGACGTGAGTCTGAGTGAATTCTGGGAGTTGGTGATGGACAGGGAGGACTGGCATGCTGCGATTCATGGGGTCGCAAAGAGTCAGACACGACTGAGCGGCTGATCTGATCTGAAGACACTATAAAAGTACTTTTGTGTATATGCATTGCCTCAGATTATACCAAAATTGGTAGCTATAGCTGTTCAATTTGAAAACACATCTCTGAACTGAGTTTCAGATAATTCAGTGTGAAATGTAATCTTCACAGGAAAGTGACATTCCGCATTTTATGCATATTCAGATATATTTATGCTTTGAATACATTTTAAGTATCATTTGATGTCTCATACTAATCAAAATAGTGCATTTTAAAGTTTTTATAAGAAATTTCTTACATCAAATTTTTAAATTTGATGTAACTTACAGGTATTCCTGGTACTAGCTATAAGGTCAGCTGAGCTAACTCAGACATCTTTTGGCTCCAGAGGCATGCATGCTCATTCTCTTCAGTATTGTCCATCTCTTTGCAACCCTATAGACGGTGGCCCGATAGACTCCTCTGTCCATGGGGATTCTCCAGGCAAGAATATTGGAGTGGGTTGCCACTCCCTCCTCCAAGGATCTTCCTGACCCAGGGATTGAACCTGTGTCTCTTGGCAGGTGGGTTCTTTACCACTAGTGCCACCTGGGAAGCACTTGGTTACAAATACCTAGATATAACAGCTAAAATATTTTTTATTGTATGTTAAGCTCAGCAGCAAGCTCTTACCTGAAAGAAAGGGAAATCTCTTAACTGCTGGAAGCTAAGGATAATCTAAAAGCCAGAGCAATAGGTGTAAGAGGTGATACAATGGCATTTGAAAAGTGATTCCAGAGGTGTTGGGGTATGGTTTACAGGACCTTGCTAAGGGCTTGGTATTTAGTACTCACAAAAGGACAGAGTTTAGGTTTTTAGCTCTATGTGAAGAGTTGGAACTGAAATCCCTGTATAAAGTTTGAATCTTTGAAGGGTTAAACCTTTAGTGAAAAGTGGCAGGAACTCTGGACAGGCCAAGGGAGACAACAGAGAACCTTGTCTCTATCTGAAGGTCAAGGAGTGGGAGGTAACCTGTGAGAAGGTTAAACCTTTTGACCTTGTAGTTAATGAGATTTGCACTATCTGAATAGTTTTGTAATGCCCAAGACAAAAAATTGACCTTGTAACTGGTTAGGTAAACAGAAAATGTTGACATCCTGTGCTTTCTTCTTAGTAATTCTCAGAATACAGGTAGCAAGGTATATGTTTTCCAGACAAGAAGTTGGAAGAATTTCCTCTGTGGAATTTAATTAGGTTTAGAGGAAAAGACTTAAAGATACAGGCACCATGGTTTCTCCAAGGAAACTCCAAAGCTAACTTAAAGCCAGTTAGCTTTTCAAATAAGAAGAGCAGATTGGCAGAAATCTCCAGACATAAACAGCAAAGTATACAGGGGGGAAAAAAAAAAGCAACTTTGAAGAAACAGTGACTATGAAAGGAAATAGAAATTAAAAATGAAAAGCAAACAAGCCAAACACCCAGAACTATTATTAACATTTTTCATAGGGAATAGAGAAATGATTACATCCCTGAAATAGGAACAAGATACTATTAAGAAAGGAACATACAAAGAACAAAAAAGAACTTTATGAAAAGCTGACTGGAAAGAATGAAATTGAAAAAGTCTTCAGTTCAGTTCAGTCGCTCAGTCGTGTCCGATTCTTTGCGACACCATGAATTGCAGCACGCCAGGCCTCCCTGTCCATCACTAACTCCCGGAGTTCACTCAGACTCACGTCCATCGAGTCAGTGATGCCATCCAGCCATCTCATCCTCTGTCGTCCCCTTCTCCTCCTGCCCCCAAGCCCTCCCAGCATCAGAGTCTTTTTCCAATGAGTCAACTCTTCGCATGAGGTAGCCAAAGTACCAGAGCTTCAGCTTCAGCATCATTCCCTCCAAAGAAATCCCAGGGCTGGTCTCCTTCAGAATGGACTGGTTGGATCTCCTCGCAGTCCAAGGGACTCCCAAGAGTCTTCTCCAACACCACAGTTCAAAGGCATCAATTCTTCGGCACTCAGCCTTCTTCACAGTCCAACTCTCACATCCATACATGACCACTGGAAAAACCATAGCCTTGACTAGATGGACCTTTGTTGGCAAAGTAATGTCTCTGCTTTTCAATATGCTATCTAGGTTGGTCATAACTTTCCTTCCAAGGAGTAAGCGTCTTTTAATTTCATGGCTGCAATCACCATCTGTAGTGATTTTGGAGCCCAGAAAAATAAAGTCTGACACTGTTTCCACTGTTTCCCCATCTACTTCCCATGAAGTGGTGGGACCAGGTGCCATGATCTTCGTTTTCTGAACGTTGAGCTTTAAGCCAACTTTTCCACTCTCCACTTTCACTTTCATCAAGAGGCTTTTGAGTTCCTCTTCACTTTCTGCCATAAGGGTGGTGTCATCTGCATATCTGAGGTTATTGAGATTCTCCCAACAATCTTGATTCCAGCTTGTGCTTCTTCCAGCCCAGCGTTTCTCATAATGTACTCTGCATAGAAGTTAAATAAGCAGGGTGACAATATACAGCCTTGACGTACTCCTTTTCTTATTTGGAACCAGTCTGTTGTTCCGTGTCCAGTTCTAACTGTTGCTTCCTGACCTGCATACACATTTCTCAAGAGGCAGAACAGGTGGTCTGGTATTCCCATCTCTTTCAGAATTTTCCACAGTCTATTGTGATCCACACAGTCAAAGGCTTTGGCATAGTCAATAAAGCAGAAATAGATGTTTTTCTGGAACTCTCTTGCTTTTTCGATGATCCAGCAGATGTTGGCAATTTGATCTCTGGTTCCTCTGCCTTTTCTAAATCCAGCTTCAACATGAGAAAGTTCACGGTTCACGTATTGCTGAAGCCTGGCTTGGAGAATTTTGAGCATTACTTTACTAGCGTGTGAGATGAGTGCAATTGTGCGGTAGTTTGAGCATTCTTTGGCATTGCCTTTCTTTGGGATTGGAATGAAAACTGACCTTTTTCAGTCCTGTGGCCACTGCTGAGTTTTCCAAATTTGCTGGCATATTGAGTGCAGCACTTTCACAGCATTGTCTTTCAGGATTTGAAATGGCTCCACTGGAATTCCATTACCTCCACTAGCTTTGTTTGTAGTGATGCTTTCTAAGGCCCACTTGACTTCACATTCCAGGATGTCTGGCTGTAGATGAGTGATCACACCATCGTGATTATCTGGGTTGTGAAGGTCTTTTTTGTACAGTTCTGTGTATTCTTGCCATCTCTTCTTAATATCTTCTGCTTCTGTTAGGTCCATACCATTTCTGTCCTTTATCGAGCCCATCTTTGCATGAAATGTTCCCTTGGTATCTCTAATTTTCTTGAAGAGGTCTCTAGTCTTTCCCATTCTGTTGTTTTAAAGTAGAGCAAAATGACAGAGATTGATAAGAGAATTAGAGGATTCATCCTGTAGATTGATTTTCAAGGTAAGAATCATCTTAAAAAATAGAAAACATAGAAAATAGATAGGGAAAATTAATTCAGGAAGAAAATTTTCCCAGAATAGAAAGACATGAGTTTCTAGATGGAAAGGATTTTCCAGGTATCCAGCACAGTTACAAGACATAGCTTAATGAAATTTCAGGACAGTTAGAGGGAGACGATCCTACCAAACTCCATAGATGAAAAACAAAATATAAAATAAATATGTTTTATGCAAACGATCAGGGATCAGGAAGCCAGAACAATGAAGTAGTACTTTTACATGTCTGAAAGAAGACAGTTTCCTACTCAAGAGTTTCATACCCAGTTAAACTTTATAAAAAGAGATGGAAAGGCTTGGAGTCTTGGAGACTCAAAAAATTATCTCCCACAAACCTTCTTTTAGGAAGCTACTGCTGAATGTGTTCTAGCAAAATAGAGAAATGAACCAAGAGAGGGGAAGGTGTAGAGCTAGAGATTAATTCAAATTAAGGGAGAGTTGAAAGGAATCCCCAGGAAATGGTGAAGGGAAATCCCAAGGTAACAGTAGGCCTAGTTTGGTAATCAGTCCAAAATTTAGCAGGTTAAAAACCTCTTGAGTTCTTGATTTCATTAGGAAAATAAAATTAATAGAATTGTGAATGTAGTTGAATTAATTGAGGAGAGGTTTAAAGAACTGGGGACACCAGGGTTAAATTAGAGAAGAGTACATTGGAAACTAAAGCAATTTTTTAAGAAAGAGACATTAATTTAAGGATAAAAAATGTGCACAGGAAAGTAAATATATCACATGTTAAGTTCTGAATAGCTTTTGCAAAGTTATGGTAATTTGAATTAAATTTTAAATAATTCAGGAGCCATTGTGCAGATGGTATTTCTTGGGACACATGGAAGAAACAACACAAAACCAGTCTGGAGGGATGTTTCCATATTCTAAGCTACATTGGGATCCCATCAAAAAAACAAACACAAAAAAACAAGCAAACATCAAACCAATCAACAAAATGCATAAAAACCAAACAAAAACACTGAACAAACCAAAAGTCCTGCTTAAATTGAGCTTAAGTACATGTGATTATTTTTATTATAAAGAGATTGAGATGCATAATAAATATTAACTCAGTTATGCTTATAATTTTTTTCTTTACAGTCTTATGATATCTGATGTTTAAAGTGCATGGTTTGCAATAGTAAAATTTCTAATTTAGAAAAATTTCACTTTGAGTATGCAATTTTACACATTTCACAGTAGCAACACCTTAAAGTTACTTTCTTTTTTAAATTGAGGTAGAGTTGGTTTTTAATATTGTGTTGGTTTCACGTGTACAGCAAAGTGATTCAGTTTTATATATATCTATATGAGTTTTTTCAGATTATTTTCCATTATAGGTTATTACAAGATATTGAATATAGTTCCTTGTAAATCCTGTTGCTGATCTGTTTCATGTATAGTAGTTTGTATCTGTTAACCCCGTACTGTTGTTCCATGTCCAGTTCTAACTGTTGCTTCCTGACCTGCATACAGGTTTCTCAAGAGGCAGATCAGGTGGTCTGGTATTCCCATCTCTTTCAGAATTTTCCACAGTTTATTGTGATCCACATAGTCAAAGGCTTTGGCATAGTCAATAAAGCAGAAATAGGTGTTTTTCTGAAACTCTCTTGCTTTTTCTATGATCCAGCGGATGTTGGCAATTTGATCTCTGGTTCCTCTGCATTTTCTAAAACCAGCTTGAACATCAGGAAGTTCATGGTTCACGTATTGCTGAAGCCTGGCTTGGAGAATTTTGAGCATTACCTTACTAGCGTGTGAGATGAGTGCAATTGTGCAGTAGTTTGTGCATTCTTTGGCATTGCCTTTCTTTGGGATTGGAGTGAAAACTGACCTTTTCCAGTCCTGTGGCCACTGCTGAGTTTTCCAAATGTGCTGGCGTATTGAGTGCAGCACTTTCACAGCATCATCTTTCAGGATTTGCAATAGCTCAACTGAACCTCGTACTCCTAGTTTAACCCTCTTCCCCCCTTTCCCTTTTGGTAATGATTAAGTTTGTTTTCTATGTCTGTGAGTCTGTTTCTGTTCTGCATATATGGTCATTTGTATTTTTTTTTTAGATTTCATTTAAAAGTGATATTATATAATGTTTGTCTGACTTACTTTGCTTAGTATGATATTCTCTAGGTCCATCCATGTTGCTGCATATGATAATATTTCATTCCTTATGGCTGAGTAACACCCATTGTGTGTGTATGTGTATGTGTGTGTATATATATATATATATATAGCGCACATCTTCTTAAACCAGTTTTCTGTTGATGGGCATTTGGGTTGTTTCCATGGCTTAGCTATTAATATTATAAATGCTGCTGCTGTGAATATTGTGATGCATATATTTTTCATCTTTTCTGGATATATGCCCAGGAGTGCACTGCTAGATCATACGGTAGTTCTGTTTTTAGTTTCTTGAGAAAACTGCATGCTGGTTTCCACAGTGGCTACACCAATTCACATTTCTACTGTGTAGAACAGTTCCTTTTTCTCCATACCCTCTTCAGCATTCATTATTTGTAGACATTTTGATGATAGTCATTCTGAACAGTGTGAGATGATACTTCTTTGTGGTTTTGATTTGTATTTCTCTAATAATTACCTATGTTGAACACCTTTTCATGTGTCTGTTCACCATCTGTATGTCTTCTTTGGAGAAATTTTAGATCTGCCCACTTTTTGATTGTTCTTTTTTTTTTGTTTTTAAATACTGAGTTGTATATGTTTGTATATTTTGAATGTTAACCCCTTGTCAGTCACATCATTTGCAAACATTTTTTCCTGTTCCATAGGTCTTTTCATTTTGTTTATGCTTTTCTTTGCAAAGGCTTTTAAAAGTTTGATTAGGTCCCATTTGTTTATTTTTTGCTTTTACTTCTTTTGCCTTGGGAGACTGATCTAAGAAAATATTATATCTGAGAATGTTTTGCTTATGTTCTCTTTTAGGAGTTTAATGGTGCCCTGTTTTATGTTACTGTCTTTAACGTTTTGAATTTATTCTTACATATGTGAGGGGGTGTCCTAATTTCATTGATTTACACATAGCTGTCCAGCTTTCCCAACACCACTTGCAAAAGAGATTGTCTTTTCTCCATTTAATATTCTTGGCTTCTTTGTTAAAGAGGTGTGTTGGCTAATTTCTGCATTCTCTGTTCTGTTCCATTGACCTGCTGTCTTTTTTGTGCCAGTATCATACTGTTTTGATAACTGTAGCTTCATAGTACTGTCTTTTATCTAGAAGGCTTATGCCTCCAGCTTTCTCCTTTTTCCTCAGGATTGCTTTGGCAGTTCTGGTCTTTTGTGGTTCCATGTATTATTTATTAGTATTAGTATTGTTTATTAACTTTTAAATGAGATAACTCTAATTTTATTTTTCAGTATTTTAATTTTTTTTAACAGAGTAAAAAGAAATTTGAAAGAGAATGTAGAGAGGCAGAGAAGGCACAACAGAGTTACGAAAGATTGGATAATGACACGAATGCAACCAAGGCAGATGTTGAAAAGGTAAGAAATAATTCAAGCTGACTTTAATATCAAAATATTATTACTTGCATATGGAGCATAGTTACAATATTCATGTTAGTATTAGCGTTTCTGCAAGAGATACTCTACATCTAATCTAAAATACACAAATATTTGTGTACTTTAAATTACAATTCTGGTCTGAGAAAGTAAACAAAATTAATAATGTCAACTGCATTCAAAGTGCATAGGAAAGATTTAATTGCTAATAGGAATGAGCTTCTGTCCTATTCCCAAATAAGACAGAAAGTCTAAGGTATGTTGATAGGGTATGCAGATAGAGGCTGGATAGTGTGCTTCTCAACTTTACAGAAAGGAAAACATGATAAAACTGTCAGAAATGTGATTTATCGCTATTTGTTTATTAGTTCATTCATTCACTCATTTTGGAAAGCTGAATTCTCTCTTGTCATTCACTGAGTCTGGGCCAGAAGTTGTATAACATAACTGTTGGTAGGGTCAGTCCTATAACTGTTGTGGCTTAGCTTTTCCTTCTCCCTTGCTGTACGCTCTTTATCTTAGGATATTTGACACAGTGATAGTGTTGAAATGTTGGAGTTTTGAAATATAGACGAACCTTACTCCGTTCTTTTTGTATATACAAAGGTCCACCATTAGTATATCTTCTCCTTAGAATTTTATAATATTCTATAGCATCAGAAGAAGAAAAAGTAAGGAGAAAGGAATACTTTATTTTCTACCTTCCATTTGCTTTACCAATTTTTTAAAAACCCTAAAATCGTAAACATTTTAGGTTACAGTTACCTTAAAGATCTTCTGCTGTAACTTATGCTTTTATCTTGTCTACCCTATTTTTAATAACCTACACCTCTTATGATAGTAAGTTCCCTGTCACTGGAAATATAGAAACTTAAAATAGCCTGTTCATTAAAAAAAAAAAAAATTACCATTTCCTTATATTGACCCCACTCATCTCCCTGTTCACTTTCAGTTTGTAAAAAAACTGAAATAACAAATCTGTTTTTCTCATAAATAGGTATTTAGATATTTTTAGCAGATTCTCTACCCATAGATGAATTGTCTGTTTCTTCAACTATTCTACATGTGAAATATCTTCAAGTTACCTTTCACTATGACTACTTCCATTTAGATATCATTTAATTAACCAATATTCCACTTAAAGTATGTTGTATATAGTTCAATTTGATCAGTTCTGAGTTTGATTACCTTGCTTGTTTTGAAACTAAATTTATATTAATTACACCCTAAATGTATATTGGTTTTTTGACAGTTATACCTTAAATGTATATTGTGTATTTGGGGTTTTTTTTGTAGGGTATACATAATACCCTAAATGTATATTGGTTGTTCGGATTGACTTTCAGTGAGTTTATGGTTAACTGAAATCCCCATGTCTTTTCATATATGAGGAGTTACAAGTTTATGTGCCTCAGACAGAACTTGTACTGTTGACATTTTAAATGCATATGCTACATCTATGTCAATTACTAGATTTGATCCTGCTGTTAAGGTTTTTGGATCCCTGAATTTGATCACCCACTATATTAATTTCCTTCTGCTGCTGCTGCTAAGTTGCTTCAGTCGTGTCCGGCTCTGTGCGACCCCATAGACGGCAGCCCACCAGGCTCCCCCATCCCTGGGATTCTCCAGGCAAGAACACTGGAGTAGGTTGCCATTTCCTTCTCCAATGCGTGAAAGTGAAAAGTGAAAGTGAAGTCGCTCAGTCATGTCCGACTCCTAGCGACCCCATGGACTGCAGCCTACCAGGCTCCTCTGTCCATGGGATTTTCCAGGCAAGAGTACTGAAGTTGGGTGCCATTGCCTTCTAGGCATCATGTAATACACACAGTGTGTTAGCATTACTTGATAAAAATGTGGACCACAACACTTGTAAACAGAACTGTTTTATATGTGAGAGTCAGGAGTCTTCCTTGCTGGTTGACACTGACTCAAGAACTCTTCTGATACATCAATATAATACATAGTTTGTGTATTAAACAAATTAGGTTTAACTGGACTCTCATTTTTAGCTTATTCATTTCTATCTATAAAGATATCTTTAGAGACTGTTCATACATCTTGAAATCTAGATATAACATGTCTACTAGTTAGTTTGACCTAACTAGTTCAGAACTTTAATGTTTATATCTTCCTTTTTTTTTTTTTTCCCTTGTTTGCAGCCCCTTTAATTATTAGAGAATTGGGAAAACTTTGAGGATTTACTTTAGAATCTGGAGAGTAGAGGAATTCTGTTTTCAGTGTCTAGGAAGGGAAGGAAACATAGATTTAAGTACTGATACAATTAAAAACAAAAACAAAACAAAGGTGAAGAGGGAGCAGGCCAATTAGTGTATCTTCCTGAAGAAAAGGAAGGCAGTTGCACAACATTGAATATACACAACACTATCAAACTACACACTTAAAAATAATTAAGATGGGTACATTTTATGTGTATTGTGTATTTTGCCACAATTAATTTTTTTTTTAATTTAGTGAAATATAAAATAGAAAAAGAAAGCAAAGGCAGTAGATGTGAAAACCAGAATATGTCAGGGAAGGTGTCAGTTGTTTTAGTTTCTAGTCTTACACTTTTTCATAACCTGTTGGAGTCCTTCATCTAGGCTTTAGGTATCATAGCCAGTGACTTGAAATAGGAGGCGCCTCCCCTGAAAGAAAGAACCGTGTGGGTAGGGAATACTTGGAATCCTTCATTTCATCATAGTTTGTAAGAGGAGGGAGAAAAGGGAAAGGAGTGAATGAATGTGTTCTTAGAGTCTCAGGTTAGAACTTGAAGTGTATTTTTCTTTAGAAATACTTTAGGAAATGGTGTTTAGTTTCCATAGTACTTATTTATTTTAATCTTCAAGAACACCATGAATTAAATGGATATTTGTGGACTCATTTGAAATCTTGACTACCGTGTATATTGGTATGTCAGTTTGTTTCTGAGTTCAGAAGAACTAACTTGTGGATCTACTGTTAGAAGGTTCGGGATTACAATTATAAAAACTAGGATTAGAATAATGAAGTGTATTCACAATGTGCTTTTATTATTTTCAGAGAAGTCTCATGTAACAATTTATAGCTTGGAATACTAAGAAACTGTATTTGGAGTTTGGAATATTGAGTATTAACTGAGTTTGGAATACTGAGTGTTGGAATATTGAGAAAAGAGTTCAATTCTTATTTTTTTTTCCTATTAATTTATAAGCAATTGAGAAAATTGTTTAGATTACCTCCAGTAAACCTGGAATTAATGATTTGTGTTGTTTGTATGCAGATGTTCTCATTAATATAGATGGCATTAATGTGACTCACTGGAAAAGCATTTCTGTAAGAGCTTGAGATGAAGAGAACTATATTCTAATTAAGCATTCCTTAAAGTATCAATATCTGTTGTTTTGTATAGAGGTAGAAAGTATTGTTAAGCGTTACATTATCCCCAAATTACATTTTTACTGTTACCTGGATTCATTGTGGTTCTGAGTTGAATGTAACTGGATTATATTTGAAGAGAAGTTTTACTGATAACTTTGTAACTGTCAAAATTACTCCTGATGTTTTTTTTCCTTTTCTGATTAAATGCTTACTGACAAACCACAATGTTGTCATTTATTTAATTAGAAAAACCCATTCGTTAAGAAATTTTATTCAAATGGTTTATTACAAGGGAGAGGATTTATTATTGTAGTAAGAGAAAGGGAATATTGCAACAGGGCGACTGGCCATAACAGAGGGGACATATGTATACCTATGGCTGATTCATGTTGATATTTGACAGAAAACAACAAAATTCTGGAAAGCAATTCTCCTTCAATTAAAAAATAAAGATCTGTAAGCATCTCCTTTACTTTTAAATGATATCAGTAGTTAGAAAAAGCCTAGTTTTAGTATAACTTCTAAAAAGTGAATTAACTGTGATTTTGTTGCTCCTCTTCTCATTGGTAATGATTTGGACCAATTTGCCTCTAGGCTAAACAGCAGTTGAATCTACGTACGCATATGGCTGATGAAAATAAGAATGAATATGCTGCACAATTACAAAACTTTAATGGAGAACAGCACAAACATTTCTATGTAGTGATTCCTCAGATTTACAAGGTAAAATTTAGATATATGAAATTAACCTTATTTTAGATCTGAAAAACCTAGTCTTGAAATGTAAAACTTTAAAATGCCAGGCATCAGTCAGAATGTTTCTAGATTCACTAGTCATCAAAATTGGTAATAAATTTATGATTGATTATAGATGTGAAAAGTAATTTTTTTTTACTTTGAAATCACAAATTTTTCTACAGATTTCATAGTGGTATATTAAATAATTCACTAAAACAATGACATTTCTAGATAAATTCTCATGCTACATTAAGTATTGTGAGATGGGAGACTTCATTGGAATTTTGTATTGTAGTCTGCTTATCTAGAATTTGGACGTAGCCTTTGACACTATAACAGGATCATTGGCGTTAGTCCAGATGGCAGAAATAAATCTTAAATGCATTTGCTAGCCTGGTTTTTGCCTGCTTGTCTTCCTAGCTGTCAGATCATAAATGTAATTCAGGCTTCTAAACCCCATCCATCATCATTTAGCAGTTGCCAAACAGCCCTCAGGTAAAGACCCTGGAATTTACATGAAGGTGAAATTATGTTACTGCCTATTCTAGAAAGAAGAGAAATTAGAAAAAAGGGATTTAGTGAAACAGTGTTGAAAGAAGTGGTACCTGGGAGAGCTGAGCTTATGTGAAAAGTGTACACAGTCCAACATGTACACCTGTGGCTGATTCATGGCAATGTATGGCAAAAACCACCACAGTATTGTAAAGTAATTAGCCTCTAATTAAAATTAATTAATTAAATTTTTTTTTAAAGTGTCAGTCCAAATACACCCCCCGCCCCAGCCAAGCTATTAATAGAACTACAAAGGAAACTGCAAAGGAAGCATAGTGAGAGGTGGTGGACTAGAGAAAGTATGATATTGGTCGTTTAATCCAGGGCATCTAGTCAGCCAGTCCTCACTCTGTAGTGCTTTTCTAAACTTAATAGCTAAGTCTTCATATTCAGGGGAGACCTTAATTTGTAGATTCACTGCTTTGTTATGTTTGGGGGCTTGCTCTTTTTGTTTGGACTTTGCTATGGAGCAGTCTTGCCACTTTGTGATACTGGATTCAGTCCTTCTGTGAAAATGCTGGTCTCAAAATAAATTCCCAGGCTTTGGGAAGTAAAGAGGAAAAAATAGTATGAAGGCTATAGGAGTTAGGGGACTTAAGCAGTGTAATTGCTTCCTAAAAAGAAGAAAGGTCATTGTTGTTGACAAATAGGAAGTGTCAAAAATTGCCTTTAAGTTATTTGGCTTCATGTGCCCTGGCATAATTCTGAATAGCAGGTGCCAGTGAATTTTTTGAGTAGGGATCCCATACATGTACCACTTTGACCTTGCAGCTTCTTGTTTTTCCTCTTGTGTCCCCAACCTTTTGACACTTTAAGCTGTAGACTGTAGTAGGTTTGGGTGCCTGTTAGTATGTGGTTGACTGTGGATTCTTAGTCCAGCCAGATCTTGGCAAAGTGTTCTGAACTAACTTAAGGGTTTAGAAGTCTCACATTTGTATATGTTGTATGCCAGCTGCTTGAAAAAGAAATAAAAGTCTCAAAATTTCTGTTTTCAAATGAAACTTTACTGAAGAATAAAAGGCAGAGGTTGTATGAAGCAGGGAGCTGGTAAGCTGTAGGGAGTCCCTTATAAGGCTTGAAAACCGGTGTCACCTGGTTTTAGGATATACTAAGCCTTGAATTTTTATTCTTTTGCTATTTCACAGGCCTCAAGTTTTAAGTGCTTTCACTCTGTAGCACTTGTTAAAAGGTACTTAAAACAGTGTAACTGTTTGGGGATATCTTCGTGGGATTTTTGTTTGTTTGTTTTTTGGAAGGGAGTTTCTTCAGAATGAAAAGTCAATTTTCTTTTTTTTTAAATTCCTAATTATTAGCAACTGCAAGAAATGGATGAACGAAGGACTATTAAACTTAGTGAGTGTTACAGAGGATTTGCAGACTCAGAACGGAAAGTTATTCCTATCATTTCAAAGTGTTTGGAAGGAATGATTCTTGCAGCAAAATCAGTTGACGAAAGAAGAGTAAGTGTTTTATAATTTGAATAATGTATTTGATTTAAATTAATGAAATGGATTGGGGGGAGTAATTGATGGATTATTGATTTTAAGTTATATTCTGTATAAGTAAGTCTGGCTATACATTAGACTCCTTCAGGCTGTAAGGATCACTTTAAACACTAAAGTTCTAATCATTTAAAAGAGTTCTAATGCTTCTCTTTCTTTTCCCCACTAATTTTTCAGTTCTATTCCAAGAGTATAACTAACTTGTAAACTGTATGTTGCAAACTGTATTATACTATTATCATTTAAACTGTTAGAGAAAGTTTAAAGAAAGTTTAAAGAAGGAAATGGTCAGATCTAGAGTTAAAAGAGTTCCTTATTGCCAGAAGAGTTGGCATTTGAGTTGCATTCTGAACCGTGAGTAGTATATGAATGATGGCCCATGAGAAAAGAAAGGAGAGCATTGTGAGTAGAAGTAACTGCCTTGAAGAAGCCCTTCTCATGCAGGCTGCAGTCATCAGGGTGTACACACTGAGCCTCAACCAACATCCTTGTTTTAGAATCATCATGTCAACCTGTGACCCTGAATCCATTTCATTACCCATTTCTTTTTATCAGTCTTTTTTTTTTTTTTTTTAATTGGAGTATGGTTGATTTACAGTTTTGTGCCAGTCTCTGCTGTACAGCAAAATGACAGTTATGTACATATATACATTCCTTTTTATATTCTTGTCCATTATACTTTATCAAAGGGTATAGAGTATAGTTCCCTGTGTTCTGCATCTACAGTAGGACCTTGTTGTTTATCCATTCTAGATATATAATAGTTTGCATCTACTAACTCTAAACTCCCAGACCATCCCTCTCTTTTCCCTTTTTTCTGTTCATTACCTATTTTTTTAAATCTGATTTAGGTTAAAAGAAATTGACTTTCTTTGTATTGTCTTTCTGGCAAAAAGTCTTAAGATATTTCAATTCTTCTGATCTGTTTCTAAAGATAATAAGAAGCCCTGTTCTTCTTGAAGAAATTAATTTCATTATCTTATTATATCTTGAGTAAGGTTTAGAAAAGTTCTCGTACCGGTTATTTTTCAGTAAATATTGATTTAATGACTCAGAAACTGAGGATATGAGAGAAGAGAAAGAAAAGAGAACCAGTGTTTGGGGAGTGCAAAATAGGTACTGCATATTTTAGTCTTGACAGCAGGTTGGTTTTGTATGAGTGAGGATCTTTCCTGTAACAGAATTCTGACTTAAATAAAAGAAAGAAAAGATTTGGGGGTTCTTTAATTGGGAATTCAAAGTTACATCTTGGTGTGATGGATCCAAGATTAGAAATATAGTTAGGTCCCTCCTCCTCTCAACCTGTTCTTACCCTTTAGCAAATGATTGGTGTGGGTGGCATTAGTGACAAAAAAAAAAAAGTAAGGTATAACTTAAGGATGACTTTTGACTTAAGTGATAGGCAAAATGTACTATCAGCAGAAATAAGGAATAAAATAGGAGAGGTTGGTTGGAGTGCGGGAGGAGTTTGTAAAGAATTCTGTTTGAAACTAATGAGTTTAAAGTGTCAGTAAAACATTCACATAGAGGTATATGTATGTCCAAAACTAGCATGTAATACTTAGGTGAGCTTTACGGTTTTGGGTGAATGGTCTAAGCTTTACAATTTCAGAGTTACTTTTTACACTCTACTGTTTGTGAGATCTTCATTGCTCTGTTAATATTTCCAAGTATGTCTTTAATACATTTTATTTATCCTTTCCCCTTTTGGGTAAATGGAAGCCTTTCTGCTTGTCTCCTACCCTGTTTTACAGTTAGACACCCTTTCCTCTATTCTGTAAAACAGAAAACCTTTTTCCTTTTTCCTTTAAAACTTGGAATTTCTTCTTGAGAGTAACCTCTTCCTATATCCTTTTTTGTCAGTTAGAAGTTAAATATCAGCTAACTACTCAAGATGAAATTCAGTGGGTTAAAGCTATGGAGTGAAAACATCCATGACTATTACAAATTTTATAAGTGGTCATTTGTTTGTGAAATTTTTTTATAGGAATTAAAATATTTAGGGGTTATTTCATATTTACAGGAAATAATTATTTATTTTGAACCTTTAATAAGTATTGTAGAATTATTTCTTTAAATTTTTATTTGTTTTCTGACACAGATTTAAGATTTTGAAAGCTAATATGGTACTGTTCTTACATGTAGGACTCTCAGATGGTAGTAGACTCCTTTAAGTCTGGATTTGAACCTCCCGGAGACTTTCCATTTGAAGATTACAGTCAGCATATTTATAGAACCATTTCTGATGGGACTATCAGTGCATCCAAACAAGAAAGTGGAAAGGTGGATGCCAAAACCACAGTAGGAAAGGCCAAGGGCAAGTTGTGGCTCTTTGGAAAGAAGCCAAAGGTAAAAGTCATTAAAATTTTCTGAGCTGATGATTTTGTTCTAGTCTGTCATTTAAAATAATATAGATATTGGATGGATAATGGTTTACTATTAATAGAGAATAAATATTTTTATATGAATGATTCAATTAACTTTTCACTTAGAAACATAGAATTTTGTACCTTAATAATAAAAATTAATTCTGAATTTAACATCATTTAATGAGTAAAAATATTAAATAAGTAGTATCTCTTAAATTATATACTTTTGAAATTTCATTTGTATGTAGTTTCAGTTCAGATTTTTTAGGAATCATGATGTGACTGTGAGATCACTGAAATTGCAGTTCTCAATTGGAATGATTGATCACAGCAAAAATAAATGTCAAATTAGGTCTTACAGATCATACTAACGGTTATTTTTATCATCCATGTGAATATTTTTATCATCCATGTGAATATTTAATGGGAAGGGGCTCAATGCGTGTAATTATTTGAAGTTTTAAAAAATCTCTAGTTTATTAAGAGAGTCTCTCTCTTAACTTCTTGTCTAAACCCATCTTTTGATGTGCTGGTTATTTTAGATAAATTTAGCTCAGCCAGTGAGCAATTGGAATAAATGAGTATTTAATCTTATCAATTTAATGGCTATAAAGTGTCATATCAGTAGGAGAATAGATAATCTGATGTTCTGTATTTGTTAAAGTATAGATTATTTTAATTCATTTTTCTGCTTTTGACATATGAATTTAGATAACATTTAACTCAAATTATAATATACCTATAAAAATCTTTAAAAGCACAATTAACTCAAGCTTTATTTATGCTTTTCATAACATTGTTCCATCGAGAAGTTGAGAGGTGAGACTTTTTTAAGACAGATCAGAGTAGCTAGGAAAACTTAGATAAACAAGGAATACTGAAAATTTTTTTTAAAAAAGAGGTGCAACAGGGATGAAATAGAAACAGAGATGAAAGCCACAAATGTAATGAATTTTTTTTTGCTTGTTTATGATAGTAGTTACAGTTTTAATACTTTATTTTAATAGATATTGCCTGTTTAGATAACTTTAACTATAGCTTCTGCCGTTATCTCTGACAAGTATAGGTTAAGTGTGACTAACTAGGTGGTTTTAATAATCTATAAATCAGAAGATATTTTTTTATCTAGGTCATATTGCTCTCTCTAACCTTATAATTTGTATACTCTATATTTTCAGTCTGTTAGCTTGTAAAAAAGTGATCAAATGAAATGGTACATTTTTAAAAGTACATTTGACTTTAAAATGACAGTTCTGGCAAAACTGTGTTAAGATTCTTATAATATTTTTACAGAAAACTATTTGAGATATATTTTGTAAAAAGTATGTTGCCAAAAATAGAATTTTCATTTAGGAAAAAAAGGTATGCACATTTGGCTTATTGATTCCTTTCTTTATTTCCATATTAGCCACAATCCCCACCCTTAACCCCTACTAGTTTATTCACATCCAGTACTCCTAATGGGTCCCAGTTTCTCACATTCTCCATTGAGCCCGTGCATTATTGTATGAATGAAATAAAAACAGGGAAGCCCAGAATTCCTTCTTTCAGAAGTCTCAAAAGAGGGGTAAGTTTAATAATGGGTTAAAATGCATGACGGCCTATTGTGTGTGTAGTGTGGCTTTTAATACTCTCCACCCTCATTATAAGGCTCTCTCCTATAAATATATAGTTTAAAACACCACAGAATTAAGTATAGCTGCCCTCAAGTTAAAAATAACTCCTCTTTATAACATTTGAAATGCTCAACCATAAAAGAATGGTATTATAAAGAGGGTGCTGGGTACAATCATATTAGCTATTTTTCTTTTTTTTTGTTTATGTGAAGTCATATGTCCACCATTGTCTTGTAATGTATTTACATTTTTAAGACTTTCAGTAATTTGTCACTGAAATTATTCATGTAATAATCTGTCACTAGTGACTTCTGTGAATTTTATAAAGTATTATTTTGTTGGCAAAAAAAAAATAAAGTTCCATTTTAATTTTAATTGCCCTACTTTCAGAAACATAAAACACAATTGCCAATAGTTAAATTTAAAAAATCAAAGACAGGCATGTTAAATAATCAAGATTGTAGATCAAATTAAAATAATATATTGCAAAGTATATTGTATAAGTTATAAAGCCTATAAAAATACTAGATTTTATTGAGTAATGGATACATGGAATTTGTTTTCTTAAACTGAAAAAAAAAAAAAGTTTTTTACCAAATTTTTCATTTTTTTCCCCATAAGCTAGCCTTTATCATTTACTTATAACTAAAGATTCCCTTGGAGAAGGAAATGGCAACCTACTCCAGTATTCTTGCCTGGAAAATCCCATGGATGGAGGAGCCTGGTGGGATACAGTCCATGGAGTTGCAGAGAGTCAGACAGGACTGAAAGACTAACACAAAGATACTCTGCAAATGAAAAGTTTTAGGATAGTGAAAAACAAATACTAAACTGTTTCTTAGCAACAACTGTTAAATACTACTGATAAATTAGTGTTAATTCATTATGTTAGACTAATTTCTGTTGTTTAAGATCTGATTTGAAGGGCATGGTTGTAATATTCATAGCTCGTAATTTAGATACATTTAGATTTGTATGAGCATTTGTTTAGACATATAAAAATCTTAGGTGTAATAACCCACAGATGAGAACTCAAGAGTTTGTTAGTGTCATAAGAAGTCTAATTGTTAACAGCATTGCACTCACTCTTGGACTTACTCTTACTTTCAGTCCCTCTCTCCTTTCTCTCTCCCTGCTGCTACTCCCTTCCTCTCTCCCTTTCTCCCCTTTCTTTTTCCTGTTCTGTCTAGCCTGTATGCTTCTCACTCTTCGGTAACAGTTTCTATCTTTAAATTGCTTTAGTTGGGTTTCTCTTTTGGTCATATGTAGAACAAGATACATATCTTATAGGGCAATATTATATTATTATTTGCTTTTCTACTCAAACAGTATGACAAGCTAATTGGTGTTAACAAGGCAACAGAAATGTCCCAGTGTATTACATTCTTTTGGGGACTTCCTTTTTTTCCTGTAATGACCTGAACTTCTTTGCATTACCTTTCCTAATTCTGTGTGTGAATGTAGGTTAATTCATGGCATTCTGAAAAGTCCCTGTGAATGAGTCTGTGTTACCCTTACAGGCACTACAGGTGCCTGTAATCAGTTTTAAAAGCTCTTTTCACTTGTTTAAAAGACTTTAAGAAATCATACTTGGGATTTTTGTTGCCTGAATTATGAGAGTAGAATTAATTCCCATCTTTCTTCTTTGTGATGACTTAGACTTCATTAAATATTATGCTCTTGCAGAAATCAATGGTAATCAAAAATTGCAATTATGTTTGTAATTTCTAGGAGCCATATTTTTGGAATCTCTCAGGTATCCTGCATATCAAGTCTACCAGGGCCAGTTACAGTACCTTGCACAGCATAGTCTTAGGGATATGAAGTACATACAATTCTGTGAAAAAAAGTTTAGTTAGTTAGAACTGTGAGCCCTGGAGAAAGAAGCTTAAATAAGTGACATCTTTATTGTTACTGAATAAATTCATAGGTAGAATTTTATAACTGTCGAACTTAAAAGTGTCTGTGTGGTCATTACTTATTATATTTCCACATATTGCTTCAGCTTTAAATACTAGGACATTTGTTGGGGTAGGGAGGCTAATTCCAGTAGGCCAAAATGGTTGCATTTATTATTAGTTATCATGCCAAAGAAAAAAGCAGTATGCAAGATAGAAAATATGATAGACAAACCAGCTGGAGAATGGAGAATAGAACAGGAAGTATAAAGTTCATTACCTTGGCATTGAGAAGTTTCTTTCTGCTTTGATTGATATTTGGTAGTTTAATTGATACTATTTCAAAATTGTGTTTTATTTCCACTTAAGAATGTTCTCAATATAGAAAAGGAAGAAGATATGCTTTAACAAACCATTTATGTGTTTTTACATGAATTTACATGTAAGTCCATAAAACTGAAAAAGTCTTATGGTTTATTAAAGCTGATGAGTTGTACCATTCAAATCAGAATCTTGTTTTGAGCTATATTTGTTTCATCATTTTTCTTAAATATCTGCTTTTGGCTTTTATAAAAATTTATAATTTCTTTCATTCTTAAGAAAACCTGCAGTTTCCATTATCTTTAAGGACATGAGAAATGTTATATTGGACCAGTGTTTTTTAATTTGATGGTGGTACTGGTAGACTTTTTCTGAGGGATGAGGGTCTATAATTTCCTTCTGTGACATCAAGGTCTAACCTTAAATAGATATTTAGTGCACATTCAAAAGCTATTTAATATAGAAATGAATAATTTTTAACTACTTCATTGGTGCTTACTGGGTGCTCCTTTTTCTTAGTGTATATATATATATATATATATATATTTATCTAGCAGTAGTGAGTCCATCTAGCAAGTCCATGTTTACTGTCTAAATTATTCATGATCTTATAGGCTTATAGAGTCATTTTTGTAAGCTTTTATTATCCAGAATACTGTTCTCAGGATTTTCCTACCTTAAAGTTAAATACACGTAATAATTTGAATTGCCTAACTGATTTCCTTTTTAGCTCCCTTATGTATTTATTAAGATATAGGAGGTATGTGAAATTTTCAGTATAGTATTTCTCTATTGAACATGAATTGCTTTAAAAAAGACAAAATATATTTCTAATATTTACGAAGAACTTGAGTTTTTATATCCCCAAATCTAATGAACTGTGATTTTACTGTCTAATTAATAGTAAAACTAAGTTAGCTAAAAACTGAAACATTTAATATTTCAGTTTTAACTATATTACTCTTTTCTCTAAAATGTATTAATAAAGAAACTGGAAAAATAAGCTGCTTGAGATTATCATAAAAGAAATTCAAATAATTTACCTATTTTGTTTCTTATTGATATGATTTTGTTTTAATAATATTTATAGAAGACCATAAATATCTTATAAAAATTTAAAACTCGAATCTTAACAGGAATTTTGTCATAGCAAAATAAGTTGTGGTTTTTGTTCCCTGAAACTACTGACAGTCTAAAGAATGTTAAGCTTAATTTGGAAAGATAATGGATAGCATATGTCATCTTTTCTTATCATTGTAACCATTAATATATATGGCCAGATCATCAGCGATAAGGGGTAGATATTTTTCTCAGCTATTTATTAAAATCTGTATTTTTATGTGAAATTCTACCTGATGTCCTCCATATTCTCTAAAACACCTTGGCTTAGTAAACAGGGAAAAACAGAAATTTTAGAAACTGCTAAACAAATGCAGTGAATGTGAAGATAAACTTTGTAAGTTCTCCTGGGTATTATGAGTCACTGTGTGTGAGTATGTGGGTGTGCGCACACACGTATGCATGTGTACATGTGTGTTTAGTTGGGATGCTTGACAGATGCAATGCCGGTTGCAGAACCCTGGGAACCCACAGAATATGGATGATACATACATAAGCATATATATATATTTATATATTCATAATATGAGAGGACTCTGCTATGTCGGATTTTCAGAAAGAATAAATTTTAACCAGTTTTCTAAAAATCAAAGTTATATTTTTAGTGTTGCTTTTCGAGTGTATGGATTTCAGAATGAAAACTGAAAAAGAGAAGCTATATCTTCAAAGCAAAATTCAACCCATATATTGTATCTGTTAGCAAATATGTATGGGAAACATGAATCTAGGTGGCTCATTATTATTTTGATAATAGTGTGTTTTTTTAATGTGTCTGTACATTAAAAATAGCATCTTAAAACTAAAGTAGAAATGTTACCCTTATCTACCCATGACATATTCAAGTTCAAAACAATATTTTGAATTATAAAAATTCAGATAATGATGTTTAATGCATTGGGAAGAGTATTCCATTCTTTAATACTACATATAATATTTCTTTAAAACGGCTAATATTAGATCTTTATGTTCAACTTTTTGAGCATTAGGATTTTGAGAATGAAGAGCTGTATATGTGAAATCCACTTATGTAAAAGTTCTCTTTTAAAGAAGAAAATACATGATTGCTGATAAAATCATTACTATTTACTTTTGAGTTTTAGTTGCACTTAGAAAATATCTGCCCATTATCATCAGTGTATATATTTTTTTTTTGCAAGTAATTTACTTTCCCCAAAATGTGGTTACAGTTGTTTTTCTGGCATAATTGTTTGGATTGTGAAGTGTACATGATTTATTTTAATATCGTAAAAAAAAAAAAAACAGTATAAGTTATTGCATCTTCTGTATTATGGTTTCATGTGAATAATATACCATTTCTTTCTATTTTCCATTGAACTATTCAGTGGTCGGTGAAGATGGTAAGCCTTATGTGCTGATGTGTATACTGTGCCAGTATTAAATATATCACAAAACATTGTTTTGTTTAATTTAAAGCAAAGTGGTAAGGTCCATCCCCACATGTTACCTTGTGTGTCTTTTCTTTCTATAATCCATAGTCCAACACATGCCAGTACCTTTGATGTCATAAAATTTAATAATAATGTGGTTAACTGTAACTCATTAAGCACTTAAATGTTATTGGGTGGAGTCTTTTCATGTTACAGAGAATAAAATTAAACATCATTTTAAAAGTTACCTGGTGGAACAAAAGTTTATGTTTTTACAAAAGGAAAATTAAAAATGATTTTTCTTAACTCTGTAAAAAGAAAGATCCTGTAAGTTTGATATGTAGTTTATCACAAACATCATTAGATTTTCCAAAAAGTGAAAAAGAAAGATTTCCTACTCGTTTCATTAGTCAGTGCTTTCTTTTTGTCTACTACTTGAATGGGGATGAAAGTACAAATAACCTAAATATCGTGTGTGTGCGCGTGTATGTGTGCATGTGTAGTATTCCTTTATACATATGTTTCAAACAAATTAATGAAACTGCATTGTGAAGACCTAACATAAAAATTATTGGGTGTTTACATAGTTTCTCATTTTTGGAAAACAAACCAGTCTTTTTCAGACTCTTGCAGTTTGACCCTTTATGAATTACCATGTAGTAGAAGAGGTTTTTTAATGTCTCAGAGTCTTCTTTACAGCCATAGGAAATAGAATGAGTTTAGTTCTCATATTCTATAAAGGAATATGTTATAATGTCAAAATGGGATATTAGAGATTCAAGTGCCTAGCTATTGTTAATAAATTTGAGAACAGTTTCATTACAGATAGTGAAAAGAAATTTGGAAGATTTATGTCTAAAGTCATTGTGAATTTATTACAATACTGCCAACAAAACCATATTGAAATATACTTTTTCATTTCATTATATTTTTATCTTTGGCACAATATAATAGTTTTCAAACTATTGTACCTCAAATTAGATTAAATCTGACAACTTATATTTCTAATTGACCCCTAAATTTAAAGGCACTTTGTAGGAAATTTTGCCATTTGTTTATTTACATCAGATTTTTTGTGATTGATGGATTTTTATTTCTGGTGACTGGTAGATTAAAAAGCAAAGGTCAGTTAGGAAAGATGTCCTCTTTTTTTCAAGGCAGGCTTATTGAATATCTGTAATGTTCAGGTCATTTGCATAAAATTTTGTTATGAATTAAATGTTATATTTGATCATGTATTATCTGAAAGGTGAGTTTGATTTTTTAAGAGAAACACAAATGATGAAATAAAGCTGTTTAACTATGTTATAGGCATAAATGGCTCAAAGAGCAAGGATGCATTTGTTGTGGGAGTTTATTTCAGCAATACTTTAAAAATTGAACTTATATGTTCTTAAAATCCCCATTTTTAAAATAAAAATGAAGAATAATAGTTGTCATCAATTTTTGAGTATGTAAAATCTTACATAAACATAGGCTCATATTATACAGAATCAATACTTGCTAACATTGGATGTAGTTGTGTCATCTTTAAGCAGATAACTAAGGTAACAATGACATGATTAATATTTAAGAGGAGAAAGACATCATTTGAATCACAAGTTACATCAAAGTACTAGAATGTTTTCTTAAATGATGTAGTTTTCTTGAATATAAAAACATTAAAAATTTTCAGACATTGAGGATCCTTCCTAAATAAGGATTTTGTCTTTCTTTGGATTATATCTCTATTTCAAGAACTGAGGTATGGTTGTACAGAAGGATAATTGAAAATAAATCCCTTATTGGAATATAATTTTGACTGACATTTCACACAGTGGATAGTTCTACCTTTTTATTTTTTAATGATCAAGTATGTTTTGGTCCTAATGAATGGTTTAATAAATGTAGTCACTCAAAGACTGTGTAATATTAAAATATTTTTCATTAGTTTGCCTTTATGAGGTAAGTTGCTTAATTGACTCAATTATATAAACTTTTAATATGTTCAGTCTTAACATTTGTAATATCCTTACTGTCATGGCAATAGATTTGATTTGGGAATGTGGTGGAATATGTTATATATAAAATATTTTGTATAGATGAGAAATGTTACATGTTTCCATTTCGTTGTTGTTGCTGTAAGAAGGTTCATCTGTATTTATTTTAACTCTGCCAAGACCTGAATATAATGTTATACTGGTAATAACCAGTTTTCTGGATCTGGTGATATTTTTACCTATTCTATTTCATGATTTTATAAAGTGACTGGAATCTGAACTCTTTCTTCAGTATGATTATTTTAATTAACATACATGTACATACATATGTAGATTTCTTTTTCTCAAAAGGAGTCGTTGGGCTAATTTGAAATTAAAATTGATATATATTCTTTCTTTATAATAGGTGTATTTTAGAAATAAAATTTCATGAAAGTATTTTTATAATGATTTAGATTCTCTTTTCAGGGCCCAGCACTAGAAGATTTCAGTCATCTGCCACCAGAACAGAGACGTAAAAAACTGCAGCAGCGCATTGATGAACTTAACAGAGAACTACAGAAAGAATCAGATCAAAAGTATTTTCCCATTAAGTCCTCTCTATTATTCCTTTCGGAGTCTAATATGAATGATATGTTTAAATGTGGGGTATAAAAGGCTTAAAAATTATACATCCTAATTGAAATACTTTTTCAGGGAAAACTAGATTTTGGAAAATTGTGTGATTGCTCTGTGATATTTTTAAACTGAAATGTTAGAGAGTTTCTTAGGTTCAGTTTACTTATTGGATGCTAATAGTGTATGTGTATGTCTTCCATAAAATTTAAAGATAGTTTTGATTTATTATCAAGGGTATATACTTTGATAATTTTTGTTTTGCTTTGGTATGTAAATGGAGCTCAATAGAAATCTGAGGCTGAAATTACTGTGCAGCAGAAATGTTGGAAAACGGTGTTTAATTACTTGCAACTGCAGATCATTCACTCATAGCTTTAATTTTTTTTCAACTTCATAAAGAGTTTCTTTTGGTTCAGTTTTATTTTAGTAAATATAGAAATTTATATATGATGAATAAAGGGTTATTACAGTGATTGGTAACTTATATCTGCTGTTACACTGAAGATAAAATTGAAGCTTAAACTCTAACATGAGTGATTGAAGAATTCATATTTGAGAATCATCTGAAGATAGGTGGTATTAGTCAATTATGTCTCAGTGAAACTGGAAAAAACAAAGCAATGAGATCCTCCTTAAAAAGAAGGACCGTAGGATGAGACGAGAAGAAATCTGTCATTTTATGAAATACACTTAAGGATGAACAGAAAAAAAGGAGGAGCCAGTGAGGGAAATAATGAGATAAAGGTAAAAGGAAAGAAAAAGAAAATATTACCTCCAGGAAATCAAGGAAGAAAAGAGTATTAGGGGATGTTAGTAATGTCAGATGTTAAGAGTCCAGAGGAGCTAATTGAGGCATAATTTACAGTGGTAAGATTGGAGAAGTGAAGAGGATGAGTGATGTGAACTTAGAGAGAGGTGGTATAGATGGGTTGGGAGGATGACAGTGCTCTGAAGTAAGGTAAGGAACACCAGTGGAATAATGTGTCTGGATGGGGGCATGTAGTGACTTTGATTTGGGACATGATGAGTTTAAGAACATTGGGGAATATTCTTCCAGCCCTTGATTAAATCTATATAATCTCATTTAGGAAGCAAGAAATGAGACATGAAATCTTTTTTGAAAAAATTATAAATGTTTTAAAAGACTGTCTCTATAAATTACTAATATTCAGTATGTACATGATCAACTTTGTGCAGATTATCTTTAATCAGGTAATGTTTGATTAAAGTTAAAGAACTAGGACTCTTAAGATTAGGCTGCATGTGAGTCCCCAGAATCAAATGAAACTCTTTTACCTGGAAACATGTGAAGTGAATGTTTAATTTTGTGGCTTCCTTCTCATTTTCAGAGAAGCACTCAACAAAATGAAAGATGTATATGAGAAGAATCCACAAATGGGGGACCCAGGGAGTTTGCAGCCTAAATTAGCAGAGACCATGAATAATATTGACCGCCTGCGAATGGAAATCCACAAGAATGAGGTAGATTTGTTGTTTAGCAGTTTTCAAAGATAAGTTCATTTTTACAAACTTCATTATGATAAATTGGTTCTTGATAGAATTATCCTCAAATATTTTCTTGTAGGGTTTATAATCTAAAAGTAAGGCATCATTATGATATAAAAATAAGGTATCATCTTTAGAATTAGCCCCTCATTGAAGTTTTTTTCTTATTTAAAACTTTATGTAAAACTAAATGTTTATACTATTTTTAATCAGCTGTAACACTGATCACTGACCAAATTGAAATAAAGATTTCCCTTGTCTAAGAATTACATAATAATAAAGGCTCAAATCACATTTTCAATGTAGAATATCTTATGAACTTTAAAATATACTTATTGAGCTCAGTTTTATTTGTTTTTCCCCCTAAGGCTTGGCTCTCTGAAGTTGAAGGCAAAACAGGTGGAAGAGGAGACAGAAGACATAGCAGTGACATAAATCATCTTGTAACACAGGGACGAGAAAGGTTATTTTTGCATTTTATTTGTATTTTTTTCTCCCCCAACCCCCAGACTTTTCTCTTTTGTCCTAAATTTTGGACAATTCTCTTTTTTCCTAATCTGATAAGTTTGGCTTTTAATAACTCAGTCTTTGAACCTAAATAATTCTCTGTTCTTTACATTAGCTACAGATGAATTATGATTTCTTATTTTGCTACTCATTTCTAGTTTGTAATGCATCTAAAAACAGAGGTAGGAACTTGGAAAATTCTGGGAGTTATAGTCTGGAGGCATGGGCTCCTCAAACCTAGGAAGAGTGCCTGAAAGTTTAGATGGAGTTGGGTAGCTTATACCAAAGAAAAATTTAACTGTCAAATTACTCAAAGTTTTGTAAATAAAATAAGTGTATATTGCTAGATTGGATCAGAGCTTCCAGAAGACATTTTACCAAGTTTCCATGTTTTCAGATCATTTGTGACATTTTCTCCCTTTGAATAATATTTCCACCACCCCATCCCCACCTTATAGTAAAATCCAACAAATTTGGACTCAGAGAAGAATTTGAGAGATCTAGTATCAATAATTGGTTTATATCTAATTACATTGTAATTTGAGCAAATTGAGTTTTTAAAACAATTTTACTGGCTTATAGTTGATTTATGGTATTAGTTTCAGATGTACAATAAAGTGATTCAGTTATACGTATAATCATTTTCAAATTCTTTTCTCATATAGGTTATCACAGAATATTGAGTAGAGTTCCCTATGCTATACAGTAGATCCTTGTTGGTTATCTATCTTATGTATAGTAGTGTTGTGTGTGTGTTAATCCTAAAATCCTGATTTATCCCTCCCCTTCACATTTAGCAAATTCATTTTTAGTGTTGAGTCTCAGTTTCCTAAAATATAAAATAAAGATGAAAATACCTGTCATTCAGGGTTATTGGTAATGAAGGAAATAATGTACACAAAGCACCTAACAGTAAGATACCTGGTAGCAGGATGTTAATTCCTCTTCCTCTCCCTTATCACTTTTTGAAAGAGTACATTTCCTTAAGAGATAGTACAATACGAGTTTTTGTTATTAAATGATAGGATACTGAAAGGGGAACTCCCCAGGTCAGTAGGTGCCCAATATGCTCCTGGAGATCAGTGGAGAAATAACTCCAGAAAGAATGAAGGGATGGAGCCAAAGCAAAAACAATACCTAGTTGTGGATGTGACTGGTGATAGAAGCAAGGTCTGATGCTGTAAAGAGCAATATTGCATAGGAACCTGGAATGTCAGGGCCATGAATCGAGGCAAATTGGAAGTGGTCAAACAAGAGATGGCAAGAGTGAATGTCGACATTCTAGGAATCAGTGAACTGAAATGGACTGGAATGGGTGAATTTAACTCAGATGACCATTATATCTACTACTGTGGGCAGGAATCCCTTAGAAGAAATGGAGTAGCCATCATGGTCAACAAAAGAGTCTGAAATGCAGTACTTGGATGCAATCTCAAAAACGACAGAATGATCTCTGTTCGTTTCCAAGGCAAACCATTCAATATCACGGTAATCCAAGCCTATGCCCCAACAAGTAACGCTGAAGAAGCTGAAATTGAATGGTTCTATGAAGACCTACAAGACCTTTTAGAACTAACACCCAAAAAAGATGTCCTTTCCATTATAGGGGACTGGAAGGCAAAAGTAGGAAGTCAAGAAACACCTGGAGTAACAGGCAAATTTGGCCTAGGAGTACGGAATGAAGCAGGGCAAAGGCTAATAGAGTTTTCCCAAGAGAACACACTGGTCATAGCAAATACCCTCTTCCAGCAACACAAGAGAAGACTCTACACATGGATATCACCAGATGGTTGACACTGAATTCAGATTGATTATATTTGTTGCAGCCAAAGATGGAGAAGCTCTATACAGTCAGCAAAAAAAGACTGGGAGCTGACTGTGGCTCATATCATGAACTCCTTACTGCCAAATTCAGACTTAAATTGAAGAAAGTGGGGAAAACCACTAGACCATTCAGGTATGACCTAAATCAAATCCCTTATGATTATACAGTGGAAGTGAGAAATAGATTTAAGAGACTAGATCAGATAGACAGAGTGCCTGATGAACTATGGACAGAGGTTCATGACACTGTTCAGGACAGGGATCAAGACCATCCCCATGGAAAAGAAATGCAAAAAAGCAAAATGGCTGTCTGCGGAGGCCTTACAAATAGCTGTGAAAAGAAGAGAAGCAAAAAGCAAAGGAGAAAAGGAAAGAAACAAGCATCTGAATGCAGAGTTCTAAAGAATAGTAAGAAGAGATAAGAAAGCCTTCCTCAGCGATCAGTGCAAAGAAATAGAGGAAAACAACAGAATGGGAAAGACTAGAGATCTCTTCAAGAAAATTAGAGATACCAAGGGAACATTTCATGCAAAGATGGGCTTGATAAAGGACAGAAATGGTATGGACCTTAACAGAAGCAGAAGATATTAAGAAGAGGTGGCAAGAATACACAGAAGAACTGTACAAAAAAGATCTTCATGACCCAGATAATCACGATGGTGTGATCACTCACCTAGAGCCAGACATCCTGGAATGTCAAGTCAAGTGGGCCTTAGAAAGCATCACTACGAACAAAGGTGGTGGAGGTGATAGAATTCCAGTTGAGCTATTCCAAATCCTGAAAGATGATGCTGTGAAAGTGCTGCACTCAATATGCCAGCACATTTGGAAAACTCAGCAGTGGCCACAGGACTGGAAAAGGTCAGTTTTCATTCCAATCCCAAAAAAAGGCAATGCCAAAGAATGCTCAAACTACTGCACAATTGCACTCATCTCACACACTAGTAAAGTAATGCTCAAAATTCTCCAAGCCAGGCTTCAGCAATACGTGAACCGCAAACTTCTTTAGATGTTCAACCAAGTTTTAGAAAAGGCAGAGGCACCAGAGATCAAATTGCCAACACCTGCTGGATCATCGAAAAAGCAAGAGAGTTCCAGAAAAACATCTATTTCTGCTTTATTGACTATGCCAAAGCCTTTGACTGTGTGGATCACAATAAACTATGGAAAATTCTGAAAGAGATGGAAATACCAGACCACTTTACCTGCCTCTTGAGAAACCTATATGCAGGTCAGGAAGCAACAGTTAGAACTGGACATGGAACAACGGACTGGTTCCAAATAGGAAAAGGAGTACGTCAAGGCTGTATATTGTTACCCTGCTTATTTAACTTCTATGCAGAGTACATCATGAGAAACGCTGGGCTGGAAGAAGCACAAGCTGGAATCAAGATTGCCGGGAGAAATCTCAATAACCTCAGATATGCAGATGATGCCACCCTTATGGCAGAAAGTGAAGAGGAACTAAAGAGCCTCTTGATGAAAGTGAAAGAAGAGAGTGAAAAAGTTGGCTTAAAGCTCAACATTCAGAAAATGAAGATCATGGCATCTGGTCCCATCACTTCATGAGAAATAGATGAGGAAACAGTGGAAACAGTGTCAGACTTTATATTTTGGGGCTTCAAAATCACTACAGATGGTGATTGCAGCCATGAAATTAAAAGACGCTTACTCCTTGGAAGGAAAGTTATGACCAACCTAGATAGCATATTGAAAAGCAGAGACATTACTTTGCCAACAGAGGTCCATCTAGTCAAGGCTATGGTTTTTCCAGTGGTCATGTATGGATGTGAGAGTTGGACTGTGAAGAAGGCTGAGTGCTGAAGAATTGATGCTTTTGAACTGTGGTGTTGGAGAAGACTCTTGGGAGTCCCTTGGACTGCAAGGAGATCCAACCAGTCCATACTAAAGGAGATCAGTCCTGGGTGTTCATTGGAAGGACTGATGCTAAAGCTGAAACTCCAATACTTTGGCCACCTCATGCAAAGAGTTGACTCATTGGAAAAGACCCTGATGCTGGGAGGGATTGGAGGCAGGAGGAGAAGGGGACGACAGAGGATGAGATGGCTGGATGGCCTCTCTGACTCGATGGACGTGAGTCTGAGTGAATTCTGGGAGTTGGTGATGGACAGGGAGGCCTTGAGTGCTGTGATTCATGGGGTCACAAAGAGTCGGACACAACTGAGCGACTGAACTGAACTGAGATTAAAATAATCTAATCTCTGTGGTTTGTGTTATTAAGAATGTAGCTTCCAGACATACTGAAAATACTGCAAAATCTAATCAGGCAAATTTTACTATTATTAAAATCTCATTCAGTCATCTGATTATTTGGCAAAATTAACATTTTTCTCTTTTGAAGTAAAAATTTACCAAAAAATTGTCTTTGTCTTGCCTGCTCTCTTGGATTTTCTTAGTTACTAACTTTCCTGTTAATGTGGTTAGTTGGAAATCAATTTTCCTAGGAGTCTTTTGATTTTCAGTGACAGGATGAGTCTTCTACCCATACTGACTTAAACAGAAACGGGATTGTATTGACTGACTTTAGGGAGAGCTTGATCTAGGAACTCAGATGATATCTTCAGTTTTCCATTTCTTCCTCACAGTTCTGTCTTCCACTGTGTTAACTTCATTTTAAGGCTCTATATCAGTTCAGTTCAGTCACTCAGTCGTGTCCAACTCGTTGCAACCCATGAACCGCAGCATGCCAGGCCTCCCTGTCCATCACCAACTCCCGGAATTTACCCAAACCTATGTCCATTGAGTCAGTGATGCCATCCAACCATCTCATCCTCTGTCGTCCCCTTCTCCTCCTGCCTTCAATCTTTCCTAGCACCAGGGTTTTTTCAAACGAGTCAATCTTCGCATCAAGTGGCCAAAGTATTGGAATTTCAGCTTCAACATCAGTCCTTCCAATGAACACCCATGACTGATCTCCTTTAGTTTGGAGTGGTTGGATCTCCTTGAAGTCCAAAGGGCTCTCAAGAGTCTTCTCCAACACCACAGTTCAAAAGCATCAATTCTCAGTGCTAAGCTTTCTTTATAGTCTAACTTTCACATCCATACATGACCACTGGAAAAACCATAGCCTAGACTAGTGAACCTTTGTTGACAAAATAATGTCTCTGCTTTTTAATATGCTGTCTAGGTTGGTCATAACTTTCCTTCCAAGGAGTAAGCGTCTTTTAATTTCATGGCTGCAATCACCATCTGCAGTGATTTTGGAGCACAAAAAATAAAGTCAGCCACTGTTTCCACTGTTTCTCCATCTATTTGCTATGAAGTGGTGGGACTGGATGCCATGATCTTTGTTTTCTGAATGTTGAGCTTTAAGCCAACTTTTTCACTCTCCTCTTTCACTTTCATCAAGAGGTTCTTTAGTTCTTCACTTTCTGCCATAAGGGTGGTGTCATCTGCATATTTGACGTTATTGATATTTCTCCCAGCAGTCATGATTCCAGCTTGTGTTTCTTCCAGCCCAGCGTTTCTCATGATTCACTCTACATATAAGTTAAATAAGCAGGGTGACAATATACAGCTTTGACATATTCCTTTTCCTATTTGGAACCCGTCTGTTGTTGCATGTCCATTTCTAACTGTTGCTTCCTGACCTGCATATAGTTTTCTCAAGAGGCAGGTAAAGTGGTCTGGTATTTCCATCTCTTTCAGAATTTTCCATAGTTTATTGTGATCCACACAGTCAAAGGCTTTGGCATAGTCAATAAAGCAGAAATAGATGTTTTTCTGGAACTCTCTTGCTTTTTCGATGATCCAGCAGGTGTTGGCAATTTGATCTCTGGTTCGTCTGCCTTTTCTAAATCCAGCTTGTACATCAGAAGTTCACGGTTCACGTATTGCTGAAGCCTGGCTTGGAGAATTTTGAGCATTACTTTACTAGTGTGTGAAATGAGCACAATTGTGCGGTAGTTTGAGCATTCTTTGGCATTGCCTTTCTTTGGGATTGGAATGAAAACTGACCTTTTCCGGTCCTGTGGCCACTGCTGAGTTTTCCAAATTTGCTGGCATATTGAGTGCAGCACTTTCACAGCATCATCTTTCAGGATTTAAAATAGCTCAACTGGAATTCCATCACCTCCACTAGCTTTGTTCGTAGTGATGCTTTCTAAGGCCCATTTGACTTCACATTCCAGGATGTCTGGCTCTAGGTGAGTGATCACAACATCGTGATTATCTGGGTCATGAAGATCTTCTTTGTACAGTCTCTATATGGTGATCTTCTAAATCTGTAAGCTCATATTTCTCCAGGTTTGGGTCCAGTGATAAAGGAAGGGAGTTTCTCTTTCAGTAATCCCAAGCAAGAGTCTCTTATATCTTACTGAGTTACATGCCTACCTGTGGGCTATTCACTCTGGTCATGCAAGTTCTCTGCTAAGATGGATCTTCTGGAACCAGGGCAGAGCAAGTCTACCTGAAGCCTGTGAAGTGAACATGGGTCTGTGTGGGTCCTCTAAGAAATTTTAGTTTTCTTGCAAAAGCAGTGGGTGAATCCCTCCATCCCTCTTGAATCTGGGATGATAAAAACCAACTGTTCATGACACTTTTCCATTTTATCTCTGGACCCCGTGATAATGAGACATATTTACTAAGTACATGTTATATGCCTGCTGCTGCTGCTACTAAGTGACCTCAGTCGTGTCCGACTCTGTGTGACCCCATTGACCGCAGCCCACCAGGCTGCCCCGTCCCTGGGATTCTCCAGGCAAGAATACTGGAGTGGGTTGCCATTTCCTTCTCCAGTGCCTAGAACATTATTATCTTTAATTTTTTTAATTTCATAAAATCCAACAAAGAAGCATTTTGAATTGGAAGCCATGCAGACACACATATTTCAACATTTAAGAAAATAAAAGCTTAATTGGGAACTGTGTCATTGATTTTTGATTCTCTCAATTGATCTTGTGGAGATCAGTTTGTAGATAATATAAAAAGTTCCCATCTTTGTGATACCTGATGAGATATAATTTTGTTTTATAGTCCTGAGGGAAGTTACACTGATGATGCAAACCAAGAAGTTCGTGGACCACCCCAACAGCATGGCCACCACAGTGAGTTTGATGATGAGTTTGAAGATGATGATCCCTTGCCTGCTATTGGACACTGCAAAGCTATCTACCCTTTTGATGGTATGATTTTCTTAATGCATTGTATTTGATAAAATTGGTTCCTTAAAGTCTACATGTGTACTGAGTCCCTGTCCTTATAGCTAAATACAATCACTAGAAAATTATCCAGGCTCATTAGTGTGAATATTAACTACATTACAAATAGAGGTGTTCCTTCTATATATGACATTGAAAGAAAATTGCCTATGTTACCAGTATCCTAATAAAGATTATTGTTTAATTATCAACTTTGCCTGATAACAGAATTTCCCAAAGAGACCTTACTAATGTACTCTTCAAAGCTGAAGCTGCTTGAGCATATAGCTCAACCCAGGAAGTGGAAGGCTGGTAGATACCACTTCATGCTCTTCCTTGTAAGTTGCTATCATTGAGTGGCTGGTATAAGGCAAATGGCGTAGCTGACTGCACTACCATATCCTGAGTCTGTTGGCCATATTTTCAAATGTGGGAAGGAGAAAATGTAGCTTCTGAATGTGCCATCCTTCTCCTGTGATAGTTGGAGAACAAACTGTGAGGGAAGGAAGGTGTGGTCCTGTCACATGTTTTTAGTTACCCTTCTCTTTCTTGGACTTTGAAAAATTGTTTCCTTCATTTCACCAAGGAGCAGAGTAACACCTTCACAAAGAAGTCGGTATTAAAATGGTATATGATTTAAGGTCCTTCCCTACCCATCTATGGTTTTGGTTTTTAAATTGAGTAATTTTCAGTTATTCCTCACTCTGAGAAAATTGTGTTAAGTAAGATCTTGTTGTAATGTAGAGAGGAAGGGAAGAATTTAGCGTATGTTAAATAAAGATTCATTTGTGAAAATTGTTACTGTTAAGCAGCTTGGGAATGGCTAAGGGATTGGGATTTTGAAGGAGATTTGTGGTTTATGATTATGACCATTCTGCTTCTACAATTATATTCTTATTTCTTCCAGCCCTTTCACTGTCTTTTTACTCTTTTCTTGATCTAAACTTCATGAATTTTCTAGATAGCACTGCCACTCAAATTTGAGGAAGGAGTTAGAGTAATGAAATGAAGTTTGTGTACCCTGTCAAATCATACAATATTATTGTAGCTCAGATACTTCCTCTTTCACGGTGCTGCTGTTAATGCCAGCCTCACAGGGTTATTGTGCAGTTCAAACAAGATAAATATATGGAAGTGTTGGGCAAACTACAAAGCATCATGGAGTCGTTGGTAACGAGAGTCAGTGTGCTCATAGTTCTATTATATTGAAATCTAGCAGGGTTTCACATTGTTTTGTATTTGTAACTTTTATTCACAATTGTTGTTATGCTTAAATTATGATTGTGCTATGAAAACTCTCATTTAGGACATAATGAAGGCACTCTGGCAATGAAAGAAGGTGAAGTTCTGTACATTATTGAGGAGGACAAGGGTGATGGATGGACAAGAGCTCGGAGACAGAACGGTGAAGAAGGCTACGTTCCCACATCATACATAGATGTAACTCTAGAGAAAAACAGTAAAGGTGCAGTAACTTACATCTAAACTAATTGGCAACTTTGTAACACATATGACATAGGAATGATAACAAAATGAAAACACAGTCAGTGGGTGGGAAAACATAGGAAAGCTTAAACGGCATCCAAGATTTATTGTTCACTGTGAGCTGAGCGTAGGCTCGATCTTAGGGATGTGAACATTACCACAAGAAGCTATTCTTGTGACGCTTTACCATTTGAGTGATGTTGGTGTGAAGCTTAACTGATGCCTTTTGCTCTGTGTTCTGCTTAAGTCTGTGTGAAGGATTTATGTTTTTCTGCCGTATAAATCATAGAATTTGATCTACTGGGCAGGAATCCATAGATAGAAAGCTCCCTACCCCGTTACACTTTGCTTCAGGAAACAGTGATGGTAGTGAACTCAAGTAAAACTGCACTGAAATGCTTGCTGATGCCCAAAAGAGTGGTTTGGTATAGGAGTTTCAAATTGTAGCTACAGTTTCTAGGAAAAAGTAATAATAATTAGCTAATGGATAAAATACGGATGTAATCATTTTCGTTTTTGTCCCTGTTCTTAATTTTGGTTTCCTAAAGGAAGAAAACAGGCATGTAGCACATAATCTATTTTGTAGTAGGCTAATCAAGAGATGCAAAATAAATGGGCCTGGTCTTGCTCTTAAGTGAATAAAATGGCTTTCTTTTGAGACCCAAGGATATTTTCAGGTTTTCTAGTAATTTTCAGTAATGTACAAGCTTTCTTCTGAATTAATGCTTGTATTTTTCATCTTGAAATGTCTTTTGAGAAATGTCACTTTAGTGATACTAGCATTTAGCAATTATACATAGGAAAGTGGATTCTAAATAAACTAAGATAGAGGACATCTTGCATAGTGGGGAAGTACTGGCAAATTTTGCCTGAAAGAAAAAATGACTTTTTTTCACTAAATGGGTTGGAGGAATATATCTGTACTATCATGAAGGGCATTTCCTCATTTTAACTGAATTGTCAGTTATTAGGATAGTTTTTTTCCCAACTAATTTTAGTAAGCATTTGTGGGAAACACTGTACAGTCAAGATAGGCAGTGCTAGTTGTCTAGGGAAGTAAAGTGAAGAAGCAGTTAAGAGACTGGTCCTTAATTTTGCTCATGTTCCAGCATTTTTTGGTGTTTTTAATAGCTGACTATAAAATGATTTTAGAGGCATTTGGGATGGATGCTTTAAACTGGACATCCCTTTTGGTCTTACCAAAGGTCTTCAGTAATTGTTCTTTTCTTTTTCCTCCTGGACTGCAGGTTCCTGAAGAGGGTTTCTGAGGAAATGGGCAAGATGTTGAAGGAGGTTACATGCAGCTGCTTTTGGGGGGGGAGGTGTTAGAGTTGTCAGGCTCAGAGAGAGTGAGAGAAGCAAGTTGCATGAGTGCATGCAGACATGATTATTTTTTACTAACTTCATTAGCATTTCCATGTGTTGTTTTAAAAAATCATTGTAATACCAACCCTTAAATTTGTCATTTATAGTTATTCATATAAAGGAAAAAAAGCCAACAATGGCTAACCTTTTTTCCATCTGTTTTACTGATATTCAAATTAGAAAGAATGCAGAGCTCTTATTAAATTTGACTGTCGTAACAGGACTATCCGTCCCAGCTCTGTTTTAATTGGCTTTTAGACCCATTGTCTGTCAGAATCCTTGCCATTTGTCAGTGTCTGCCTGCGCCACCTCTGTGCTTGCTTAACATCCTGTTGCATGTCTAGAGTGATCGGGTTTAGATTTTTAGGCATGTTTTTATAATCCCTTGTTCTTGTCAAAGCCTTTGTTTTGTTTTACATTTGTAGTGCAAATCACTCTGTCAAACATCTCCAGCACTAATGTTTCCATCCTAGCATTTGTGTATGCTGCTATAATGTCCCCACTACAGAACATTCCAGTTTTGGCATTATGAAGAAGTAGTTTGTGAACCTGAAGTATTTATGATCAGAAAAAGAAAACATCTCTGCTCTAGCCTACAGCCCAGTTCAAAGAACTCTTTGAAACATGATCGATCTTCAGCCCCTCAGTCTGGGAAGAATCTATAGTCAGCAGTGAAATCCTGGCATAATAAACACAGAAGATACTCACCGCCTCAAGACAAAGGACTGTTGTCAGAAGTCAGCTGCTTCCATTCAAATGCTGCCTTAAACTAGAGTGCCTAAATCTGTTGATTGCCAACTCTACCACTACAGTATCCCACAAAGGGCTTCATGTGTCAGCTCAGTGCGACCTCCTTTAACTTGGCAGTGCTGCTGCAGCTGCCATACAACCTCCATAGGGGGCTTTTAGAGCTCTGCCACGTTTGATGGTGCATCTTCAAATTTACACATCAAACTAGAGACATGTCTGAGTCCATTTTACTTTACTCAGTGTTTTCAATAAGAAGTTTTATGGACCTTTCCCCTCATTGTCTTTTAATTTGGGGTTACCGTGTTCTCATTTAATTATTACAATGATAGTCTGTTTCCGAGTGATGATTTTATTTGAACTGGATAAAATATAGTGAAACTTTGTAATGATCTATGTGCACTTTTACTTGTAAAATGGGAGTTTCTGTATGTTTATACTTGTATATATAATTGTCATCAGTGCCCCTATTGCTCATGTTGTCCTGCCTTGCATTTGTGATTCTGTTAATGACTTGTATCTTAACTGATTTCTTAGTGGCATTTAATAGGGAGGTGGGTGGGGGAGGGGGGAATATTTGTTAACATGGAAGATTGATTAATTTGGTTCTTTACTGTTTCGAGGGAGGAAAGAAAACGTGAAATGGTCTATGTATTGTTGGATTTCAAGCAATATTTTAGAAGCTGTGTGACTGCTTTAATAGTTTTCCCCAGTGTTATTTGAATTGTACTACCAGTTATATTAATACTAAAGCTGAATGACAGTTGTGTGAAAGTGGATGCCTTCGTAAGATCAAGTACGCTCCTATTACACAGCTGACATATAGTGTATTACCTTTAAGGCTAGTAAACTATGAAGTTTTAGATTTTAAATCTCGTTACAGGGTTATTTATATAATGTGACATTATTCAGTACTGACAGACTACATAAAGTAGCTTTAAAATCCAGTGCTATTTTTATCTTCAAGGTTAGCAATGAAGAGGAAATGTGATCTGGCTGTGTTTGTCTTCTGTACAAAGCCTGAAGTGCTTGTGTTTTTTTGGCTAATAGCCACAGAGGGCAAAGTTTAAGGCTTTCTTGTGAGGACTAACTGTTCTTTACAAGCTACTGTTTGTTTTTCTTGCAGGATTTGCTTCCGTAGGAGGCAGGTTCCTTCATGTGGAATAGTGCAACCTGTATATGGATTATTACAATAAGGAAGACATTTGTACTTGCACAGTTTAAATCATTCTTAAATTTGAACATGTGAATTGTCCAAAAGAAATCTTTAATTTTTCAGTAATTTTTACTCCTTCTGTGCACATGTTGATTTCTTAATGTAAATGCTTTGTTTAAGATAGTGTTCTCTGTTGAGAATATTTTCATGGAATAAAATAATCTTTTCATGGTCCATTAAGGTGTATAGAATTCTCTCTTATTATCGCTATGTGAATTAAAGAGATGTATTGGTTTTGTTATTGAATGTGCTACACTCCAGGTAGTACAACTTAGATGGCTACATTCCATAAATGGCAACAAGTTTTGCAAAGCAGTTTTGAAAGTTATATTCTAGTTTTAGTTTCTCTCAAGCTTTCCTAAAGAAAAAAAAAAGTTAACTTTCTTTACAGTGAATAATACTTTGTATTTCTTAATCTTTGTTCTACAGTAGCTGTGTTAGACTTTTCCTTTTACACCATCTTATCCTCTGCATCCATAAGAACTGTCCCTGTACTACATAGCTTGATCTAGTCTCAGGCTGGTCAGCATTTCCCATGCTTCTGTCAGAGCGAGTGCCTGTGTCTTCATGGCATCTCAAAACATGGAAACAGAATGTTGGCCACAGTTAGTGTCACATCCATGATTTTAGGATGTCTTAATTTCAGAAGATTAACCTTTTTAAAAGGGCAAATACAAAACTATGATTAGTAAGTTCTAGAAACTATAAAAAGGAATGAAATTCAGAGTTGATCCTGAACAATGAGGGGCTGTAATTGTTGAGATGAAAATTTAGAGATCCATGCCAAGCTTGTAAGCAGGGACATACACAAAACAAAACATCAGGAAAACAACGCCTATCAGAATACTCAACAATGAAAAGGACTTTTACTATCTGAACCAAAATCAAGGAAGTCATATCCTACTTGGTAGGGAAAGATAACATCCTTATAGCAGTATTAAGGAAAGAGTAAAAGGAAAAGGATCTCCAGACTTATTGTAAAGGATAGATTTTCTTCGTGAAGAACGTATTAGTGCAAGTGAAAAAAATATTTTAAAACACCACCAAAACTACTTCAATGAGCTCATATACCTGGGATCAAATATTGGGTTGGCTAAAAGGTTTGTTTGTTTTTTCCCATAAGATGGCTCTAGCAGTGCTTAGTTTAACAATGTTGTTAGATTGTATTGTAACTGCTGCCATATCAGTGTGCGTTAGAAAAAAGAAAATTGGTGAATTTTTGTGTAGCCATTTTAATACTGAAGATGGAAGGAAAAAAAAGCAACAATTTAGGCATATTATGTTTGTTATTTCAAGAAGGGTAAAAACTCAAATACAAAAAAATGCAGTGTATAGAGAAGGTGCTGTAATTGATCAAATGTGTCAGGAGTGGTTTGTGTAGTTTTGTGCTGGAGATTTCTCTCTGGACAAAGTTCCATGGTCTGTTGGACCAGTTGAAGTTGATAGCAATCAAATCAAGAACATTATACCACACGGGAGATAGCCAACATCTCAAATCAAGTGTTGAAAATCACTTGCACCAGCGTGGTTATGTTCATCTCTTTGATGTTTGGGTTCCACATAAATTACGTGAAAAAAACCTTCCTGATCATGTTTCTGCGTGTGATTCTCTACTTAAACATAATGAAAATGTTTTTAAAATAGTGATGGGCAATGGAAAGTGGATGCTGTACAGTAATGTGGAATGGAAGAGATCACAGAGCAAGCAAAATGAACCACCACCAACCACACCAAAGGGTGGTCTTCTCCCAAGAAAGTGATGTGTGTATGGTGGAATTGGAGAGGAGGCCTCTATTATGAGCTCCTTCTGGAAAACCAGACAATTCATTCCAACAAGTCCTGTTCCCATTTATATCAACTGAAAGCAATCACTCAAAATTATCCACAGTTAGTCAAGAGAAAACCCATAATCTTTGATCAGGAGAACGTAAGACTGCATGTTTCTTTGATGACCAGGCAAAAACTGTTAACAGCTTGGCTGGAAAGTTCTGATTGATCCACCTTATTTACCAGACATCGTGACTTCCAATGTCCCATTTATTTCTGTCTTTACAAAATTCTCTTAATGGAAAAAATGAAAAAATTCCTTGGAAGACTGTAAAAGGCACCTGGAACAGTTCTTTGCTCAAAAAGATAAGGTTTGGGGGAAATGGAATTATGAAGTTGCCTGAAAAATGGCAGAAGGTAGTGGAACAAAATGGTGAATACGTTGTTCAATAAAGTTCTTAGTGAAAATGAAAAAATGTGTGTGTGTGTTTTGTTTTGTTTTGTTTTTTCTTAAAAACCAAAGGAACTTTTCGGCTAATCCAATATATTCCTGGGTATAATCACTGTCTGTAATCAAAGAAACTATAGACAATGTAAGAGATGCCAAAAGGTGGGGGATAAGAAAATATAAATTAAAACATTTTTTTAATTGATTTAAATGTGTTAATTTCTGTACAGCAAAGTGATTCAGTTATACAGACATATATATTTGTATGTTATATATATACAACACACACAGATTCTTTTAAAAATTCTTTTCCATTATGGTGTATCACATGATATTGAATATAGTAGGACCTTGTTGTTTGTCCATTCTACATTTACAAGTTTGGATCTGCTAATCCCAAACTCCCACTCCATCCCTCCCACCTCCCGTAGCAACCACAAGTCTGTTGTCTATGTGTCTTAAGTCTGTTTCTATATGTAGATAGGTTCATTTGAGTCATATTTTAGATTTAACAGAAAAGTGATATCACATGGTATTTGTCTTTCTGACTTAACTTGATAATGATGACAGTCTCTAGGTCCATCCATGTTCCTGCAGATGGTTCATTCTTTTTTACGGCCGAGTATTATTCTATTTGTGTATATGTGCTATATCTTTATTCCTCTGTTGATGACTATTTAGGTTGCTTCCATGTCTTGTCTATTGTGAACAGTGCTGCTATGGACATTGGGGTGGATATATCTTTTTGAATAATAGTTTTGTTTGGATATGTGCTCAGGAGTGGTATTGCTAGATCAAATGGCAATTCTAGTTTTTTGAGGAACTGCCATACTGTTCTCCATAGTGGCTGCACCAGTTTATGTTCCCACCAACAATGTAGGAGGGTTCCCTTTTCTCTCTACCCCTCCAGCATTTGTTGTTTCTAGATTTAAAAAAAAAATTACGACCATTCTGACAGGTGTGGGGTGGTACTTCATTGTAGTTTTGATTTGCATTTAATAATTACTTATGTTGAGCATTTTTTCATGTGCCAGTTGCCCATCTGAATGTCTTTGGAGAAGTGTCTAAGTCTTCTGCCCATTAAGAAATACAGATTTTGACGAGTAACTTCTGTGAACTTTGACAACTCTTAAAAGTACTGGATAATTTTTGTCAGCATTTAAGAGAAAATATAATGGGCACCTGACCTGGGTCCTAAGAATAAGTCACATTTCGGTAGCCTCATTTCTTCCTTTACATATAGATGGGAAATTCTACAGACATTAATTATCCTGATTTCAGCACAATTTCAGTAATTAACAAGATTTTGTACTCATTTTTATAAGATTGTAATGGCATTATTATAGAGAATGGGAGCTTGCAATGAGCTGATTTGGTAAACCCCAAATGTCAACCCTGAGGAGATAAGAACCATCATAAAATAAACATAAATCTGTCAACTCAAGAAATAGAAAATTACCATTTCCATCTTCTTCAAAGATAACTGCTATCCTGAGTTTTATGTTTCTTGTTTTTTTCATTTTACCACATGGGTTTTTTTTCCTTTCTAAACCTGATGAGTTTTCCATGTTTTGAGCTCTGTAAAGATGGTGTCATACTCTGTTATGAGCAGGGCTCATATGTAGCCAGTGCACACTGAAATAGCTGCAGTTAATGCTGTAGAAGTATTTCCTTACTGGTTGGTAAAAAATAATTCTGAAAAGTAGTAAAACTTGTTAATCTTATAAATTTCACTACATGTGGTTTATTTCAGAAACCACGTGACACTCCATGATGCATTTCTGGCTTGAGTACTAGAGACAAAGTTGAAGGTCTTACTATAGATATATATTATTTCAGGTGTTGGGGAATCTTCTTGGTTTCATAAGCCCCTTGAGTGGGAGAGGACCCTGGACAGCTAAGCTGAGGAGACCTCCTCTGTTCACCCTTCAAAGAAATGCCTCGTCCTGCTCAAGGGGAGGAGACATATCGAAGATCTGGTAGCAGCTGGGGATACTGGAAGGGAGTGTGGGTAGACACTGGTGTTTGGGGGCATAGCCTCTTGTGGTGCAGAAATGGCCCTTTCACCACTCAGTGGACGTGCATTTGAGCAAACTCTGGGAGCTGAGGACAGAAGAGCCTGGAAGGCTGCAGTCCATGGGGGTCACAAAGAGTCAGACACCACTTAATGACTAAACAACAGTAGTGCCCCTTTAGATTTTTTTTTTTTTTTTTTTTTAGCATTTTGTTTTATTTGGCATCTTATGCTGTGGTGGAGGGTTAGCCTGCCTTGGTCATTAAAGACGGGTGAGGAGAGGGAATCTACCATCCTCCGTTTCATAACCCAGAAGAATATGGTAAGTGACAGCACTACTGCTCCCTTGGCTCATCTGAGACAAAGTACAAGTTCCCAGTTCTGGCAGCCAGGATCATCAGTCCCCACCCAATTTGCTCCCACTCCCTCATCTTTTGTGCTGTCTGTCTTCTAACTGGGTGCTCCTGCCACTGGCTCTTGGCATACAGCCTGCATCCAAATGGTACTGTTCTAACCAGTGAGGTGAGACGGAGATCAGCTGCGTGTCTACTGTCTCTGGGTGCCAGGTAGTACACTAGTAAATTAATAATTAGCAACGGGAAGGGGAAGTCATTGGAAGAGTTTGCAGCCCTGTGTTAAATCATGGAGGCATTATTTAGTTGGTGGTAGTCAACAAAGTTATACCAACCCAACTTTAATTATTTTATGGAAATTATTAGTGATTGATGTTGTACCACTTTTATTGCTTGATAAACTTATGTGTATTTAAACAGTAAAGGGGATTATTTTAGTTGATTTGCACATTGATTTGTACATTAATTCATTTGTTCATAGTGATTTATGTATTAACATCCCACTTCTTAAGTATATTTGAATATTGCATAGTATCTTCTATTTATTTACTTATTTGGCTTTGCTGGTTCTTCATTGCTATGTGGGCATTTTTCTAGTTGCAGAGAGGGGTCTGCTCTTCATTGAAGTGCATGGGCTTCTCATTGTGGTGGTTTCTCTTGTGGAGCAGAGGCTCTAGGGCACTTGGGCTTTAGTAATTGTGGCACCTGGGCTCAATAGTTGCAGTTACTGGGCTCTAGAGTGCAGGCTAGTAGTTGTGGCCCATGGACTTAGTTGCTCCATGGTGTGTGGGATCTTTCCAGACCAGGGATCGAACCCATGTCTCCTGCATTGGCAGGTGAATTCTTTACCACTGAGTCACCACGGAAGCCCCTGCATGGTGTCTTCTGAGAGTTGCTTTTTCCACTTAATAGATGTATCCATATTTATGCATAGTTCAGTGTACTGTGTATAGTATTCCATTATATAAATATACAGAATTTATCTGTTCTCCTGTTGATGGATATTTGGTCTGTTTACTGAATTTTGCTAGAATAAACAGTGCTCTTATGTACATCCATGTGCATGTTTACTAATATAAGTCTCTAAGATCTATGGCTAGGAATGGAATTGCTAAGTTATGGGTTATATTTATCTTTAATTTAAAAAGGGAATGCCACATTTTCCCCTTGAAGTGATTGTAACATTTTTACAGACCTACAAGTTAATGTATAAGGGTTATTTATTCTCCCATCCTCACCAACAATTTAGGAGTAAGACTTCATTTTTTTTTTTTTTTCCAGTTCAATGGATGTAAAATAGCATTTTATTATAGTCTTGCTTTTTCTTGATTATTGATAATGTTGACCATCATATTTAGCTTTGTGTTTCTTCTGTGAAAAGCCTCTATATCTTTTGCCCATTTTTTCCTTAGGTTGGTATCTGTATTTATTCATGGGTGTTCTGACCAGGGTTGCAATCATCTCAAGACTTTGACTCACACTGGACTGGAGAGTCACTTCCAAGATCATTCACATCATCCTTGCCATGTGGACCTCTTCATAGGGATGTTCATCACTATGTGTGGCATCTTGCTTTCTTTAGTGAGTGATCCAAAGGAGAAAAATTCAAGGTAGAATAGGCAATCTTTTATAGCCTAATCTCAGATGTGCAAACCAGCCCTGGTATATGTGGGAGGGGACAACACAAGGGTGTGAAACCAGGTGGCAGGGAAGCTCTGGGGCCATCCTGGCGGTTACCTGCCATACTAATACTTTGTTATTTTTATGTGCTGCTGCTATCTTTCAGTTTTTTCAGTCTGTCTAGGATTATTTTTTGATGAATAGAAGTTCATTTTAATGTAGATCGATGAATCTTTCATATTTAATGCTTTCCTATCTAGTTTTAAGAAATTCTTCCTTGATTCAAAGTAAAAATGATATTCTCCAGTGTTTTCTTCTAAAAGTGTTATGGTTTTGCGTTTCACATGTGGTATTTTAATTCATCTAGATTTTATTTCAGCATATGAGGTAAGGAACCATCTCCTCTACCTTTCATTTGCTTCACCATTTGTTCAAGAATTATTTAAAGAATCATCCTTTCCCCCACTGAGTGGCAATGTTATGCTCCTGTCATATATCAAATTTTTAATGACAGTTTTTTTGATTACTGTAATTTAACTCATTATTGACCAGGGGATTTTGCAGAAATGAATGCCTATGGCTGGCGATTTTTATTTTGGCCCAGCCAATAATTAATTACTTCACTAACACTTTGCAGGTTATTACATGCAGTAGTTATACATGTAAAGTCTAATTTTCATGAAATGTTTGCAATCCACTCTTCTGCAGAAGCAAAGGAGCATTCTCCAGCACTGTGAGTTTCATTTTCACTTTCTGTATCAGAATCAGTCACTGAAGTTTTTTTGTCTTTGTTGGTCTAATACTCAACATCATCTGAATCAGAACTATATTCTGAAGAACTGTCATTTGTGACACTAGTGTATACGTTGCTCAGCCAATCAGAGAAAGTATCTGTATCTGCATAAGATTCACTGAAAAATTTTTCTTCACTCAAAATTTCACTCTGTGTCCTTTTTGAAAATTTGTACATTTATAATATACATAGGGTTGGAACAAAAACCTGAGTGCAAAATGTAAATGGTAATGATAGTCACAAGTTGTCTAATGAACCCTGGATCATTTTAAGCTCTAACCACTTCACATGGTGATGTTAATTGTGCATGCATGCTAAGTCACTCAGTCATGTCCCAACTCTTTTCAACTCTGTGGGCTGTAGCTTGCCAGGCTTCTCTGTCCATGGGATTCTCCAGGCAAGACTATTGGAGTGAGTTGCCATTTCCTCTTCCAGGGGATCTTCCTGACCCAGGGATCAAACCCGTGTCTCATGCCTCCTGGGTAGGCGGGTGGGTTCTTTACCACTAGTGCCACCAGGGAAGCCCTGATGTTAACAGTATCACTCTCTAAAAACATATTAATATTGTCTCCAGTCAATAGTGTATTTTAATCATGAGCTTTTATATTTGGTAGAACAGATACCCTCCTCCATCTGTCTTACTTTCCTAACCATTGATGGTCTTGACTTCCTAGCCATTACAGGTTTAGAAAAAGCTTAATCAAGCTAGCTTGAAAGGTCCTATTGAATTTTGAGTGGGGTTGCATTGAATTTATAGATCATATTAAGAACTAATTATATCTAATACTGAATATTCTAGTTGATGAGCATGGTTCCTTCATTTACTTCTTTTCAGTGGTTTTCAGATTTTTAATAGAATAACATTAAAAAATTTCTTCACCAAGTTCTGATACTTCAGTTCAGTCGCTCAGTTGTGTCTGACTCTTTGTGACCCCATGGACTGCAGCACGCCAGGCCTCCCTGTCCATCACCAACTCCTGGAGTTTATTCATGTCCATTGAGTCAGTGATGCCATCCAGCCATCTCATCCTCTGTCATCCCCTTCTCCTCCCGCCTTCGATCTTTCCCAGCATCAGGGTCTCTTCCAGTGAGTCAGCTTTTCACATAGGTGGCCAAAGTACTGGAGCTTCAGCTTCAACATCAGTCCTTCCAATGAATATTCAGGACTGGTTTCCTTTAGGATGGACTGGTTGAATCTTCTTGCAGTCCAAGGGACTCTCAAGAGTCTTTTCCAACACCACAGTTCAAAAGCATCAATTCTTCGGTGCTCAGCTTTCTTTATGGTCCAGCTCTCACATCCATATATGACTACTGGAAAAACCATAGCTTTGATTAGATGGACATTTGTGGCAAAGTAATGTCTCTGCTTTTTAATATGCTGTCTAGGTGGGTCATAACTTTTCTTCCAAGGAGCAAGCATCTTTTAATTTCATGGCTTAGTCACCATCTGCAGTGATTTTGGAGCCCCCCAAAATAAAGCCTGTCACTGTTTCCACCGTGTCCCCATCTATTTGCCATGAAGTGATGGGACCAGATGCCATGATCTTAGTTTTCTGAATGTTGAGTTTTAAGTCAACTTTTTCACTCTCCTCTTTCATTGAGAGGCTCTTTAGTTCTTCACTTTCTGCCATAAGGGTGGTATCATCTGCATATCTGAGGTTATTGATATTTCTCCAGGCAATCTTGATTCTAGCTTGTGCTTCATCCAGCCCAGCATTGTGCATGATGTACTCTGCATATAAGTTAAATAAGCAGGGTGACAATATACAACAATATACAAATATTCCTAAGCAATGCTTAACATGTTATGATAAAATATTCAGAAAATGTATAAAACATAAATGTACAGCTTAAGTTATTAGAAAGTCAGTAACTTTTAAGTCAGGCAAAAAAGCACTACCAGCACCTCAGTAACCCACCACATTCTTCTCACAAAGTATACCCTGTTCTTTCATAATTATCCTGACCTTTTTAGAAAGTGAATTTTCAATTTCTATGTATTTTTATGCTTTATTTCTCTTTTAAATACATAGAGTGGTTTTGTTGTAAATTTAGTTGATCACCTCTGACTTTTAACTAGAGGGTTCAGTCTGTTTACATTTATAATGACTATTGATAAGTTCAGACTTATTTCTGCTGTCTTTGTGCCTGCTATTCATCTCACTTTTTTATGTCTCTTTAAATATATTTTTGGTTTGTTGTTGTTCAGTTGCTAAATCGTGTCTGACTCTTTGCAACCCTGTGAATTGTAGCAGGCCAGGCTTCCCTTCACTATCTCCCAGAGTTTGCTCAAATGCATCCATTGAGTCAGTGATGCCATCCAACCATCTCATCCTCAGTCTTTCCCAGGATCTGGGTATTTTCCAGTGAATCAGCTTTTCACATCAGGTGGTCAAAGTATTGAAGCTTCACCTTGAGCATCAGTCCTTCCAGTGAATATTCAGGGTTGATTTTCTTTAGGATTGACTGGTTTGATCTCCTTGCTGTCTGAGGGACTCTCAAGAGTCTTCTCCAGCACCACAAATTGAAAGCGTCAGTTCTTCAGCGCTCAGCCTTCTTTTATGATCCAGCTCTCACATCCGTACATGACTACTTGAAAAACCATAGCTTTGACTATATGGACTTTTGTTGGCAAAGTGATGTCTCTGCTTTTTAATGCACTGTTTAGGTTTGTCATAGCTTTTTGTCAGGGAGCAGACATTTTAATTTCGTGGCTTGTCACCGTCTGCAGTGATTTTGGAGCCCAAGAAAATAAAATCTGTCACTGTTACCACTTTTCCCCTCTTTGCCATGAAGTGATGGGACTGGATGCCATGATCTTCGTTTTTTGAATGTTGAGTTTTAAGCCAGCTTTTTCACTCTTCTCTTTCACCTTCATCAAGAGTTTCTTTCTCTTCACTTTCTTCCATTAAAGTGATTCATCTGCACATCCGAGTTGTTTATATTTCTCCCGGCAATCTTGTTGGTATTCTCCATTTTTTTTTTTTCTCTACTAGTTTGAAATTTGGACCATAATTTCTGTTCTTGTAGTATTTACCCTTGATACTTTGCATACTCACTTAAAACTTAAAGCTAATTAGTATCTAAGAGTAATTAGTACTTTATCAAAACTCTAGTAACTAGTCACCCCACTCCTGGTTTGTGCTACTGTTTTAATTGACTTTTTTTAACCCCACATAGTAGACACTATTTTTAGTGTTTGCCTTAATATACCTATAAGCTTAGCAGTTTCTCTGCTCACTCTTCTGGATGAATTCCTTCCCCTCTCTCTCTCTTTCCTTCTTGAGCTCTGATGAGATGCATTGGGTCATTCTATTACAAATTATTCAGGTCTTTTAATCCAGTATTCTTGCCTGGAAAATCCTATGGATGGAGGATCCTGGTAGGCTGCAGTCCATGGGGTTGTGAAGAGTTGGACATGACTGAGCAATTTAACTTTCACTTTTAATCTCTCCTATTTTTTTTTGTCTTTGCTGTATTCTGGCCATGGTCTTCCGATATGTTTTTGAAGTGTAATCAGTCATGTCCAACTCTTTGCAACCCCATGACTGTTCTTATAACCCTGGAAATAATACTGGAATGGGTTATCATTTCCTACTCAAAGGACATCTTCCTGACTAAGGGATTGAACCTGCATCTCTTGTGTCTCCTGCTTTGGCAGGCGGATTCTTTACCCCTGTGTCACCTGGGAAGCCAGTTGGATCTAATCTTCTGTTTATTATTAGCATCCAGTGAGTTTTGAGTTTCATTATTATACATTTCTAAAGGGTCTACCTAGTTTCTCTTAAAAATCTGATCCTTTTTTAAATACTCATTTCCTGTTTGAGTTCATGTTTTCTTTATACAAATCCATATATGAATGCTTTGCATTCAAAATGGGATAATTCCAGTATCTGAAGTTGTTGGGATTCTAAATCTTTTCCCCCCAGCATTTTATTTTTCATGATACTGTTTCTGTTTGTGTTATGCTGCTGCTGCTGCTAAGTCACTTCTGTCATGTCCGATTCTGTGTGACCCCATAGACGGCAGCCCACCAGGCTCCCCCGTCCCTGGGATTCTCCAGGCAAGAACACTGGAGTGGGTTGCCATTTCCTTCTCCAATGCATGAAAGTGAAAAGTGAAAGTGAAGTCGCTCAGTCGTGTCCGACTCTTAGTGACCCCATGGACTGCAGCCTACCAGGCTCCTCCATCCATGGGATTTTCCAGGCAAGAGTACTGGAGTGGGGTGCCATTGCCTTCTGACATATATATATATATATGTATATATATAGTGTGTGTGTGTGTGTGTGTGTGTGTGTGTTGTTACCACTGTAAATCAGTTTCTTGGTTTTGAGTTTTATAAATTTTGTCAAGTTTACTCCAGACCTATTTGAGGACCGGCTTATAGTTGCTTCCCTGCAGAGACTCAGGTTTGATTCCTGGGTTGGAAGATCCCCTGGTGGAGCGCATGGCAGCCCACTCAAGTATTCTTGCTTGGAGAATCCCATGGACAGAGGGGTCTGGTGGACTACAGTCCATGGGATAGCATAGAGTTGGACACAACTGAGTGATTAACACTTTCACTTGTAGTTGCAAATCCTCGCCAAAGACCATTATCATTACAATTATTTTTCTTATTGTAAATGTTCCCTGGTAACCTCTCTTTTCCGGCAAATTATTTCTTTTCCAGCTTGCCAACAGGGATCCTTTAAGGATTCCTACTTAATGGAGGCATTTCATGTTCAGCTCCCTTAAGATACTGTCTTCCATTCGTTGAGTTGATGTCAGTATTTGCCTTTAGGGCTACCCAGGGTCTTTAACTTCCTTTTACAGAGTTTATTTAAATTTGCTGTTCCTTTTGATGAGTGAGGTGAGGAGTAGAAGATTATTTCTTAGGGATTCCCTTTTCATTCTGTCAAACTTGAAAGTGAAGTGAAAGTGGAAATTGGTCAGTTGTGTCCAACTCTTTGTGACCCCATGATCTGTAGTCCATGGAATTCTTCTGGCCAGAATAATGGAGTGGGTAGCCTTTCCCTTCTCCAGGAGATCTTCCCAGCCCAGGGATTGAACCTGTGTCTCCCACATTGCAGGCGGATTCTTTACCAGCTGAGCCACAAGGGAAGCTTAACAGTGCATTAAAAGGTATGTTTATGAAAATTTAGTTAGAGGGATTTCTAAGAGCATCTGAACCCCCATACCACCAGAAGTATAAGTGTGCTTTGGTGTTTTCAGGAAAAAAAAAAAAAAAGATGGCTTTTAAAAACTGGAAGAAGGGCTTCATGATTCTAGGCTGTATTAATGAGAATACAGAGTCCAGGATTTGAAACTAATATTTCCATTAAATAGACCACATGAGAGCTTTGTACTTAGTTCTGGTGGACATACTTAAGATTACCGATAATAGAGTGATGGTTAAATTATAGTGTAACCTCTGGAACCAATCCTTTTTTTCAAAGGCCACCCTGGAGAAATTTTCACAACTTCTTGGAGAAAAGTGGGATATAAAACTATTTTGTGTGATCCCCATATTATTTAGAAGACAGGAAGAAAAAGCAGATCGCTAAGTGACACTTGGTGGCAGAGTGATAGAAGTTTATTATTGATACTTTAAAGACTTGTATTCAAATTCTACAATAGAAAAAAATTGAGACAGATAACTGTTAAACTAGAAAGTATCCCCTTTGGGAAGTCAAAAAACCTAGAAAACTCATACTTATCAGCTAGAGGAAAAGCTACTTTATTGTGAAATAATGTGGTGAAGCACACTAGCATCTGGTGCCCACTGCATACCAGCCGCTGTGCTGCACATGGGATTTGAGGGCTAACTTGACTGAAGTCCAGCTGCCAGCAAGCACCAGAGCGTCTGTTGGAACTTGTAGGTATTCTGGGGTCAGCTCCACCTATAGCACTATTTTACCCTGTCCCCTAAGCCAGATACCTTAAATTTTCTATACCACTCTCTCGATTTTGGTTTACTATCAGGATGTGGTGGCAAGGGAACAGGGTGCCCCAAGGAGTTAGGAGGTAGAATTATTGTACTACAATGAATTGTTTGTTTAGTATGAAAGAGACTGGATACAGTTGTTTCACAAAAAGATATATTTTCATATGACTATTTACATTTTTCATATTTAGTTAGAGAATATCATACAACTGATATCTTCAGTTTCATGCTTTTAAACTCTTCTATTTACACTTATCTGACATGGAATTAAAACTGAAATGGTCATATACCTCAGTAATAGAAAGCAACCAGCCAATATAGCTGGGTCTTCACTTAAATTTGTTGATCAACATTAGCAACAGTTACCTTAATAAATTACCATTTATTTTAAAATCAGTAGTAATTTTAAACAATTCATAAATAAGTGTGCTCTGTGCAATTTACATGTTTAATATCCTGTGGATACTAAAAGCTGTATATTGTCAGTTTTGCACATTATTACTTTTATCAAATGATAAGCTTTCTCTGAGGAGAAAGTAGATAAGCTTGAAATTATATCCTAAGCTTCTCTGGAGAGTTATCAAAACTCCATCTGCTTTACAGGAGGAGGTTCCAATTTACGTGAGAGGGCAGTTAAAATCTGATTGAATTTTTCGTATCTCTCTGTCTGATTGACTTGTGCACCTTTGCTGCCCCAAAGCAATCTCATTTGGAATTCAGTCTTGAAGACTTCACTCATTTCTTCATCTGGTTGAAAACCTAATAAAAACAAAACCAAAAAAACTTCAGTTCTGCTTGAAACAGTGTTGAAAATAGACTGAAAACTTGCTTGTTTAAAGTAAGATCAAAATGAACATCTCTCAGAACTTAAAAAATGCCCTCAAGGAAAAATATAGGATCTTTCTATATAAGGAAGGGGAGACCATCCCCCACCCCCAAGGATCTGAGCAACTTCAGAGAAAGAATAACTAAGTCACTATGACAGAATAAAATTTGTGCGCACAAGCCACCATGGGTTGTAGTAGTGCAGGAGTGTTCAAGTATTTTTTTTTAAAGCTTTATAATTTACTTGGCATGATTCACCCTTTTTTTAGCTGTACAGTTTATAGAGTTGTATAAACATCACACCACTTTAGAACCCTAGAAAATCTCTAGTACCTCTTCTCAGTCAATCCCTGAACCTACCCCACACCATTAATCTGCTTTCCATTGCTATTTTGCCTTTTCTAGAAATTTGATATTATTCCATATTGTTGCCTGTTAATAATTCCTTTTTATTGCTGAGTAGTATTCAGTTATATGGATATACTGCATTTTGTTTACTGAGTGGTAAGACATTTCGATTGTCTCCAGTTTCTGGCTGTTATGAATAATGTGAACATCTGTGATTAAGTCTTAGCATGGACATGTGTTTTCATATCTTTGGAAGTGGAAGTACTGGCTCATATGGTAAATATATGTTTAAAGAAACTGTCAAACTCTTTTCCAAAATGTCTATACGTCTTATATTCTCATCAGTAACATAATGAAGAGTCCAGTTGTGAACTCTATTGTCATTCTAGATAGTGGTGCTGGCATCTCACCGTGGTTTAATCTTATATTTCTGTAATAACTAATGCTTTGAACATTTTTCCATATAGATATTTGTCATTGTATATCCTCTCTGGTATAGTGTCTATTCAAATCTTTTCTTCTCATTCAGTTGTAAGAATTCTTTATATTCTAGATAATAAGTCCTTTATCAGATGTATGTTTGCCAAATACTTTCTTCTGGTCTGTGGTGTGCCTTTTTGCTTCCTTAATAATGTCTTTCAAAGAGCAAAATGTAAAATTTTGATTTATCAGTGTTTTATAGTTCATGCTTTTTATGGCTTAAGAAATTTTGCCAGACACAAGGACTTTCTATGTTTTCTCATAGAAGCTTTACAGTTTAGCTTGTATATTCTATGAGGTAAAATTGAAGGGTTTTTTTTGCATGACATTCAATAGTTCTAGCACCATTTGTTGAAAGACTACTTTATCCAGTGAATTACCTTGCCACCTTTGTCAAGAAACAGTTAACAATCATATGTTTGGGCCCATTTCTTAACTCTCTTTTCTGTGTAAGAGATCTGTTCTACTTATGGCCAAGGATGCTCTCAGTCAGCTCTGTTAGAGCAGGGGAAACCTCTAGCTCGAGTCATACAGGCAGATGTTTCTCATCCTTGATTACTGCTGGAGTAGTTGGCTCTGTCATTAAATATAGTCCCAGCATCTAAATCATAGTCTCTTGGTGGTGGAAAGGGTAACAGAAGCCTATTTCATTCTTCATGTGATGCCAAAATATCTTTGGCAGATAACCAGCTAGAGGCCAGATGACAACTTCCATTCATTGAGTTAATCTGCTTTGAGCCCCTATCCTGGGCAGGGTACTGGGATATGTCGGTGAGCAAATTTCTGCCCTTACTGGGTTCACAGTTAATTCCAGCAATAAGAACTTGCTGTGAAAACCTGTAGCAGGATCAGCTGAGAAGTATCAAATACCTTTAAGGTGATTTGCTGTAAAACAGCTTAAAACATACTTTTCTCAAAATCCACCCTGATACATTGGCTTAGGGAACATCTAATGTAATATACTTACTGGTTTTGTATAAGCAGGCATTCTAATAATATCTACTGACTTGAATTATATATGCTTTTATTGTTTGAGCCACCAGGGAAGCTCCTATAATTAGCATCTGAGTCCTATACTGCCAACCCTGCTGAACTTTCTGAGGAAAAGAAACAGGTATGTATTGCTTATACCTAGAGCAGACATAGTGCAAGTTGTTTAGTCCCAAATTCTGTTTCAGGTCAAAATACTAGGCCTCTCCTGCCCCATATATTTCTTAACCTTCTGGATCAAACTGTAGGTCCTTGAAGAGTTTTAAAAATTATACAGTGGTGAAGAGACAAGGCCCTTATTCTTGTACTCGCTTCCTAAGTGGTCTTTTTGCCTACAAGCTTCAGCCCTCCAGCCTTCCTGCACAAAGATGCCAGACTGAAAACAAACCTAATCATGTGATAACATCTTCTCATATTTAAAACCCTTCACTGGCTCTTCCTCAGCCACAGTCCTACATGGAAGGCCTTCCCACCTCTGTCCCCCTCTTTGTTTAGCCTAGCTGGCCACTCCTGAAGACACACGTTACACTAATCCAAACCCAAGTTTGGATCAGTGTACTTGTGTTGCTATTCTCCAAGCTCTCTCAATCTCAGAGGCTTGGCTTATGGTAGACCCTCTGATGCCAAGAGCAGAGGAGCTCATGTCCCAGTGTGTCTGGGAAGAAACAAGAATATAGATAAGTCCAATAGAACCCTAACTCCTCATGTGGGCCCATCATGTTTTCTAATTATTATTATTAGTGGTACTAATGGTAAACAAACTGACAAATTCTTTCTTGATCCTTTCTCTATTTTCTTTATAACACTGACACAAAAGAAGAGAGAAGGATCCTTAAGTCAGGAATTAAGAATAAGTAATACAAGAAATGGAATTCCCAGGTCTTAATCTTTCCTATTTGGTCTTTTTCTAATTGAGAGCATTGATGCTCTTTTCATTCCTTCATTCCAATTACTGTGCAGAGAGCAGCTTAACCAAAACCAGCTCTTACCGGCCAGGATCCTCTCAGCATTCATCCGGTAGCTGTCTGCAGCTTCCGCCATGAGTCGGGCCGTTGCCAGATGGTTCAGCATAATCTCACAGCTTTCATCGTTTTTTTCCCACATGTCAGTTCCTTCAAAAGTGACAGCCTCACGTTCCATTAAGGTCACAAGAGGCATCAGCAGTGGGACCGATACATTGTTTGGGGGAACACATGTGGACTCTGAAAAACAGGGGCAGGGGTAAAGTTCTCCATATCATGTTTTTTCCCCCAAGTTAAATGCAGAGAGTTCCAGTTGAAGATGGCAATGTAGGAGAGTCCTGGGCTTACCGCCTTCTGTGGACACAGTGAATCTATGGCTAAGTATGGAACAACTTCCTCTGGGAAAAATCCTAAAGACTGCATTGTGCAAATAAGAGAAGACCCACATCAAAGCAGGTAAGAGGGGCTGGGAGACAGTCACACTATAAACCCTCTCCTGGGGCAGTGATCCACAGTCAGGAGGGAACTCAAAACCTGGAGCTTCAACCTGAGGAGCAAAGGGCTTGAACCCCACGTGTACCACTGCAACTTTTAAGACCAGCACCTGAGATACAAACCCCCAAAACATCTAACTTTGAAACTCAAACACTGTACCTGTCTGTAAGACCCCAAGGCTATAATTGTCTGAGAAACAGGTCTTAAAGGGCTTACAAGCTTGAACTCACCTGATCCAGGGCTCAGTACAGAGGCAGCCAATTGAGAGGTGCCTAGATATTATGCAAATTAGGCTCATTTGCCAATATTAAAGTTTTAGCCTGAAAGACAGGCTTCTGCTTTGGCATATAGCTAGGGCTTAGGAGGCCCTCAGCAAATGGAAGCTGATAGATGATGCAGTCCTTGTGTGCTGTCTCTGCCTTGCTCCAGCTCACTGATATATCCTAGAAAAGAGCTTATACCTTTGTCCAGCTACCTCTAGAACACTACACATTGCCTAGCTCTGAGGGCCAAAGGGGCTTATGCCCATGGATCCTATAGGACTGTAACCTTTATAATGCCACAAGAAAAGAAAATTATAGGCCAGTATTTGCAAATTGAATTCAACAATACATTAAAAGGATCATATGGATTGATTAAGTGGGATTTATTCCAGGGAAACAAGGATGGCTCAATATTCACAAATCAATATGACATACTGTGTTAATAAGATGAAAGAAAAATAATTTGATCTTAATAGATGCATAAAAATCATTTGACAAGATCTGACATCCATTTATGGTTAAAAAAAAAAACTCCCAACAAAGTGGATATAGAGGGAATGTACAACAACATAATGAGGCCACATATAACAAGCCCATAAAGCTAAAAACTTTCCATCTGAGAACCGGAATAAAAGGATGCCAATTCACCACTTCTGTTCACACCATACACAAAAATAAACTCATGTAAGACACAATACCATAAAGCTCTGACACGAGAATATAGGCAAAACATTCTCTGGCATAAATCATAGCAATGTTACCTTAAATCAGTCTCCCAAGGTAGTAAAAATAAAGGGGATCTCATTAAACATGTTTTTGCAAAGGAAACCATAAACAAAATGAAACGATAACCAACAGATGGGAGAAAATATTTGCAAACAATGTGACCAACAAGGGCTTAATTTTGAAAATATACAAACAGTTCATACAACTAGCAAAAAAAACATAGCCCCCTGAAAAAATAGGCAGATGGCCAACAGATACATGATGCTCAATACACAACAGATGCTCAACATTGCTAATTATCAGAGAAATGCGAATCAAAACTACAATGAGGTATCACTTCACAGTGGTCAGAATGGCCATCATCAAAAAGTCAAATAATAAATGCTGGAGACAGTGTTGAGAAAAGGGCACCCTCCTATACTGTTGGAGAGAATGTAAATTAGTGCAGCTACTATGGAGAACAGCATGGAGATTCTTAAAAAACTGAAAACAGAGTTGCTATATGATCCAACAATCCCACTCATGGGCATGTATCTGGAGAAAACCCTTAATTTGAAAAGATGCCTGTACCTCAGTGTTCATAGCAGCACTATTTACAATAGCCAAGATATGGAAGCAACCTAAATGTCACTCAACAGATGAGTGGATAAAGAAAGATGTGGTATATGTATGTACACAATGGAATACTACTCAGCCAGAAAAAAATGACAATGCCATTTGCAGCAACACATGGATGGACCTAGAGATTAATTATCATGCTGAGTGAAGTGAGTCAGACAGATAGATATCTCACGATATCACTTATGTATGGAATCTAAAAAATGATACAAATGAACTTATTTACACAACAAGGTCCTTTTGTATAGCATAGGGAACTATAATCAATATCTTGCAATAATCTACGATGAAAAATATTAAATATATAACTGAATAATTTTGCTGTACACTAGATTTACACATCATAAATCAACTATAACTTAAATTTTAAAAGATGCATATGTGTGTATACATACAATGGAATATTATTCAGCCATTAAAAAGAAATCCTGCCATTTGTGACAACACAAACTTGAGGGTATTATGCTAAGTGAAATATGTCAGACAGAAAAAGATAAATAGCATGTGAACTCACTTACATGTAGAGTCTAAGAAAAACAGAAACACCCCTTGAGCTCATGGATATAGAGGACAGATTGGTGGTCACCTGAGACAAGGGGAGAAGTGAAATGGTTGAAGGGATCAGAAGGTACAGATTTCCAGTTATAAAGTAACTCCTGGAGATATGCTATACAGCGTGGTGACTATAGTGAATACTGTACTGCATATTTGAAAGTAGCTAGCAAAGTGAATCTTGAAAGTTCTCATCAGAAGAAAAAAAAATTTTTGCACCCATGTATGGTGATAGATATTAACCGGTCTTATTGTGATCATTTTGCAACAATCAAATATTGAACCATTATGTTGTACACCTGAAGCTAATATGTAAATTGTACCTCTGTTTACAAAGTTAAGCTCAAAACGAGGTGACTGGTACCCTATGTCTTGTTTTAGCAACCGAATACCTACAAGCAACTCTTGTCATCTGATACAGGCTTGACTGACAATCCTGACTGACTCATTGACAATCCTGCAGATAACTTGGAGCCTTTATAACACGCCCTGCTAAAAGCTTTGCTCAAACCAGAACAGATAATGACACTGCCAAGCAGCCCGCAGGCCGCCTGCCCTGACCCAGTGCTCACCTCTGCCTTCATGCAGGACTTTGCTGAAAGGCTTCAGCTGTTTCTCATAGAGGATGGCGGTTTGTGTGTACTGGTGCCGCAGGGCAGTCCACGTTTTTTCTAACCGTGTGATCTGGAAGAAAGAAAACTGTTATAGCTTTGGAAAAAGGCTCTTTTAAAAATTACCTTGGTGCTTAAGTTTTGAAATGAATGACAGATGGACATGATAAAAACTCAAAGCAGTTGAAAGAGTATAGAGAAAAGCTAATCCCTACCCACTCCCTGCTCCATGTTGCTCTCATGACCCATTAGAGACACACACTTTTTAAAATAAATGCATATCATACTATACACATATTTTCCTGTTCCTTGTTTGGAAGTTATTTCACATAAGTACATATAGAACAGCATACAACAGTCTTGTTTTATCTCAAGTGGTCCATTTATGCATAAACCATAGTTTAGCTAATTTCCTATACATAAGAGCTTTAAACATATTTTCCTGTTATAGAATTATCTCAAAGATTTTGCAGATGTGCACAAGAGAATATCTGGAGGATAAATTTCCAGAAGTAGAACTACTGGGTCAAGAAATAAAATCTTGATAGGCATTGCCAACTGTCCTCCAGAGTTTATACTGATGTAAGGATGTAGAATTGTGATTTTAAGCATTTTAATGTTACTTTTAAGTAGTAAAGTCTGAAACATGGAAAATTGCCTAGGCCATGTGATGCCACTGCTCATTTCTTTGGAATCGTTTAGTCCAGACCAACATATGCCACTGACTCTGACTATCCTAATAGTCCCCCATTCACACCCTAAAACCAGCAAGCCTGTGTCTGATATCTTCTACATGAAACAAGGAAGGGGGGGAAGGGAACTAATATTTAGGGAATGAGGGCCAATTCTGTCAGGTATTTGAGGAATTTCATTTAATCCTCACAGTGCTCTATGAGGCAGTATTTTGACTTCATTTTACAGATCAGAAGACAAGAGATTAGATAACTTAGTCAAGTTTCACAGCTAAATGGCAGAGATTCATTTCCTTGGCCTCAAACTCCCTGTGTATTCCAAGAGGAGGGTGAGAAAGGATCACCACCAGCAGGTCTGCTGGGAAGGGGAGGATGTGGCTTATCTTCCTCTGGCCACCCATGATGCCACCATTTCTTCTCATGCCCCCTTCTTCTTCCCTGCCCTGAAGCATCCACCTTCTGAAAGGAGCCCTTGTCTTGGCCCATCTCCTGGATGCGCTCTCTTGATACCAGAAACTGAGAACAGAAGGCAGCACAAATGGCTGTAGTCCAGGGTCAGGTTTAGATGATACACAGAAATGACATGACTCTCGTCTCTGGTTTTTCCTAGGTCTGCCACTCCCTACCCCAAACAGAGCCCTGAGCACTCTGGAGGACTCTGACCCCTCACTGCTGAAGTGTTGCAGATAGGAAGAATATGATGCTGCCGTGGGATGGGGGGACCACCTATAAAGGCATGTTTATGTGCTTTGGGATAAGTCCCTAATTGCTGAGTTTGATGTCATGGACAGCAACCATATTAATGTCACAAATTCCCCTTCACTACTCTCAGAGGAAGCTCTGGGCTGGGAAGCTATACGAATAGCTAACCTATTAGTTCTCAGAATTATAGGCAGTTTTGGATAAGAGGAAATAAACATAATGTAAATTAGAAACAGCCAAATGAAAAATGATAACTCCTGTTAGTATAGTAGAAGTCAGTATATCATGAAAATACAGCTGAACTTGCTTATTTCAAATATTGACCCAAATAATTTCAGTGCATCTAAAGAAATTTGAAAGTTCTTAGAATATTATAATTGGAATTGACCCTTCTCAAAATTTCCTGGTGAAAGCATGAAGCATTTCAGCTTCTTGTTTGAAAGGTGACCTTGGTTTCATATAAGGAAATTATGTTCTTAACATGCAGGATTTCAGAGAATCTGTGGCTGGTTGCAAAATAGCCAAGCTAAATGAGCGGTGGCTTTGGTATTACTCTTGCAGACTGGGTTTGTGGGACTGTGATCTCATACTCAAAGTCACTGAGCATCTACCTCTATGAGGTCCACTTGGCTTCAAAAACAAATTTTCAGTTTCAAACCTCATTCTAAAAACAGACTGTCAAAGCAGATAAATTCAAAGTGCCTGATTTCAGAAACTCTGCTTTAGGGGGTTGTATGGCAAATGAGTCAGGAAGCTGAGTCTTTTAACAGGAGTCTGTTTTAGGTGACCTGAGGAACATACTTTGAGATAAACCACTCTAGGGATCCTCAGAGATCAGCTCCCCAAATGTCTTGGTTTCCCAGTCATAACCCCAAACAGCCCGCCTGCCCAGTGACCCAGATGGAAGCAGTCTTTCTTACACAACACACTTGAGCCAGACTTAATCACCCTAACCGGTTCTTCAGGAACATCTGTTGTTCTTGAGGATGACTCTTATTGTACATCACAGAGAAAGTGTAGGCAGTCAGCGATTATCTGCTGTCTTTAAAAACAGAGCCAGAAACTTGCAACGCTGCTCTTGTTTGCCCCCTAATCAAAGCAGCTTTCACTAAGACACGATTTACCTTTTGCATTGACCAAAGTCACCTGTGGTTTGCCAGGCATGGACTTGAAGACCACTTTGCAGAGCATTAAGTACACACAGGCCCACAGGGCTGCATAAAGCAAGTTGAAATTTACCTGTGGCATTTCCAAGGCCTTCATGATGGCTGAGAAAGAATAGAGGTCCCCCATGGAGTCTTTCAGCTCCACTGCCACCTGGATGATCTTATTGAGGGTGGCTGCTCTGTCCTCCAGACTGCCCGTGCAGCCCAGAATGTCCACTGCGATGCCGATGGCCATCGTGTTGTGTCTGAAAGGAAGGAGATGAGCGATCAGGCCCAGGGCTAATAGGACCAGGAGGAAATGAAACCAAACTGGCCAAGGAAAGGACTGGCTGTGCACCATTTGCCACTGTCTTCCTGAGACACACTGGCAGCTCACACAGTTTGGTTGCTGATTGCAAAGACAGACCACCCCCATCAGAGTGACTGCAGAAGGGCCTCAGTGGGCGTCCTGTGGAGAATCAAAAAGGACAGAAACCCCAGGACATGGCATGTTCAGCCCTGGAGCAAGGGGCATGAAGGGGCCTTCCTGTGCTGAAGCTGCTCAGAAGTGCACGTGGCTCCTTGTCCCTCTCACCATGACAGGTCCACAGAGATGCCAGGTCCCCAACACACTGAGGAATCCTTTGGGAAGTCCCTAAGCCCCCTGGACTGGGGAATGGAAGGGACAGAAAGATGAGATAATATGCTAGATCCAGGAAGACAACATGGATGTGAGAACAAGGGATGAGCTAAGAATAAAGTGGCTTGGGTCAAGGGGCCAGAAAGTGAGTGGGAATGTGGACAAAGACTCAATAGTGAGCTGGCAGGATTTCTCTGTAAGGTCAGACCCTCATAGAAAGAAATCTTGTATCTACCAACAATCCTCCCTTTTCTCATCCTGAATGCCACGGGTCAACTGCGCAGACCCAGAAGACGAAGCAGAGTGGTCTTTTCTGTACAGACAATGGGATGGATATGAATGGGGTCACAGAGAGGTCTCCTCCCTGGTGGCAGCAGTCTGTAAACCTGCCTCTCCCTCCCTCTGTGGCCCAGGAATGAGCATTCCCTACCTTGGGCCAGAGTGAAAGTGAAAGTTGCTCAGTCATGTCTGACTCTTTGCGAACCTATGGACTATACAGTCCATGGAATTCTCCAGGCCAGAATACTGGAGTGGGTAGCTGTTCCCTTCTCCAGGGAATCTTCCCAACCCAGGGATCAAACTCAGGTCTTCTGCATTGCAGGCGGATTCTTTACCAGCTGAGCCACCAGAGTGGCCTTGGGTAAATTTCTCTCCAGGCACTGGTACGAGTGCTGAAGGTGAAGCACTAATTCACAGCTACGGTCGCTACGATATGACTTGCCTCTGAAACTCTGGGGCCACCTTTTCCTAGAAGTTCACAGCTAAGGATGATATTCCACGCTTCCTGTGCTGGCCTCCTCCTCACTCTTCTAAAGCAAAGAGAGGAGTGATTCATCTAGTGGCTAGCACTACCAGTTTCTCCAATGATTTTTAAATCAGTAACAGGCTCTGCTGTCTCTGAGCATTTGCACATGTGGGTGTGCAAGGTGGTTGCTCAAAGCGTGACCTTAGGCTCCACTGCTCCACTCTAAAATGGGAACAAGGGCTGTTGTGAGAAAGACTGTGTGTGTGCGTAAAGATAATTAAAGTGCCTGGCTCAGCAGTACCTAGCAAATAGCAGTTGTTACTACCCTGGTATCTGTGTGCACATTTCTCCCTCTGTATGTTGGTCCCTTTTGCCTATATCTCTTCCCTTTATCTTCTTTTGCTAATTTCCTGTCTTTCTTAATTAATGGATCTTTAAAATAGACTTAAACACATGTATACCTGTGGCGGATTCATTTTGATATTTGGCAAAACTAATACAATTATGTAAAGTTTAAAAATAAAATAAAATTAGAAAAAAAAATCAAATAACTGTAACTCTGAAGTACTATGTGAAATATGTTATTATTTTATTATCACATCCACTAAGAATGTAATAAAGGTTTATGTTATTAAAAAAAAAATAAAATAAAAAACATGCAGAAGGAAGATGGTAGCGGCAAGCAAAGGAGATTGAGGAGGGGCTAGGCAGGGAGAGGTTACATGAGGAGTTTGTGGTGAAACAGAAGCCCAGAGGGAGCATCTGTATAGAGAGGTCAAAGAAGATGAGAGAAAATGAAATTTCAGACTATAAAAGGGGTCTGAAATGTTACTGTCAGGACAAGGTATGACCAATACCTCTTCAAGTCTGTAATGTGCATGTCATGTGTTAATGTTTAAACCACGCTGAAGCCAGATTCTCAAATGATCCTAATAAAGATTTAGCTTTGTTGAAAAAAAAAAATAGACTTAAAGTATATTTTTATTATGTTAAACTTATTGAAGAGTTTTGTTACCCATTTGCAAAGTGTTAAGGTTGAGATGAACATTTTAGCTGTTTAATAGTAAACTAACTTCCTATGTTGCTGTAATTGATTCTTTAGTCAATGTTTTTTCCTATGTTTTAAGGCCCTTAATAAAAGACAGGTTCTCTATTTAAGAACTGGCTTTATATCAACAGTTAATTGGGTAATTATATCCATTCATTCGAACAACATTTGCCTCAAACCTCCTGCACACACCGCCTTGGGAAAAACAGCTCAGCAAGGCAATTGTGTAGCAGAAGCTCCTGAGGTGGGTAGGAGGCACAAAACATTTCAGAAGGACATCCCACTCACTAGCCTTGGAATGGGTGGTGACTGAACTGAAGTTTAAAATGGAGGGTGGTTTACATTAGACTCTCAAACACAAGGCTGTCACCTGATCCTGCAGGACTGCTGTAACCTTAATTTAGTAGACACATTGTAATGGAGAGAACCACTCCCCAGGCCCTAGCAGGTAGATCCTACAGGTCAGCTCTGGATGGCGAACAAAGCAAGGAGCCAGACCCCAGGCAGGCGGCAATCAGGAGGAAGAGGAAATGGATGTAGACAAGAGTGGAAGTCAGAAAATAGCCCAGAGAGAAGCCACAAGCCTGCTGACCTCAGCCTGGGCACCCATAAAGCATGCCCAACACAGCTCATGAAACTGATAAAATAAGGCCTGCAGGGCTTCCCTGGTGGCTCAGTGGTAAAGAATCCACCTGCCAATGCAGGGATCATGAGTTTGATCCCTGGTCTGGGAGGATCCCACACGTTCCAGAGCAACAAAGCCCATGGGCCACAGCTATTGAGCCTGTGCTCTAGAGCCCGTGCTCGGCAACAAGAGAAGCCACTGCATTGAGAAGCCCGCATACTGCAATGAAGAACAGCCTCCGCTCGCCACAACTAGAGAAAGCCTGCACGGCATCGAAGACCCAGCTCCGCCATAAATAAATAAACAAGGCCTGCAGCTGGGGAGCTTTCAGTCTGAAAAGTATCACAGGAGAAACAGGGATGCACGGCAGCACAGCTGGTCTCTGCTGAAATAATGACCACGGGCCCAGACCAGGAGGGACGGCAGGCGAGTGGAAATGTGAAGCCAGGCCCTGGGGCATGGGGAGGGAGAGGATGCCTTGGAGAGCAGGGCTGGCATCTAGAAGAGTGAGCAGGGAAAGTAGGGGAATTCAGAAGTCAGACCTACCATTGCCCAAAGACACTGAACAATAAGCTGACAGGCATGCCTGAACAAAGGCAGCAGGCTCGCGTCCTGCCCTCCTGCCTCCCAGAAGTCTTCCATTCGGTGCTGGGTGTTTCCTACGGGAGGCACCTGTGGCAGTGAAACCACAGCAACAGAGGCACTGGAGCCATTTTATTTGCTTCATAGTTGGGTAACCTTGAAAGCAGCTGCTACCAACTCTCCCAGGCCATTTGAAATATAGTGTTTACTTTCTAGGGGCTAGTGGTAGTCTAGGACTGCACTGTCCACAGACCACATGTGGCTATATTTATACTTAAAATGCTGAAGAGTAAAAATAAATTTCATCCTTCAGTTGCCACATTTCAGGTGCTCAGGGGTCACCAGCGGCCAGTGGATGCTGTCAGGAGATTTCTGCCATCAGTGTTGTACTGGACAGCGCTGTGACCCAGAACATCACAGAAAACCATGGGCAGGGGATGATGGTGCTAGGGCTCCGGCTTCTGAAGCATCACTCGCCTCTCCTCAGGAGAAGCCAGGGCCCTGGCTGCCCACTAAAGACCACACGAGTGCTGTGGCAACCAGGAAGCTGGTTGGAAAAACAGAAAACTTCAGATAACAAAGCAGTCTTACCCAAAACAACTATCTTTTCATGTGTATCAAAAAGGCCAACTTCTATGGTAACGTGAGATTCTAGTCTAGTGCTGCTTAAAAACGTGCCTTGCTACTTCTACCTTTCTAGTTTCTAAATATCTGATGTGAGTGGGTTTTAATGGCCAGCCAGGGCCCTGGCTTTCCACGAGAAGAGGGCAGTGATGCTTTAGAGGTCGGGCCTGAGCACCTCATCTCTTGCCCTCTGATCCCCCATTTGTCCACACTTCAAAGAAAACACCGTTCAGACCCTATTCTTCCCAACTTCCCCCACAAACCCCCACTTGATTCCTAAAGCAGACAGAGGGGCTGCAGCTCAGGCTGGAGGGAAGTGGCGTGGCACCCCCGCTCCATCTGCCGCAGCACTGCCCCCACCCCAGGCCAGCAGGGGTGGTGGTGACCTGTGCTCTAGGGCTGAGCCTCTGCCGGCTTCTCCATCTGCCCATGGAGCAGAGTTGCGAACGTGCTATCTGTTCCCTGACTTCCTCTTTGCCACCTGAGCTTCTCCAGGAATTCTCTGGTCACGGCTTCTGGGAAAGGCCTTCAGGGGCCACACTTCCTCGAGTGAGGTGGCCCTGGGCCAGAGGGTACCTGGCGTCTCCCAGCTCTGAAAACTGTAGCTCTGACAGCCTATGGAGTTGAAAGGACCATAAGTACAGAGCAGCACTACTCACCTTTCAATGATGTCCAGGCGCAGTTGGTGACCATAAGGCAAGGTGATGAGCTCCAGCCCTGAGTTCACGCCCATGTTCTTCCTCATCTCTTCCGAGACTTCAAGTATCCTCGCGACCTGTCAAGAACACAGGTTGAAATGAACTGGACCAGGAAGTGGGCTTGCTGCGAACATGGAAAGAAATACACTAAACCGGGACACTGTGGATGCACTTGACTTGTGGCACTTCTTTTTGAGCAGCAGCATCTGAAAATACAGTCTTAATACACTATTTGGAGGCTTTTGATACATATACTGGAATGTAAAACCTGGCAGGAAAATACCTAGATTGGTCTGCAGATTTGGTGTTTCTGCCCAGCCAGAGAACAGTGTGGTTCTTCGAGCTTGTGTCTAACATGGCTGGATCCTGCTGCTAGATTTGCCGCCAACAGCAGGGCTATGTGCGCACGGAGCAGACTGATCCCCGGCAGTGGAAAAGTGGAGCTGCGTCCAAGTGCCACTCTGCTGCAGGCTCTGCCGTTTATGTTCTCGCTTAACGGCAGGGCTGGCTCCTACTACCCGTAATCACGCCTCTCCTGGGCTCAGTAAACGCACTGTACATCTGGAAACTATTAGAAACATGTACGGCTATGTGAAACCTGAGGTCTCAAACACACCCACTTCTCCCCCTGAGAGGTCTTCCTTAAAGAAAATCTGGTTTGTTTGTCCCAGTCAGCACTCCCCATCTCAGTTCCAGTGTGTGATCACAGCTTATTGGAATCAGGTATTAGTTAACCACTTATAGTTATTACATTACTTCCAAATGCTACAGCTGAGTCAGGTCATCTCTAAAACGGGGCTGGTGACACTCACAGAGCACTGATATGTTGATACTAACAGTGCAATGAGCAGATGTGTGTGTGTGCTAAGTCGCTTCAATTGTGTCCGACTGCAACCCTATGGACTGGAGCCTGCCAGGCTGTCCATGGGATTCTCCAGGAAAGAATCCTGGAGTGGGTTGCCATGCCCTCCTCCAGGGGATTTTCCCATTGAACACACATCTCCTGTGGCTTCTGCATTGCAGGCAGATTCTTGACTGCTAAAACACCAGGGGAGGTCCAACTAGCAGATATAATGGGTCAAACCATCCCTGGACATGTGGCAGACACAGGACAATTCCTTTCCTCATTCCTGTGGAGTTGTCCTCCACGATAATTATCCTGAGCATATGAACAGTCCAGGTGTCTTCATAACAGTCCACCAAAAACATCTGGCAGTTTAGCTGATATTAACCTTGACCTTTAACTTCTGTAGTTGAGCAAAGGCACCACCATCAGTCCTGGGGATGAGCTGTCCAGTGCAGACTCCAGAATAAGATGCAGGATTCATCTGCTCTCGGCCTCAGTTTCCCCTTCTCTAAAACAACTGCTGAGTTTACCTTCCTCAAGGACTTTGCCAAGGATCAAATGACCCTAAAACCCGAGCTATTTACAAAGCCAAGTTATGAATCACTGGCCATGTGGAAGGGGGAAGAATTCTGGCCCGATCTCTGGAAAGAGATTTACGCCTTGACCATGACAAGGCAGCCGAGATGGACACCCTGGTCACCTGCAGTCACACACTCTTTGCTTGTTTAGACATCTGCCCTGTCAGAGGCTCCAAACCTAACACATTCAGTCCACACACACTCTGTAATAGTCACAGGCTTGTCGTTGATTCGCTTTTATTCTGGAAGCTGTATTCCCCTCTTGCCTGTTTTCCTTCAGTGTAAACATGCAGTCCCCTGGTCATTTTCCTGACGTATTATCAGGAAAAGCCAACACCTGGTTGCCCCAAGGCTGAGCTCTGGGACAAGGGGTCCTGAGGTCACAGAGCAGCCTGGATTAGGGCTCCTGGGAAAGCCTGGGGCCATGATGCTCAGAGAGGGAGAGGAAGGATGAGCACTTCTAGAGGATTCACTGTGAGCTGGACCCGGCGGGGCAGAATGACACCCGTCCTCATGAGACCCGGCTGCCTTCTGCTCTCGTGATCTTAGCCATCCTGGCTCTGCAGGGTCTCTTAGTTTTGTCCGCTCTTCATCCGACTGCCTGGGGAATGGCTGTGGTGACCCAGTGGAGCCCCGATAGGGGCCTGGCTGGCCTTCTTCCCAGCTGCCAGGAACCATCTACCGAGAAATGAGGTCGCCGTCTCAGTTGCCCTCCGTAGAGGACTCTGATGGGCACTCTGCACTTACGGGCCTGTCTCCCTCACTGAACTGCAGAGTGCCCTGAAGGAAGCAACCTGGAAGGAGCCCAGAAGTAGAGATTTAAAAACAAAGACAGACAGATTTGCCAGGCCCTCCCCCTACAGACCCCATTTCCCTCACTACCCATCCAGAGTGAATCCTTCATAAACATAAAATCTCCCATGGTTCCTGGCCTCTCAGTCTCTGCAAGTGTGCGCTGCCTGCCACCTGGAAGATGCTTTTGTGTTCTGCATCACCAACTCCTATTCAGCCTTCAAAGCTTGTCTCAGAAATCCCCACCCTGACCCCTCCCTCCACTATGTTTGAGACCCTACCTTGGAGGCCCTGCAGAGCATTTCCCACCTGGACCGTGGTCCTAATTCTATGTCACTGTCGCTCCTGCCTCTCCCACCATGACCTGGCCTGACCTGACCTGGCCCACAGTTGGTGTTCAATCAAGGCTCAATACATAACACTACGGAACCGTCACTCAGCCTGTCTGGGGCAGGCACTGTATGAGGGCTTTAGTCTTCACAAGCACCTGGGTTGTGGTGCTCTTCTCCCTTTAGAAACTCTGAGAGGCGGCGGGCAGTGGGTGGGGGGGAGGTTAGACTCAGGTAGCTCACCCCCAGAGGCCAGGCCCTTGGCCACTGGGCCCGTCTCCTTCTAGCTTCTGCAGAGACAAATGGGTAAAGCAGGGCGTTACCCATTCACAGGGTGGGAGCGGCTCAGTGGACGCCCACCCAGCCCCAGCCTGCGAAGGGGCTTGCCCTGCTGCCTCCAGGCATTCAGGACCACCCACAGCCCCCACAGGCTGGGCTCTGGGCACAGGTGGGAACCAGCATTTGGGCCCTGGATGCTGCCCAGGCCAGCTCTAGGCTTCCGGGTGGGCTGGTCTGGTTGCAGTTAGAGTCAGTTAGGTGACAACAGCCTTTGTTTTACTTCTTAGAGACGCTTGCTGCTCCTGTTCTGTTGGCAAAGCCCCGTAGTCAGTAGTTCAGGAAGAGGATAAGGAAATGAGGGCGGAAGGAAGACGAAACAGCCCCGCCCTGGGGACTCGGGGTGGGCTCATCGTCAGGGGGCTCCCGCTCAGGTCTCTGCCTCGCTGCCTGGGGGCTCCACCCAGCGCCTCTTCCAGGGGGGCCTAAAGGCATATGGGGGGAGTGGGACCCCCACCAGGAGGACAGAATGCAGACAGAGAAACAGAACAAAGAGGAGGCTACACATTCCTTCAGCTGAGAACAGACTGCCAAGGCAGTGGGAAGGTTCCAGACTCCTGTGAAGAGCAGTCGGGCCTCTCACCTCCTCCTAGACTACTACCAAGTCCTGCCTGAGAACACAGCGGGGAAGCATTCATTTCCTCCCAGAAATTAGGCTGTTCTGTAAACCCAGAGCCATGTTCCCACAAGGAGCTTCCTCCACCGAGAGCATGGTTCACACCAGGCTCCTGGCCTGCTGGTGTGGTTCTGCTGTCTCAGACCCAGGGCCTATTCATACCAACTAGAACAGGAGACTAAATCCTCTTCCTGTCCAAACAGGTTTAGCTCCCTCTGAATGAGATAAGGTCTTAACAAGGAAAATTATCTGACCACTTGGGGCCCTGCCCAAGGACACCCAGTGAACCACACAGACAGTCCTTGTTCCTCCAACACAGCCCCATTCCTGGCAGCCCCTCGGCTGTTTGCCCCGAAACAGCCAGCGCCTGCTTAATATTCCTCAAGACAGCTTTGGGAGGTCCCATGCGCCCTGTGAGCCTCCATCAACCGAGGAACTCCCTGGGGAATGCTTGGAGATTAGATTTCCTGCCATGATTCATGACCCAGGAAATTTATTTAGGAAAACCAGTTCCTCAATAAGCCCTGACCTTTGAAGCTAATTGACTTCACTGAGCTACAAATGAAAAAGGGCTTTAAATCTAAGGCCTCATCTGTTGCTCAAATGAAGGGATCTGTCTCCTTATATTGAGGGGTGGGCTGAGCACACCTCAGCCTTAAACGCTTGCTTTCGAGAAATTACTCTCTGAAGGATGAGGTTGTCTTGGGGCCAGCTATGAACAAAAGCCACCCATATCTAAAAGAAATGCATCAAAAATGATAATTTTTTTAAAAATGATGATGTAAACAGAGGTTTATATAGTCACATGGAAAGATAGTCATGCTATGTTGTTCCATGAAAGACAAAAAAGGTTTGAAGTGGTATGCATAGGCCTGTGGCATTTCTGTGGTAAACAAATAGATATGCGTGCAATTATTTACACATCTATTGGCGGAACAAATGTTAACAACGGTGATCACCAAGAAACTGGATTTTGTGTGGTTTTCATTTTTTTTCTCCTAATCTGTGTTGTGTAATTTTTCTAAAATGATATCTTTTATAATTGTTTTATATTTTTTCTCAACTGAGCAAGTAACTTTAAAAATTTTACCCTAAAGACCATTTTCATAACAATAAAAATAAATATATAATGTACATATGTGGCATATAATGAAATAAAAACCACGAAGGCTCTGCTACTCCAGAAACTCCATTTTCATCTACAATCTACTCTTCTTTGGACTTGACTTCACCAGTTCTGATGGAGTTCAGGCAGGGGGAGAATTGGAAATCCACACGAGCTGGGAGAAGGGCACGGCAGGGGTTGGGGGAGGAGAGCAGGGTCCTGGGTGGCCCTGTATCCTTCTGTCCCAGGTGAATTTCACAAGCTTCCTGCCTGGGCAAGGGTTGTCACAGCCTGGGTTCCCACCCCTTCAATAAATCCCACACCCAGGTCATCATCTCCATTGTCCTATGAGCAAACAAGCCACAAGGTAAGGCAGAATGAGGCCCAGACAGAACCCCCTTTCAAGCATCTGGAAATTCCTCCGGCACCTACCTTGCAGTCCACGCTGAGCAAGTGCTGGGCAATGACCTTGGGGTCACTGTTGGTGAACAGTTCTTTTGCACGTTTCAGCATCGAAGTTTCCAGGGGCTTGTTCTCAGGAGGAAGCAGCTTCGACTCAAAGTCATTGGGCTTGAACGAAGAGGTGGTCTCTAGGAGGGGCATCACAAAAGTGTCCTGGTCCTCCCCCACTGTGTCTCCTGGGGCTGGCGGCGGCTTCCAAGGCCTTGTCCTGTCATCATCATCAAGGATCAAGTAGCTGGTGTCAGAGTTCCGGGTGCCCAGCCCCCCATTCTGCTTGGCTGTCAGCAACTCCACGTAGCTGTCCTGGGCACAGAAGGGCAGCCTAGATGCCCCATCATAGCTGGCCGCCAAGGCTGGGTTCAGTTCGCAGTAGTTGGCTTCAGAGTTGAGCCAGATAGATGGAGATGGGGGAGCTTTGAGCAGGGGTGCCTTGCAGGGCTTGGGGGGCGGCTTGGGGCATAGCTGGCTGTCTGAGCCCCTCAGCGCCTCCCCTGGCCTAGCGTCTGAGGAGACCCTCCGCACCACAGCTGGACTCAGAGTGGGCTCGCTGCCCGTCCTGAACACTGGTGAGTTTGGGCAGGGGCTTGTGCCCACACTTGGGGACTGAGGAGTCAGCTTACCACCTGTGGAGGATAACAGAGGGTCAGAAAAAGCTCAGCTGTGAGGAAAACACAAAACAGACAAAATTAGAGTGACAGCTTCTGGCCCTCAATTCATATTCTAGGGCTTTGATTTTTACCCACAAAAGACCAGCCAGTATGACCACTGCAGGTCTGGTCTAGAGCAGTCAAGAGCATCTCAAGGGCATAGGTGGCCCCACGCCACTTCTTGGGGAATTCTAAATCCTGGTGACTACCCACAGCTGGGCAGCAATGCCATTTTATGGTCACAGAAGGTTATACAGTCAAAACAGGGAAATACATCGAGCTTGGAGGGTGGTGAGTAATCTAACCTTACCCTAAGAAACATGTCTTTAGTCACATAGTATAAAAGGGGGAGGGGTCTGAGTCACTTTCAAAGCCAGAGTGGATCCTGCCAGCTTTAAGAAGAGACAGAGACACATGCGGAAGGGAGAAAAAGATGCTGAGAAAACCCACTTTCAAACAGTTTATGAAGGGGTGACAGGAAAAATCATCCTGTGGTTCCCCAAGGAAGGTCCATTACAAAAATAATGAAAAACAATCCCATTGCCTATTAACACAATTGCTTACCTGGATCCCCCACATCCCACACCATCTCACTCTTCCAGCTGTGACAGCAGAATGGAGAGGAGGCAGGGTTTCTACCAGGAACCCCTGGACTGACCCATTCACCCTCTCCCCAGGGAGGAGACTAAGGGGAAGGCACATTTGTCATGATGACCACCAGTTTGCAGTTGGGCTCAGAGTCAGGAAACCTAGGTTCAAAGGCTGGCTTCACCACTTACTAGACAGATGCATCTACAGGTCAATTATATCCATGCCTCAGTCTCCTCACCAAAAAGAGGATAACCATGCTCACCTTTAAGGCTTCTTATGAGGCTTAAAAGCTAGCACACATTAAGCATCCAGGCTCTCCTGTGGCTCAGATGGTAAAGAATCTGCCTGCAATGCTGGAGACCTGGGTTTGATCCCTGGGCTGGGAAGATACCCTGGAGAAGGAGATGGCAACCCACTCCGGTATTTTGCCTGGAGAATTCCATGGACAGAGGAATCTGGTCCATGGGCTCACAAAGAATTGGACACGACTGAGTGACTAACACATACACACACACAGAGTACATGGAGTTGCAAAGAGTCGGACACAACTGAGTAACACACACACACACACACACACACACAGCATCCAGCTCAGTGATTTGCATCTGGATACAGTTCTATGAACCCCTCAGCCTCCAGATGTGGAGTCTTATGTCTTTCCCAAATTAGGTGACCAGAAGGAGCAGGGGAGACAGCCTGCAGAAAATCAGGGGAACACCATCACCCTCCTCCCCCCAAATTCCCAAAGACTTACCAATTGGCAGGTAACTTTCTGACTGGTGGGCTTTGAGGGACAAGGCTCTTCTGTCCTGCATGTGATCCAGGCAGGCTGGCTGGCTCCCACTCTTCTCTTTATTTCTGAAGCAAAAGACAAATAGGGCAGAAACATGTCATTAAATCGTAAAACCTTTAGGCAACATCATGGAAAGTTTAAAAAAAGAAAAAGACTGCTCAAAATGAGAGCGCTCCCATATAGCCTAAGAGTAAAGGAATGTTGGCTGGAGGAGGAAATCACTGATGGGGGTGATTAGTACATGACTGTGCCATGGGCTCCTTGCCGTGTCCCCAGGACCCATCCAGTTAGATCCCCGGCTGCTGCTTCTGAGTCTTTCCATCCTGTTAAGCAGAGCAGGGTAAAGGCTTCAAGATACTCTCAGGAAAATCTGATAAGCTGGAATGTGTACTTTCAACAGCGCCTAAAATTACTTACAGACCCAGGAGGAATGACTTGTATAACTAACACGCGTTTTCCACCAAGCCTTTCAGTGTCACAGTTAGGAAGGAGGCTGTGGGGCAGTTTCCAGTGGAAAGTTCAGTGTCCCCCAAATAACCTGCAGGATTGCCCAGGGAGGCTGTCATACCCATTCAGAAGGACCCCACTGGGGGATCCCCTGGCCAGCCTCCTTGGGCTGAGTCAGGGAAAGGGCTGTGGGGTCATCAAGCAAGCTGGGAGGCACAGGACACAGCATCACAGTGAAAGTAGACCCTAACAACACGATTCACCAGCATGGCTCTGCCCCTTGCCAGTTCAGACTGGCAGTTTCTCTGATTGGGAAGCACAGAGCACAGCAGCGCAGGGCAAGCAGGCCCAGCAGACCCTAGTGACACAGTTCGCCAGCATGGCTCTAACTCTGCCCGTTCAGATCAGGAATTACTCTAATAAGCACCAAAGAACAGAATCTCCCGTTAGCTAAAACAGAAAGCACTTCACCAGTCGAGTGGTAATGAACTTTATTAGTCACCACCCCCAACCCCCAAACTTATGTTACAGAAATTGTGAAAGTTCTTTCCTACCTTTGCAGACAACCAGAGGGGAAAAAAAAAAACAAAAAACAAAACCAAACAGCCCCCAAACTCCAGCAACCCCTCAGAGATAAGGCTGGGCAGAGGGCAAATTCCAAAAGACAGTGGCTTCAGTGAAGCGATATTTAAGCAGTGATCCCCACCAGCAGTCAGACTCCGTGGTCATACACTGGCCTGGAATGTAACCTGGCCAAGCGCACACCTTTTTGGGGGGGTGGGGGCAACCATCTGGCCTGACGTCAGGGAATGTGGGGAGCCACTGGCGGGCGGAGGGGCAGGGCTTCCAGCCTCTTCCGTGCTGAGTCCACCCCACCCCCACATCTAGGTCTTTCTGGACCTGCAGCCTATGCCAAGTGTGATAAGGCTTAGCAAGCTCTGCTTTCAAAGGGCAATCCCCAAGAGTGGCTCTGTTAGCTTTGTGTTATCAACAAGGAGACTTTCTAAGCTTTTCTTTCATTTTTATCTTAAAAATTTTTTTTTGTATTTTAAATTCAGGTTGTTGAGGGTAGACCAAGGGGCCTTCCTTCCCAGCACTGTTCCTAGCAGGGTTTCTGCGGGTCACTCTGGCTCTGTTCACATTAACTCCCTACTCATTAGTTGATCAACCAACCCCTAACTCCCAAAAGAACAGAAGATAGTGTTTTAATATTAGGCTGGTACAAAAGTAATTGTAACTTTGGACTATGAATTTTAAATCTTATAACTAGGCTCAAACACATCTTTATTAATCAAAATACAAACCATTACAATCAACATGTTTCTTTGCCAAGGAGAAATAAGTTTGTTTATTCCTGTAGCATAAAAATCCATGCTTTGAGATTCGGAAAGCATTTTCTGCCTCCTGCTGGATGTGGAAGCATTTTCCCTGCGAAAAGTTGTTGAGATGATTGAAGAAGCAGTAGTCGGTTGGTGAGAGGTCAAGTGAATATGGTGGATGAGACAAAACTCTGCAGCCCAATTCGTTCAACTTTTGAAGTGTTGGTTGTGTGACATATGGTCAGGTGGTGTGGAGAAAAATTGGGCCCTTTCTGATGACCAATGTGGCTTCCCTGGTGGTTAAAGCGTCTGCCTGCAATGCGGGAGACCCAGGTTCAATCCTTGGGTTAGGAAGATCCCCTGGAGAAGGAAATGGCAACCCACTCCAGCGTTCTTGCCTGGAGAATCCCATGGATGGAGGAGCCTGGTGGGCTACAGTCCACGGGGTCGCAAAGAGTCAGACACGAGTGAGTGACTTCACTTTCACTTTTGATGACCAATGCCGGCTGCAGCTGTTGCAGTTTTTGGTTCATCTCATTGATTTGCTGAGCTTCCTTCTCAGATGTAATGGTTTCACTGGGATTCAGAAAGTTGTTACGGAACAGACTGGCAGCAGACCACCAAACAGTGACCATGACCGTTTTTTGGTGCAAGTCTGGCTTTGGGAAATGCTTTGGAGTTTCTATTCGGTCCAACCGCTGAGCTGGTTGTCGTCAGCTGTTGTATATAATCCACTTTTTGTCGTGCGTCACAATCAGATTGAGAAATCGTTCATTGTGGTTGCATAGAGTAAGAGAAGATGACACTTCAAAACGACAGTTTTTTTAAATTTGTGGTCAGTTCATGAGGTATCCACTTATCAAGTTTTTTCATCTTTCCAGTTTGTTTCAAGTGCGGAACCACCATAGCATGAGTTCTTTGGCAACTTCCCATGTAGTTGTAAGAGGAGCTTCAAAGATGCTCTCAGATGATTGTCGTCAACTTTGAATGGCCGGCCACTATGCTCCTCATCTTCAAGGCTCTCATCTCCTTTGCAAAACTTCTTGAACCACCACTGCATTGTACAGTCATTCAAAGTTCCTGGGCCAAATACATTGTTGATGTTGCAAGTTGTCTCTGCTTTTGACCCATTTTGAACTCGAATAAGAAAATCATTTGAATTTGCTTTTTTTCTAACATCATTTCCATAGTCTAAAATAAATATAATGCACAGCGTCTTGCCAACTTTTCTTTCTTGGCAGCTAGATAACACGCTCAAGGACTCCTCACTGCCTGAGAGACAAGTCCAGTATTAACCTAGGGCACATCACTTGTAATTGACGGTGGGGCTAGCCCAGCACTCAGTTCTCTGAACTCTTCTCTCCAAGATCCCCCAAGGGTCAGCCTGCAGCCCCCAGGCTCTCAAAATCTTCTGTCTTAGGAATCTCATCTCTTCTGACCTAGTCAATCACCCTTTCTGTGTGGACCAAGTCCTCGTCTAAGCTTTCAGGACTAACTTCGCTCCCTAACTCCAGAGCTGTTGCTGGACACTGGCCCTTTGCAAGCCCAAAGTCGCACCTCAGATGGAGCAACTGGTTTTCCTCCAAAGTCTACCCACTCTGGTCCCTCCTTTGGTATCTGACCTGCCCGTCTCCACCTCCCCACAAGCAGAGGTGTCAGGAAGCCTGGTTCTGAGCCTCCTGACTTTCCTCGCTGCTCCATCTGCATAGCCCGATCCTTCATAGCTCACTAGCTGCCTTCCTGCTCCTCTCCCCTCTCACCCTTCTTGCACATCACCATTCCGTCTTGTTCTTAGGACACTCCATTCCCCATGTTAAGTCTTTGAGGCACCTCAAAGTCTGGCACGAAAGCCTCCCTGATCTGGTGGGGTCAGCTCCCTAAACCTCCCTCTGTCAGCCCCCTGCGTGGACACACCCTTTGTTCCAGTTCCTCCAGTTTCCACACTCTGAGCCACGCTTGCCCTTTTCTAACTCTGCAACTCAGGCTCTGTCTGAGCCCCCTCCCTCCAGGGGGACACCCTCCCCTCTGCAGCATCTATCCAAATGTCCTCTAGCTTTCAGACCAGCCGGAATCCGTACCTCCTTCACAAGGTCTCTCCTGGTCAGCCTTCCCCTTCCTCAGCAACAGCACCATTTTTTTAATTTTTTTTGGCACCAACTCAACTGGCAACTGAGCTTCCCAAGTAGCACTAGTAATAAAGAACCCACCTGCCTCAGGAGACCTAAGACACGCAGGCTCGATCCTGGATTGGAAAGATCCCCTGGAGGAGGGCATGGCAACCCACTCCAGTATTCTTGCCTGGAGAATCCCGTGGACAGAGCAACCTGAAGGGCCAGTCCGTGGGGTCATAAAGAGCCGGACACGACTGAAGCGACAGCACAACTGGGAACTGTGCAATGCCTGTGTCAGCGATTCCAGCGCCACTTGGAGTTCCACTAACATCTTTCATTGTCCCCCTGCTCCTATGGGAAGCTCGTCTGCTGAGCAGAGCTGGGCCCTGGCCAGGTGAGTGCCCCCCCCATGGTCCCAACACCACCCGAGGAGGCCCTGACTCACCTGAGGAGGTTGCCCCTGGGCAAGCCCTGCTCTCTGGCCTGGGTTCCGCCCACAGTGAGGCTCAGCCTCTTGGCCGCCTCCGGCCTCCCCTCAGTGAGGCTGCCCTCGTGGGCCCGGTCTGGGGAGGAGGCTCCGTAGCGCTCCTCCAGGCAACGCAGGGGCACCGTCCTGTTGACGGGCTGGAAGATGATGGCTCCGCTCTGCTGCGAGATGGGCCGCCGGTTGCCCACATAGCAGCGTACCAGGCCAGGGATGGAGTCGAAGCTCTCCATCTCAAACTGGTACTGCACGCGGCTGTAGGCCTCGCTGAGCCGCACCACCGTCCGGCGGATCTTGAAGTGCTGAGGGAGGTTCTTCCACTGGCAGGTCAGGACGAAGTCTCCCGGGCTGGACAGAGAATCACGAACCAGGAAGTCACCATCTCGCTGCATGAGGTTTTCTGACACCTTTGGGACAGAACGGCGAGTGAGGAACAGGCAAGGCAAGCTTAGCTGCACTACGGACAAGACTATAATGTCTCCTCTTCCTCGGTCGGCTCTTTATTTTGTCAAATTCTGAGAAGGTTCATTCACTTATGAACTATTTGTTGATCACCTACTGTGTGGCATCACTGACTCAATGGACATGAGTTTGAACAAGCTCGGGGAGATGGTGAAGGACAGGTAAGCTTGGCGTGCTGCAGTCTATGGGGTTGCAGGGTCGGACATGACTGAACAGCAACACTGTGTGCCAAGTACTGCTGTAGGCACTGCATTTATATAGTGAATGAAGCTGAGCCTCCACTGGCTCAGAGCTTCTGTTTTCACTGGAGAGCTTCTATTCTAGTAGGACAAAAAAGGAACAGGTATGCCATGTCAGATGTTGTAAAGTTAAGGAAAAAGTAAATTGGGATGGGGGCTGACCTTTTAAATATGGTGGTTAGGAGGGTATCAGGAGAAGATGACATCTATGCAGACCTGAAGGATGTGAAGTGATAAAACTAAATTTGTGTCTGGTGGGTCTGATTCTTTCTCTCCCTGCAACACCTGGAGGAGGATGTTGGTTGTCATCTATGGGTCATCCTCAGAGCCCTCTCCAAAGGAACCCCTCTCCAGGCCTGGTGGGTGGGGAGGAGGAGGGTCTGCATGCAGGTGGAAGCCAGGGACAGTAGAACTAGACCTCTGAGGGTGGCTCTGGGCACAACGATTATTCTGTGGGCCTGGAACAAAGTGGCCAGTCTCTCATCCCACAGAGTTATTGGGAAGGTTATATATTTGCATACATAATATACGAGGCATCCCTGGTGGCTCAGTTGGTAAAGAATCTGCCTGCAATTCAGGTGACCTAGGTTTGATCCCTGGGTTGGGAAGATCCCCTTGAGGAGGGCATGGCTACCCACTCCAGTATTCTTGCCTGGAGAATCCCCACAGACAGAGAAGCCTGGCAGGCTACAGTCCATGGCTTCGCAAAGAGTTGGATACGACTTAGCAACTAAACCACTGCCACATAATATACACAAAGCACTAGCACAGAGACTGGAACATAGTAGATGTTAAAAAAATCATTAGCTATAAGGATACTGAAGTTGGTAACAAAAGGAGAATTTAAACTGTGTCATAGAATGGTTGTTCCCATAGCTAGTCTGCCTGGGTTTGCATTCTGGCTCTTCTGTGAGACAAGTTACGTGTACAAGTTACACTCCATTACATCATCTGTAAACCAGGATAATATCTCCTACAGAATAGCTATAAAAATTTAAAGGAGTAAAGTGTTAACTATGTATGTGTTAGTCAGAGTCGTGTCTGACTCTTTGCAATCCCATGGACGATATAGCCTGCCAGGCTCCTCTGTCCATGGGATTCTCTAGTTAAGAATGCTGGGGTGAGTAACCATTCCCTTCTCCAGGAGATCTTCCCAATGCAGGGATTGAACTCAGGTCTCCTGCATCGCAGGTGGCTTCTTTACCATCTGAGCCACCAGCGAAGCCCTTCAGAGTTAACTACAACGATCATTATTATCGTTACAGTCTTTAGATATACAATCTAGATGATGTATAGCTGAAAATTTATCCTCATGGCAAGTGGGAAACAAATTTTATGATTATGATAAGGAGAATGATGGTGATGACAGATATCAGATTTATAAACTTTGACAAGTTTTCCAGGACCTGCCAACATTTGATCAGCTAGCTCAGAATAGTATGTTACCATGGTTACCTTAAAATTGCATCTTAGCCTTAAAAATGTTTTCACACAGAAATTCCACTTCTTGGAATTGAGCCTGAGGAAATGATGATAGTGATGAACACAGTAGTTATCTTAAAGGGTGTTGGGAGAGTGCCCAATACAGAGCAGAGCAAACATACAATGGATGCAGACAATGGGGGTTGGCTGAGAACAACATTTCATAGCAGGAGAAAATTCCCAGGTTACATCATTACGGGAAGAAAGTGGGCTGCTAAGTTATAGGCAAAATGAGCTCAAGCTTGATTTGGAAAAGTCTGGCAGGATTTATATCAAAATATTCATAGTGGTTATCTCCAGAAGGGAGAATTATGGGTGAGAGTTTAATTTGCTCCTTTTTTAATTCTATTTTCTATCATCAATTTTAAGCTCAAAGAAGAAAAACAAAGTTGAAATAAGAATTATTTCTTTGATGGTGCTGAGAATCTGCTACATTAAAAACAAAACAAACCCATTCACAATATGATGCCCCTCCCCCACCCCCCCTTTCCTGTCCTGTGGTCCTGAGTGACTGACTGGTCGGATCACGTTACAATAAAAACTCAAGGAAAATTCTATACCTCAATTCTGCACTTATTTTTCAATTTCTATACTATTAAATACAAAAACATTATTCATGGCTATGACCCAAAGGACAATCACACAAAGTATATTCTGGCCATGAGTCTGTCTGGCCATGTCTGTGGTCGCTGGTATAATTCCTCTTCCCTATTTCTGGGCCAGGGCCCGGATAGGGCAAGGGTAGAGAATGAATAATTGCCGGCCCCACTAGGGCACAGGCGGCCTATTTCTCTGGGTTACCTGCCCTGATGATACCCTTTTCACCTGAAATTAAACCACGGCCTTAAGAAGGAAGCAGGCTCCACAGGGTATGAGGCTGCAGGCAGCTGGCCAAGAGTTCAATTAGCTGAACCACAGCCCGCCCTCATACTCCCCGAGGTGCCACCCTGCATGGCTGCCTCCCGCTGAGCCCGTATTTACAGACCACAGAACACCTGCTTTTCCTTCATCCCCTCACTGGCCACAGGCAAATGGACTTTGAATTCCTGACCTTAGCTCTTCCCAAGATCTCCTTAGAAATGGGCCTACGTTAAGTCACCGCAAGCCACTTCATATTATTTCATTTGGGCTGAACTGGAGCTTGCTCCTAATGGCCCTGGGCACATGACCCTGTGTGCGGGCAGGTACCTGTCGGGGGATGCGGCCGTGGTACCAGGCGTGGCTGCGCAGATCCTCACTGCTCAGCAGCAGCTCCTCCTCCAGCTCCTTCTTCAGCCTCTCGGGGGTCCTGTCCATGACGTGCCTCTCCTTGGAGAACTGCAACACAGGGACCCCAGTCACCAGTGACCTTCCCACCCTGCTCAGACTGGCGAGCCCAGGCCAGCCACCCGGAGAAGACGGCCTTGCAGTCAGCTGCTTTGCTATCAAAGCGGTATATGCCCAAAGCCCCGGTCAGGTAGGGGAGCCTGGATAATGATTACAATTAGCTGTGACCTTTCATTTCTCTGGCTGCAAGTGTGCAGTAAAATTTTCACCTGCACACAGGGACTATGACAGCAGAGTTAGCCAAGCTGTTCCTTTTACCGTCTGCTCGTGTAGCAGCTGAAAACGTGGGGAGCAGGGTGGGGGGCACCAGGGAGAGAGATGTGTGGGGCATGAGGAATATCGAAGTTGCCTAGGGAGCTTCCTCGTTCTCCTTCTGACCTGTCCTGACACACAGCTGGGAAGGCCACGGTCCCCACCTGGACCTGGAGGGACAATACTGTCCAAAGCGCTGCCTTGAGGACCTGAATTTTTTGCTACTGGCCAACTCCAGAGCAATTGGACAGGGTAATGTCTCCTGCATCTACTAACAGAAGTCTTGAGTTTGTGTTTTGTATGTAATTTTAATTTCATTTTTCTAATATTTCATTTTTTTTATAACAGACTGGAAATTGAAACTTAAAGAACTGGCTCTTCCCTTCAGGCAGTTTGAGAATCACTGTATCTAGGTCTTTGCCCAGCGGCCGGGACAGGAGTTCTGGGTGGGTAGCACTCACTGGGGTTTAATTTAGAACCCACGCCCACTTACAACATATGAACTGAACTTGGACACCTGCCTGGCTCCTAGCAAAACCAGGCTCAGGGACTATGGCTGAAGGTCATACAAGAAGGAAAAGGTCATGTCCTTGTATTTTCTCAATTTCCCCAGGTTGGCCTCAAAAGCCTGTAGGACTCACAAAATATCCTCATCACTCTGCCCTGCACCTTAGCAAGGAAAGAGCCCCCAAACTGCCTTCAATCGAGGAAAAGACCTGGGGGCTTCCCCGGTGGCTCAGTGGTAAAGAATCCACCTGCCAATTCAGGAGACACAGGTTTGATCCCTGATCCAGAAGTTCCCACAGGCCGCAGAGCAACTAAGCCCACGTTCCACAACTACTGAGCTAGAGCTCTAGAGCCTGGGACCTCAACTACTGAAGCCGGCGCAACCTAGAGTCTGTGCTCTGCAACGAGAGAAGCCATTGCAATGAGACGTCTGAGCACTGCCACTAGAGAAAAGCCCGCACAGCAATGAAGACCTGGCAGAGCCAAAAGAAAATAAATAAAATTTTTTTTAAAAAAAGAAGAAGAAAAAGACTTGGGATTTTACTGCTGGATTCTTATCCTCAACCCATGAGGGCACTGGCAGTAGAATGACTCCTGGGCCACTTTCGAGGTGAGGCTCTGGCTTACTAATTGTTTACTTCTCCCCCCTCCCCTTCCCCTCCACTCCTCACAGTGCAGGCCCTCGGGAATGTTTGATGGATGAGCTGAATTCCTATCAAAGGGATGCTGATGCTGGCTGCCCACGGCGCCCGCAGGCATTAGCAGTGATGTCTGACACTGTTGGCTTCGATCATTAATTATGTACAGGTACATCTGAAGAGAGCTCCTGGGGAAGACTTGAGTACAGAATGCAGGCTGTCATCCAGGCCACGTGTGCCATTCATTTATTGTCTGTCTCACCTCCTGCTAGATAATCAGCTTCACGAGACCAGAGCCCATCTGCCTACCTCGCTGTTGCCCTCGAGAAGTGCATGAACACGTGGGCTACTCCCTACTCACTGAATGAACAGATAACCCAAGATGAGGAAGGTCTGTGACTTTTCTTAGTTATGAAAGTTCTGTTTCCTCTCAAATTATCTGAAACCCTGTTATAGTTGGGTGTGTTGCCATACAGCTACAGGATGATATTCCTCAATCTCCCTCTCTTACTGGGAGGTGCAGCCACATGACCAAGTTCTGGCCAAAGAAGGATAAACTGCCACGCTGGTGGGACTTGCAAGCTGAGATGTGATGGCTGGAGCTGCAACACCATCCTGGACCATGAGGAAGAAGCCAAGCCACAGGAATGGGGGTGGGGGGTTGGGCGGGCAGAAGGCCTGAACAAGCCCAGGTCCCTCACAGCAGTAAGGCCAACACCCCAGCCCGAGATTGCCCATTTCCAGGTCTTCCATGTAACCTCTCTTTTTTAAGCCTGTTATTTTCAGTGTTCCTCTCACTAGCAGCTGAGTTAAATCCTAGCTGATACTGTGACCCAGGCCTCTATTTAGCCACCCTGGCAATCTGTATGCCCAGCCTAAATCCCTTGTCCTGAGCCCTGAAAATGCAGCAACCAGCAGGTCCCATCCTCTGTATAACCCTCCACTGAAACTGCATTTGCCCTAAGCCCTGAAGCTATTGCCGTACTTCTGTTTGCATTCTCCTTGCTCCCTGCTACCCAACACCCAGGCCATGTCCCCCCACCCTCACCCTCTCTCTCTTTCTCGCATCTCATCAACATCAAAGTTGTTTTTAACATTTATACATGACAATCTTTTACTCTAGGTTTTGAGATAATATTGTTCACACTTGTTACCGAAAATATAAAATCAGCTCTGTTATTTCTGTCCTTAGAGGAAAGTGCACAATTACTGCTCTCTTCCCCTATGGACTTGAGAGGCACTCTAGGGAGGTACCTAGAGAAGAGAGAAAAGATCAGAAAGACCGACCCTCTCAAATAATCTGGGACAGAAACCAGACTTCAAAAAATAAGCCCTTAAGCTCTTGCATAATTTGTGAAAAGTCAGGAGGTTACACAGTTGTCTAGACTTGTATTTTAAAAGAGGAGGAGGAGAAGGAAAAGGGAGGGAGATGGGGAGAGAGAGGGGAGAGGGGAGCGGGGGAGACAGAGCCACAGTGAGCAAGAACTGCAAAGGGCTCCTTATTTCAAGCTGGTGAGGGCTGGTTCTACCGCATTAAAAGGAGGCAGGTGGGCTGCTGGGAGTGTCTGCTTCAGCAGATGACATGGGCGGTGTCTCCCAAACAACTGAAGAGGCGAGTCAAAAGTCACCCACAGGTGACTGATCACCCTCATGATGAAATAGTGGTTATTTGGAGGGTTATTTGGAGTGGTTATTCCTTCTAGAACTTTCACTTGTAGTTTTAATCATATATATTAACACAACTTTTATTTTTCTCAAGTGCCTGTTTTATGAACTCTTGACCTTGGTGACTCTGATTTTGCCACTGTAGGTAAGTATTTTGATCAGCTAGCAACCCCATGGGTGGTGAGGGGTGACCATAGAAAGGTTGGCGAAATGTATCCATCTGACTGCACTGTGACTGCTACTTGTGCACCTTGAGGACCAGGAATGACCAGGAATGACCAGACCTGTGACACTTGGCAGAATTCAGACAGCTTCCCCCAAACAACGGAAACTTTGCTAATGGCGCACCCTTCCACTTAATTGCTCCCATCCGGCAGGCATTTGAAATTTCTTCTGAAATGCCGCCATCTTGGATAATTTGGGGGTCTTATGGGGCTTCCCTGGTGGCGCAGAGGTTAAAGCGTCTGCCTGCAATGTGGGAGACCTGGGTTCCATCCCTGGGTCAGGAAGATCCCCTGGAGAAGGAAATGGCAACCCATTCCAGTATTCTTGCCTGGAGAATCCCATGGATGGAGGAGCTTGGTGGGCTACAGTCCATGGGTTGCAAAGAGTCGGACACGACTGAGTGACTTCACTTTCACTGGCTACGAAGTAAATTCTAGTGATTTAAGGTAACACAACAGTACCTCAGCAATGTTTTTTTTTGTTTGTTTGTTTTGTTTTAATTGGAGGCTAATTACTGTATTGCAGTGGTTTTTGCCATACATTCACATGAGTCAGCCATGGGTGTACATGTGTCCCCCATCCTGAACCCCCCTGGTTTTTATCCCATTTGCATGGTCATCCATGTCCTCTGAAATTCTAATTGATACTACTAATGAATCCTCCCGGCCTTCCTTAAATTACCTTCTAAGGAGAGCCTAGAGGAGAGCAGCTCTCACTCATACACTGTTAGTTTATGCACAGCCGAGAATTCAGCATGAGAGACTGAATGAGGGACAGGTCCCAGCCCTCCGACAGCTTCCAATCTTGGGAAAATAGGGAGGACACAGCACATCTTCCATACCCAGTCGAGTCCCCATAGCCTTCTCCCCAGGCTGATCTCTTCACATATGTTTCCACACACATCTTCTGAATTCAGTGTGCTTCAAAGACTGGCTGGACACAGTCATTTTCAATCTGCACTGGGCACCATGTACCCAGGCATGTGTAATTTCAGCTCTGCTCTCAGGTTACACTGGACAGAAGTGCACTGCTCACCAGCCCTTTGGACTTTACATTCTTCAACTGTCAGACGGAGACAGCACGGAAATAATTAGGAACAATCAGTCTCTCAAACAGATGCTATAGATGTTCCTAACGGCCACCTTATAGTTGTACAACTTTTTCTTCAGGCTCAAATTCTCCATTTGTCCTTAACTTTGAACTTCATTCCAAGAAGACAAGTCTGATTCCTTGTCTCTCAAGCCTCTTATCTTTAGGGGAGACCACAGACAAGGGACTTCGGTTTCTCTGCACCAGCACAGGCTCTGGCCACCCCGATCTCCTCCGCACACAGCAGCTGGGCCACAACTTCCAGAGGGAGGGAAGATGCTAGGCTTTGGATCAAGAACATTCTGCCCACGAGCCTTGACAGGTTCATTCTAGGGACCAATCCCACTCACAGCCCCCATAAAAGAAAGATGCAGTCTGGACATACATCTTCTACTCCACATCTTGCCTGAGTTGGATCTATCAGAGATTTGAGAGCAGTTGCTTTTTTTTAGGAGGGGGACAGAAGGGTGTAATAAAAAGTGCTGTGTACGTAAGTTAAGTAATAAGCATACCTTGATCAGGAAAGAAAAGGAAGGAAGGAAGGAAAGGAGGGAGGGCTTAGCAACTACTGTATCAGAATTACCGCTCACATGGCTCCACTTCTAAAACTTCATCTGGTCCCAGTCGTTAGCACTGGGGTCTGAGATGAGAGGCAGGTAAGTGATAACTATGGCAAAGAAAGGGATGGATGAGGTCCACAACTGTCCAACCACACTGAAGAGTAGCTGGAAAGTTCATTAATTACTATAACTGTTGCTTCTCACGGAAATCTGAGTCTAACTACTACTTTCCTATTGCTGGCATTTCCATAACTCTAATACCAACGAAAGTTACAGCACAGCCTTTAAGAGCTCAGGCCAGCCTGCCCGCTACATCCACAGGCCACTGTGCCACTCACCAGCTGTGTGGCTTAGGGCAAGTGACTTTACCTCTCTGCAGAGCTCCCGGTCTTTACAATGAGGATAATAATGTATGATGAGAGGTTAATAAGGATGAAATGGATCAATATCTGTGAAGCACTTATACCATGGTACACAGACAGCACTGTTAATGGTTTTTATAGACATATCAGAACACTATTCTGGTTAACTAGAATGGAAGGTTGACGTTTGAGATGTTTAAGGTCTGATGCACAGCCATGATGAAGTGGGTGGGCTGGTATTTGGGAGGAAAGCAGCCTGGTACTTGGCCACGTGTCCACTGTCTACTTCAGTCCTCTTAAGAACCTCACTGTCCACCTGCCCCAGGTGGTCCAGTTTTGTGGCCAGGACCGGTCCTGGCTTGCTGAGGTTGGCTCTGAAAATCACTCTAATCTGGAATGCACATCTCTGGAGCCTCACATGGCAGGCAAGTCTGGTCTTGACTTGCTGGAATAGCTGGAGCCCAGGAGATGCTTGGAAAACACATTCTGGAGGCACAGAGCCAGCTCCGCTGACGTGCTGGGAACCTCGATTAACGAGGAAACCTACATTTCAACAGTTCTCCGAGGAAGAAAAGCTGGTCCAGCTGCGGGAGGAACAGCTCGGGTCTTGAGAAGGCTGTGTGATGTGTGATCTTGCATTTCAAATCAGGCAGAACAATGGGACCCAGCCTCTCAGGAGGTTTGCGTTGTAAGTGTGCGTGTGGGGGTAGGGGACGGGGGGGGGGGGGGGGGGGGGGGGCGGGGGGGTGGGTGGTGGGGGGGAGGGAGGTGTGTGTACCACAAGCGCAATGGGTGGGAAAGGCCCAGAACAGCTCATTTGTGTGCAGGAAACAGAGAGGATTAGAAAAAGATGGCATCTGCATTATAATTAATATTTATTTTACTCTCTCCCTGCCTGTAAGAAAAGCTTCCCAGTTCCCAGAGAATTTTAAATTGTGCAAGGTCATGGAAAGACCATGTCCCCGGGCTGGGAGCTGTGTGTGGAAAGGAGAAGACTGTGAGGCGCCATCGTGGGGCCACTGACAGATAGCTCAACTGGTAAAGAATCCATCTGCAACGCAGGAGATTCCGGTTCAATTCCTGAGTCAGGAAGATCCCCTGGAGAAGGGCATGGCAACCCACTCCAGTATTCTTGCCTGGAGAATCCCCACGGAGAGAGGAGCCTGGTCGACTACAGTCCACGGGATTGCAAAGGTTCGGACACGACTGAGTGACTAAGCACAGCACAGGCTGCTGGCGGGCAGTGACAGCCTGGGGCCCACCCTCCCGAGGGCACAGTATCCTAGAAGCCAACACAGGGAATGGTGTAACACATCCTTGAGCACTGAAGACAGAGCACTGAATTCTCATCCCTGCCCCTCCGGCTCCTTAGTCTGGGGGAAATTACACCACCTGTTGATCCTTTGATTTTCCTCTGCGACATAAGGGCTCCCTATGAGATAGGGAGGAGGAAGGAGAGGATAGGATATCAGGGTTGGCCCTTGAGGGTAAAACTTGAGAAGAGGGAGAGTGCTTTGGGCATTTGAGCTAAGAGCACCTGGGCTTTATCAGATAGAGGTTCTGGTTGGGGTGGAGAGGGCTGAAGCAGGCAGAGACATCTGGTCACAACATTGTTTTTTTCCTCGCCAAGAGAGCTCTATCTTTTCTCTATGTGGTTCAGACCCACTTCCCCGGCCATTGCTGGCTGACCCAAGCTGGCCCAATCAGAGTTCTTCCTGGGATCTTTCTAAGTGAATTGAGTAAAAAAACACCCTGCTGCTGCTGAGTCACTTTAGTTGTGTCCGACTCTGTGCGACCCCATAGACAGCAGCCCACCAGGATGCCCCGTCCCTGGGATTCTCCAGGCAAGAACACTGGAGTGGGTTGCCATTTCCTTCTCCAATGCATGAAAGTGAAAAGTGAAAAGTGAAAGTGAAGTCGCTCAGTTATGTTCGACCCTCAGCGACCCCATGGACTATAGCCTTCCAGGCTCCTCCATCTATGGGATTTTCCAGGCAAGAGTACTGGATTGGGATGCCATTGCCTGCTCTGGAAATATCATGAGACTGGAAGTACGGAGGTTGCTTCATTTTTTGACCCACAGTGTGGATGAGACTGGGCTGGGAGAATGAAATCATTGTGGGAAGAGAAGAGGAGCAAGAGATGGAAGTGTCAAGTGGCATGCATGTCCCTAACCCCAGGGGATTGCATCAACTTGTCAACTCCCCTGTGACCTCAGTTAGTTTGCACTGGACTCCTGTCACTTGTGACCAGAGAAGTCCCGACCAGGAAGGTGGGGATAGGACAGATCAGACAGAGGGGCACTGCAGGCTGAGGGCTTAGACCTCCACACTCCAGACAGTGAGGGTTGTTGACAATTGCTGCCCGGGATGGCAACAGGTACAAAGAAAGAGATGCTTTTAGACAGATCAATCTGGCTGCAGTGAGCAGAAGGGAGTGGAAGGGGCTGGGGTTAGTGGCACAAGGCCAGTTCAGTCTTTTGAAAGGTGCTGATGATGCCCAAATCCCCATTTCCAGCCTTTAGAGCTGGTGCCGTGGTAGGATATTTACCAGAATCCACTTCAGAGCTCAGATGTCGATATGGATAAATGGAACTCATCTTCTCTGGAAAGCCTGCTCTTCTCCCCCTCCCCCAGACACTGGCACCTCCTCTGCCCTCATTACTCACACAAGAACCCTCAGAACTGGCTTCCACTGATCAAGCAATTCCTGATTTTCCCTCTCACTAAGGTCCATTCTAATCCCCATGAAAGTTACCCTGTCCTGTTTTCTCTAAACCTTTACAATCGCCTCCTGACAATTTCCCTACCTCCGTGGTCCAGTGGTCCAACCGCTGCCTACAAAGTCAGAGACTTCTGTAATTCCTGCTCAGGGACTTTAGTCAAGGGGTGCCCCACTAGGGCTCACACGAGTCACAGTCTCTCCCAACCCCTCTTCCCCGCAAACAAACGGGCTTCTTACATCTGGTCTGCACTCTCCCAAGGCTCAGACCTCATCCATAAGGGACACAGACATGCATCCTGCCCTCTCCTCCCAGATTCCTGAGCTTTGAACACATTACATTTCTCACAGCCCCGTGAGCTACAGCACCACCCTGGCCGTATACTGATACCTCATATTGGGAGCCAGGTCTGAATTCGATAGAAGGCCCAGGTCATGAGAAGGTGCGGATACATAAGTGGAGACATCTTTGTGGGTCGCCAGAAATAAGCGGCAGAGGCTTCATTGATGGAGAGAATGCACAAGGGCCCTGCTATTATGCGGCGGAATCCATGAAAGTGTTAGTAGCTCGGTTGTGTCCAGCTCTTTGCGACCTCATCGACTATAGCCTGCCGGGCTCCTCTGTCTATGGAATTCTCCAGACATGAATACTGGAGTGGGTTGCCATTCCCTTCTCCAGGAGATCTTCCCGACCCAGGGATCGAACCCAGGTCTCCTGCAACACTGGCAGATTCTTTACACTGAGCCACCAAGGAAGCCCTTAAGTCAGCAGATTTGGGGCATTAAAGTTTTTTGGACTATATTTAAAGGGTCCACATGTTCCAAAGGGTCACGGTATTCTACAAATAAAATCCAAAGGCCAGAGATGCCCTTCTCCATCTGGCCGTGAGCTCCCTTTCTGAGGTGCACTGACCAGGGCCCTGGTCACTGGGACCTTCCCCAACTTCCCAGACACACAGTCTCGTACATCCCTCCTCCATACTCTCAGCCTGTGGTCCACAAACAGCAACCCCTCTGTAAGTGCCACTGTGCAGCCTGGTTGGAGCCCAGGCTGGTGAATGGGGAGAGGCTAGAAGAGAGATGGACAAGGAGGCTGGGCCTTGAAGGCCACATTGAATTAGTCTGATTACATCAAAGGGGGCAGGGGGTCCACTGTCACATACTGCACAGGGGGCCAAGGCTCTCTGCCAGGCATGAGCTCCGGGGGGCCAGAGGCCATGGCTCACTAGTCTGTGGCTCCCAGAGCCTAGCCTGTGACTGGCACACAGCGTGTGTCCAGTAGCCACTTATTGACTGGAACCCTGCTTGCCTTCTTGCCCTCCATGTGGCAGCTTCCTTGTCACTGGGCGGGGAGAAAAAGAGAGAGTCTGAAGGCCGGTCAAGAACAGGTGACGAAAAACAGGCATAGGTCAATGGAACGCAATAGAGAGCCCAGAAATGAACCCACACTCTTACGGGCAATTCATCAATGACAATGGGGGCAAGAATACACAGTGGGGGAACGTCAACCTCTTCAATAAACGGTGTTGGGAAAACTGCACTTACGTGTAAAAGAATCAAATGAGACTCCTTTCTCACACCACATACAAAAATAAACTCAAAATGGATTAAGGACTTAAATGTGAGACCTGAAACTATAAAAAACTTCTAGAAGAAAACATAGACAGTGCACTCTTTGACATCAGTCTTCATAATTTTTTCCTCCTCAGGCAAGGCAAACAAAAGCAAAACCAATGGGACTGCATCAAACTAGAAATCTTCTGCACAATGATGGAAACTATTAACAAAGTGAAAAGGTCTCCTGCTAAATAGATATTTGAAAACAATATATCTGATAAGGGGTTGATATTTTAAATATACAGAGAGTTCATACAACTCAAGAGCAAAAAACCAAACAACCTGACTTTTTAAAATAGGTAGAGGATTGAGATAAATATTTTTCCAAATAAGACCTAATAGATGGCCAACAGGCACGTGAAAAGATGCTTACCATCACAAATCATCAGGGAAATGTAAGCCAAAACCACAATGAGACATCACCTCACACCAATCAGAATGGCTATTATCAAAATGACAACAGATAATACAAGTTGGAGAAAAGGGATTCCTGGTGCACTATTGGTGAAATGTAAATGGGTATAGAAGCTGTGGAAAACAGTACAGAGATTCCTCAAAAAATTTAAAACAGAACTACCATAAGATTCAGCAATTCCACTCTTGGATATTTATCTGAAGACAACAAAAACACTGACTAGAAAAAAACTATGCACCGCTGTGTTCACTGCAGTGTTACTTACCATAGCCGAGATACGGAAGCAATCTAAGTGCCCATTAATAGACAAATCGATAAAGAAGACTTGGCATATACACACAATGGAAATAACTCGGCCATAAAAAAAAAAAAGAAACCTCGCCATTCGTGACAACGTGAATGGACCCAGAGGGTATCATGCTAAGTGAAATAAGTCAGGAAAAGACAAATACCATAGAATTTCAGTTATATGTGGAATCTAAAAAACAAAACAAGGGACAAACATAACAAAACAGAAACAGACTCAGAGATACAGAGAACAAACATAAGGGAGTGGGGTTGGGGGAGGAGATAAATAGGTGAGGAAGATTAAGAAGTACAAACTTCCACTTGCAAAATAAATGAGTCAGGGGATGAAGTGTACAGTGGGGGGAATACAGTCAAGAATTATGCAATGTATCTGTGTGCTGACAGATGGTAACTAAACTTATCATGGTAATCATGTGAATGTACAGAAATATCAAATCATTACGCTACATAACCGGAATTAACATAGTGTTATATACATCAACAGTACTTCAAAAACAAACTCATAGGAAAAAAAGATCAAATTTGTAGTTACTAGAGGCCAGCGTCGGGGGAGGGAGAATTGGATGAAGGCAATCAAAAAGTTCAAGGTGAATAAGTTCCAGGGATATATGTACAACATGATAAATTAATACTGGTTCAATGTCATTGCCTGGGAAATCCCATGGAGAGAGGAGCCTGGCGGGCTGTCCATGGGGTTGCAAAGAGTTGGACACGACTGAGTGACTGAACACATACGCGTGTATGTTACAAATGTTAACACGTATGTTAAGAGAGTAAATCCTGAGTTCTCATCACAAGGAAAACAAATACATTTTTTCTATTTTTTATCTACACAAGATGATAGATTTCACTAAACTTACTGTGATAATCATTTCATGATGTATGTAAGTCAAATCATTATGCTGTTCACTTTATATAGTTCTGTATGTCAATTATATCTCAATAAAACTGGAAGAAAAAAAAGAACAGATGATCTTGGCCACCTTTCTAGACTTCTCTTTACTTGCATCTGTCTACATCTGGGGGTATTAGTACCCACTTCACTGGGCTACCTGACCTCATGTACCTGGCTTTTAAAAAAAAACAAGGACCTGGCAGTGTGCCTAGCATATAGTATATACTCATATGGAACAATGTAGAATTTGAAGCCCCTTTAAAGATGCCTCTTAGCTACAAAAATAGAGTTGCTTCACCCACTAAAGAATTTTTTTTAAAAAGAATTATACAATCCATCAGAAGGTTTTAGAGATATCTGGTCTTTGAGAATTTAGCTCTAATGGAGTAAAAAAGCTAGGAGTTGAAACTACCAATTTCTACTCAGGTGTAGGTGTGTTTATTCTGTTCATTTCAGTTCCAAGTTAATAGTTGCTGGGTTTTTGAGTGCCACTAAATGCTTCCATCTGTGCAGAGTGACGCTGAGCACCTGTAAGAAGGCACCGTCCCTTGGTGACATGTGTCTCCGTATGAACACACACATGCAGTTACTCCAGCCAGTCACACGTCCATAGCACCCAGGACAGGGAAGCAGCCTGAATGTGCAGGGAAGTTGTGTGTTTTGTGCAAGGGCTGAGGGGTCCTGGTACAGAGATGACATGTCCTGTGGGGCCCAGGCGGCTTAGTCATCAACATGTTTTTTTGTTGAATTTTTAAGATTGGGATGATTTTCCAGTCATTCATTCTATGATCAAGGTTGGGAACTGACTTAAGATAAAAAGGGAGGATGGACAGGAATGTGCACAAGAAAAGAGGAGCGAGGGAGTGAAGAGGGAGGGAGGGAGTTTCTGGGCTATTCTATCCTAGTTTAGAACATCAGGCCACAACAGCCAGAAAGCTATCAGGCTCCCAAACAAAAGTCTCTTTCTTCTGCACAGGGATGATTTTCTCAGCTGAGGGAGAGATCCACAACAGTCCAGGCTGCTCGTCAGGTTCAACCAAACAACTCCACAGGTCACGTTTCTCCAGAAGTCTCATCCAGAAATTACGATCACAAACAAAAGTATCAGTCTCACTGCAAGTAAAACTGGTCTCATTTCTGAGCAAAGACCATGTCCTCTGATGGGCTGGTGAGAAACCCCTCTGGGTATGCCACGCACTGTCCCTAAGCTGGCTGGAGCCAGGGCAACACAGGCGTCCAGGTAAACAGACCCTCATCTGAAATGCGCTGAACTCCTGCACGTGATGATGTGACGGCTGCACCATGCAGATCCCTAACAAACGCTAGACACACGAAGAGGTGGCGCTCCCCCACCTTGGAAAAACGACACTGTCGATCACCTTTACTGGAGGATTCTGAAGCCTCACCAAGGATTGTCTTATAAAGTAAATCCACCTAAAAATAAGATACTTTGGAGATTTCAGAAACTCAGCACCTGTGAACCACTGCTTTGGGCTGAATTTTAAGTAGTGAGCCAGTTTATAACCACATTCCAAAGTATATCAAGGGCTTTCAGAGATCCAACTGGTATTTTTACCATTGAAAACCAGCATAAATTGATCATGAAGGCACGGAATGAATAAATCCCAATTACTTCTGCACTCTCAACCTTAACCACAGCCTGAAAAACAAAAACCCACTTCTCCACCAGTTTCAGGCCCAACAATTTTTAGTACAAACCCTCAGCTGTTTCAATCCGAGGTAGAATGGAAAGAAACGGGATGGTGTTTGTGGCAATCCTAAGACCTTGAAATGCAACAATTCATATACTGGTTTCTGGGTCACCTTTGATTGACACTTGCTGGCTTTCATGGCTTGCCCAGAAATATTTTATTAGAATCCAAAGATAAGTGAAGAAAAGCTTGAATTACTAATCCAACTTTTCCCATTGGGGTGCTAGGTTAGACAAATACAATTTCTTACTCTAATAACTAAAACCAAAGTCTCTACTTAAGAGAACATTTAATTTTGCAACTAAAAGTCCAAAGAGAAGAAATGTTAAATTCAAATTTTAAGTCTCCTATTTGGTAGGTAAAGCAAAGAGTGGCATGGGCAGTTGGGCATTTCGGCCTGGCCCAGCGCAGTGGTGGGCACACAGTGGTGGCCTGGCCAGTGGCTCAGGGACGTGTGCAACACAGGAACATAATCTAAGGAGGGGCCCTTCATGCACAGCCATCGAAAATTTGTACACAACTGTTGCCCGGCAGATGGCAATAGAGTGTCTCGGGGAAGCTGCGCCTTATTCTAATTCACACAAAAGTACGCTACAAGCTAGGAGGGAAAGGCCCCGGGCTGTCCCAGGGGCCTCTCCGCCTGTTTGGTGTTGGGCTCTTGACAAATGGGGGTCTATGGTCTCATTTGGGCCCCTTGCCTCTGAGCCCACTCTTCTCAATCCTGAGATTAAAGCTCAGTGAAGCAGTCTTTGGGGGCAGCTTCCTAACCCACACATACTTCATCCTATTGGCCAGAGTTCTGCAGAAACAATCAGGTAGTCTTAAGAACTTGATAGTCACTGGAACACTGTGCCTTCAATGAAGCTCAAGGACTTCCCGAGTGTCCACTGTGCTCCTCCCAGGCTAGATTGGAAGGGAGACGCAGATGTGAGTAAGAAATACCCCATGGCCTGACCTGGGCTTACGGCCTCTCTGAGGAGACGAGACATCTGAAGGGAATGTACAGCAATAAATCACAGGATGTTCTGCTGAAGTTCTCAGTGTTCTCTGTCTTTTTAGAGGTCAGCGAGGGCCCCTGGATCCTTCTGAGAAAGGGATCAGTGGCAAAGAGATTTCTGAAACACTTCACTTAATTTGATGCTAATGTTCAAGTTCCTGGGTGATACAAATTTCTCTTTTCTAAAACCTAGAAAGAATCTAATCTTCAGCAAAGATTCTACAGATGGGTTTTGATGCTGTTTTCCCATTTTATAATTAAACCTGAGTAATTTATCACACTTTACATCAGATCCTCCAGTGCCATTAAAAACGGATTTGCAATTTGCTGTTAAATTAAGATGCCTTTATTTTTTTTCACTCTGGGTGATCTTCCTTTTCACAGACAAAGGATGAAACAGGGGTCATCAGATTCTTAACACAGAAAGGAAAATGCCAACAACACCCTCCCATCCCGCAGCCCCAGTCCAAGAGATTTCATTTTATTCATTATCAAACCTTATCAAAAGAGGCTCAGAAACCATGAATAAGAAACGTGAAGAGGATAGCTGTGGACCTCTGGGCTTATCAAGGTTCTGAGAAATTCCCACTAAAATTCTGCTTTCCATGTGTGTAAATGAAAAAGATTGCTTTCATTTTAATTTGTGCAGACTGGAGCCTTAAAGCAGCGTACCCACTAAGCAGGCAGCAGTAACTTAATCCTCCATTCCAAACTAATTACACTAGAATCATTCTGATTGGTACCCACGGCTCCCTTTGATGTTAAACTCCTGTTGCCTTTTATCCCCAATCATTCTCTGGGCAAGGTTCTCCCCCCACACCTTCCCATCCTGCTAGATCATGAAGCTATTGCTTTTGAAATTCAATTTCATTTTGATGAAACACCAAGGGATTGAAAATTATTTCTCACTGAAGAGACTGATTTCGGTCTGAAAACGGCAGGAGGAATTCTAAGTGTGACAGAATGCAGCACATCCAACAAGAAAATGTCTCTTCCTTCCTTCAAAAGGTTACTCACAAGTGAAAGGACTCGCCCTATGCACTCACTACACTGTAAGAGCTCCACACCAGCCCCCACAACCCAGCCCAGTGGGTTTGCCCATCACGTTTCTCACCCTTTTGACAAAACATTATTTACTCAGGGGCTCACTCAGTGCTCAGCTCCAAGGGGGTCTCACCTTTCTCTGGTAATAGATACACTGAAACACGATGAGATTTTCAACAGGCCATTTGTTAACATCCGGCCCTGCCGAAAGCTGCGGCGGGTACCCTCGCCTCTAGATCAAATTTAGATGATGATTTCCTGGAGCAGACATCCAAGTAACCCCCGTGCGGCAGCCCTGTATTCTGGTTCCTCCTGGTGAAAAGTCGGATGTGCCCACACTTACAATGAAGGCTGGAGGTCCCTGGTTGCACTTAATCATTTATTGGGTCAGTGATATGAAGGGCTTCAAATAAAAGTCGAGTACCAGTTCCACTGATGAAAACCACCTCTAAACTGCTTTGCTGCCTTTAACCATGTCCTCAAGTGACTTCTGATAATAACCCCCTTTCTCACAGGGTTGGCACACAGGCTAAATGAGACAATGCAAGTGAAATATTAATCGCTCAGTCTGGCAGTGAGGTTCCATTCAGTAAGAGTAGTGCTTTGTTAACATCTATGGAGAATGAAAAACAGACTTCCCTGGCTAAGGCAGACCCAGGATAAGGATTTGGAGACCAACTGACCAGAGGTCAGGATGCAGAGAGAGCCAAACCAGAAAGCTTACCACTGGTAATTCAAGCTTGTTAATTCAACATCTTAACTCAAATTATGGGTGACCTGGAACACAGCCATACACCAAATGGATTCCCTATTTGCTCTTAAATAAGAATATCAGAAAATAAAAATCAATTCAAATACAATCCTTTACAAAAACAAACAAACCCCAAACCCAAATTCTATCCTTTCCTTACTTCACCTCAAATGAATGAGGCATTACTGAATAAACAAAATGCATTGTGACTGAAAGACACTAGGAGATGTAACTGGCAGAAAAGTGAGATATACCAAACACATGGAGAAAAATTCAAAGACTCAGAAAGCCTTTCAGTGTGGGGTGTGGAATAAATGACTTTCCAAATTCTCTCTTTCCAAAATAGCACATGACTAACAACTGTCTCAAAAAGTGCATTATATATCAGAGCTAAGTATATAGTAGGTTTTCAGGAGAACTAAATGATTCATCACAAAATGGGTTTTGGCCAAGCATCAACATTATGGTTATGGTTTCCAATATACAAGTCACATGCATGCCACTTTAAAGGTATATATTTCTCTCAGAGGAATTCAAAGGTCTTGACACCCACATAACTCATCTAATAAGTTTTTTTTTTTTTTTTTAATACAAACACCATGTTAGATGTCATGGGCAGGATCAGGGAAACAGCAGCTGGACTTAGAGGGAGAAGACACCTGATACAATACAACTCATATCTCATGAATCATACAATGTCCTTGAAGTTAAAGAGGTAGCAAGAATAATTATATCTCACAAAAGAAAACATGACCAAGGCCGTGAATTTTCATGACTCGCTTAGACTTTTGCAGTAAAGGATTGCCTGAAAACTAGAATCCAAGTCCCCCAAAATATACAAAGAACTAAACATGTTTAGTCTGTACAGAAAGGACGTGGGGAACATGAGGTATTGACATATACACAGGTTTGAGGTGTTCTCATCCTAAGATGACAGGTCACGTATTCTTGGTTCAACTCCATAGAGAAATGAATCCAGACTCCCTCCTGTCTTATTTCTAGGTGTCTATTCATACCAACTAATTTGGCCTCAAATAGACATGCTTGAGGGGGAAAAGCACGCATCTGAAGGGTTTACACCATTTCACTGAAGAATAATAATAGCTGGATATTGCAGGGCACAGATTCTGACTCAACACAAGGAACAACTTTCTAGTAATTAGAGTCTTCAAATGTGGGGATGTATTTCCTTGAGGGTACAGTATACCTCCCGTCTCACGAAATGTCAAATAGAAGGGTAGTGAAATGATCTCCTATGAAGATTCAGGGCCAGATGACCACTTAGGAAGTTACTGCAGAATTCCAAGCAGTAACAGGTAATTAGGGACTTTCCTGGTGGCCCAGTGGTTAAGAATCAACCTTCCAGTGCAGGGGAAGGAGGTTTGATCCCTTGTTGGGGAACTAAGATCCCACATAACGTCGGGGCAAATAAGCCCACGTGCCACAAACTATAGAGCCCATGTGCTCTGGAGCCCACACTCCACAACGAAAGATCCCTCGTGCTGCAACCAAGACCTGTAAATTTTCAAAATAAAATGGTATTTTTTAAAAACAGACAATGAGACCTGGACTAGTGCAGTACTGGTGGCAGAGAAAGGAGGAAGGGGCACACGAGACAAGAGTTTAGGGGTAAAGTCATGAGGACTTATAACTGATTAGACATGGAAGATGAAGAGGGAGAAGAGACATGGGAGCTACTGGAAGACAAGAGTTTAGGAGTAAAGTCATGAGGACTTATAATTGATTAGACATGGAAGATGAAGAGGGAGAAGAGACATGGGAGCTACTGGAAGATGACTGAGCCACCAACTTCCAGCGCAGAAGCACGAGCGGGGAGCAAGTCTGCCGAGGAAGATGTACATCCGGAGCTGTCTGGATGGAGCGGCTCACCCCGTGTGGAGAAGGGCTTGAGAATCCTCAATGCAGAGGGGGTGTGCTGTCTCAAATGCCCCCCAAGATATGAGTTACAGAGGGAATATGAGAAGAGGGCTGGGGACACTGGCTTTTAAGAGGCAGGCTAGAAAGAGAAGCTGAAGGACAGGTGTCTTAGTCCCTTTTAGCTCCTGTAAGAAAAATACCACAGACTGAGTGGCATAAGCACAAAACATTTCTTTCTCACAGTTACTGGAGGCTGGAAAGTCTAAGATCAAGGCACTGGCAGACTCAGTGGTTGATGAGAGTGCATCCTAGTTCATAAATGGCCATGTTCCTGCTGTGTCCTCACATGGTGGAGGTGGGGAGGGCAAGAGAGCTCCCTTGGGTCCCCTTTATTTATAAGGGCACTAATCCCAATCATCAAAGCACCACCCTCCTGACCTAATCACCTCCCAAAGGGGCCACCTGCTAATACCATCATGATCAGGGTTAGGGTTTCAACATGAATGGGGGGGTTGGTGGCAGACACAAACATTGAGTCCATAACCCCACAGTATGATGGGTCGGGAAGGATCTAGGAGAAATAAGCAGAGTGCATTGTCCTAGAGGTTGAGAGCAGACTTCCAGGAAGGGATGGCCAACAGTGCCAAGTGCAGCAGAGAGTTCTAATAGCATCAGAACTGGACAGCAGCCACCGGACTTGGCGAGGACAGGCCGCTGGTCAGGTCAAGGCGGCTGAGTGGCCAATGGGAAGTGAGGCAGAGACTGTGTTAACTAGCTCTCTGGATGGAGGAAGCCAGGGACCAGGAAAGAAGACATCGAAATGGTGATTATTTTTAGAATAGGGAAGACTGGAGCTAAGAGGAAAGTGCTGGTAAAAAGGGACAGACTGAAGGTGCCTGAGGATTCTTTGGGAAAGGGGGTGGTCATGGGCACAGGTGGCAGGGCAGGCCTTGGTCTGGGAGAGGGACATTTCATCCTCAGAGGATGCAGGCAGGAAGTGAGAATCATGGATTCAGACACGGATAGAGCTGCAGCTTGTGGGGGCAGCAGTGGGGACGGAAAAGTATCCTGCCTGATGGTCTGAGCTGCTGCTGTGGAGTTAGAAACAGCATCTTATTATGCGTGTTAGAAACAGGCTTAAAGAGAAGCTGGAGGGAGGAAAATATGAGTGAGCTGAGCAAGGACAAGCAGAGCTGATGGGAGGCTTCAAGGACAACAGCATGAGTCAGGGGAGACTCTGGTTAAGCTCCCTAAACTCATCCTGACACGGGAGGCTGACACCCAACCTTCACCCACTCCCCGTTCTGAGTGTGCACTGGCTCCCCGCTGCCCTGTGCCATCTGTGTGCTGGCCTCTTCTCTGGCCTCATCTCCCTCCATTCCTTAGCTTCAGCCTGAAGTCCCGTGTTGATGTTCTTTTTCTCCCGGGGGTGTCTTCCTCCTTTAAGACTTGCCCAGTGTTACCACCTCCGGGAGGTTCCCTGACCCCAAATTGGGTTAATCCCTCTGCCCAGCATTTCACATTGTGCTGTGACTTCTCCCTGCCTCTGCATCACCATGCACCTTGGAGAGAGTTGCCTGCATGTCCATGTCCCTGGCCAGACACAGAATTGCTCCTTTAGGACAGAAACTTTCACTGTCTCCCCAGGACCCACAGGCCCTCGAGACACATGCTGGGCATGGAGGTGGGGAGAGTAGATGAATTCTGAGTGGGAGGTTGGCTCAGTGGTCCCTCAAATCCCAACTAGAATTAAACTAGAATTAAACAATGCTAGCCTTTTGGTTCTTTGTGTACATGTGCTTTTGTAAAAATGCACACATATTAGAGTAGACACTGGGCAGAGTTCTCCACACAAACTGAAAGACTGATCATAGCTCTTTCATAAGCTAGAAAAATAGGCCGTGACATTCTCATGGCCAGAGCCAGATCCCAACAGTAGCTCTGGGGCTGTGGACACGCCCTGAAAACCCAGATGTGGTCAGGGATGCTACAGGAGTGTCCACCCCAGGAGGCACTCCCCAGCTCTCCCCACCAGGACAGCCCAAGTCTCCTCTACGGCCCCCGGGGATGTCCAAAATGTGCATCAGCTGGAAGGCCCCACACCTGTCTTTGAAGACATCTTTAAACCCAGCACAGAGGCCTGAGCCCTCCGTGTACTGCCTGCTCGCACATGGTGCGTGATGATCTTTGTGGCCCAAGCACCCCCACTCACCAGCATCCTCCCCAGAGGCAGGCACAGCCTCATCTATCTGCTGTCCTGGAGGTACCGGCCCACTAACAAAATTTTCCCAGGATCCCAGTCTCAGGTCTGCTTCCCACCCACGTCTCTCCAACAAAAACAAAGGTCTCGGCCAGGATCCAAGCTCCAGGGTCTGTGGTGCAGGGGGCTCTGGGACCCAGCCTCTGTCAGGCATGTCCTTCCCCTGGTACTGAAACCAGATTCCCGCAGCCTCCAGATGCCAAGGGAATACATTTAGTTTCTTTAAAAAAGCTGTGCTAGGCTTTTTTTTTTTTTTTTTCCCCCTTTCTTCCTTTGGAGGGCAGGAGAGATAAATGAGCAACTACCAACCACCACAAGCAGGGGCTGAGTCACTTAGACGTTTCCCCAGTGGTTTTTTCTACCTCGCACAGCGTGTGCTGACGGTGCAACAGCCCCACGACAAAGGCAACTGAGGCTACCGTCAACACTGGGACGTATCAGCAGTATGCACGTGGTCACAATGGCAGACAGACAAGAGATGGGCCACGGGGACAATGAGCAGGACCTTCCCTCCATCGTGCTCACTCTGACACAGAAAGGCAGCTCCCAATGAAAGCAAGCTCTGAGGACCCAACTCTCCAAGGATGGGCAGTTGAGAGACCTCAGGCTATAATGTATATTCATAGAGAGGCTCTGGATACTTTTTTCAGGGATAAGGGAAATGAGCTAAAACAAAGCAAAATGCAATACCATGATTTAAGCACTTCCCACTACACGGAACTTCGTGGCTACAAAGACAGTCACACCTCCGTATGGGAACATTTATGCTTAAAATCCACTGCCTTCTAACAATAACTTCTTGTTGACTAGACCAGCGCCACTGGACTTAGTGACTGGTTAGCTGAGACTTACTGATTCATTTATCCTCTGATTCCCTACTCCAGCCTCCCTGTTGGTGTTCAGAAAGGTGAAATTAAAAGACACTTGCTACTTGGAAGAAAAGCTATGACAAACCTAGACAGCGTGTTAAAAAGCAGAGACACTGCTTTGTCAACAAAGGTCTGGATAGTCAAAGCTATGGTTTTTCCAGCAGTCAAGTATGGATGTGAGAGACCATAAAGAAGGCTGAGCACCAAAGAACGGATGCTTTTGGATTGTGGTGCTGGAGAAGACTCTTAAAGAGTCCTTTGGACTGCAAGGAGATCAAACCAGTCAATCCTAAAGGAAATCTCAACCCTGGATATTCACTGGAAGGACTGATGCTGAAGCTGAAGTTCCAATACTCTGACCACCTGATGCAAAGAACTGACTCAATGGAAAAGACCCTGATGCTGGGAAAGATTGAGGGCAAGAGGAGAAGGGGGCGACAGAGGATGAGATGGTTGGAAGGCATCAATGACTCAATTGACATGAGTTTGAGCAAACTCCAGGAGATAGTGAAAGACAGGGAAGCCTGGTGTGCTGCAGTCTCTGGGGTTGCAAAGAGTCAGACAGGATGAGTGACTGAACAACAACAAATTCTGCACTTGCAAGGTTAACTCCTGTCTCTGGTTCCCCTGAAGTTTCTTGTACAATCACACCTACCTTCCTCAGGAGCAGCCGTTGATATGCTGGCAAGTTTCAGCTCCTGTTCCCCTGCCTACATGCAAGGAGAATCAGAGACACGAGGGGCCAGAAGAAATGGGGGCTTGTCCCCATGGCCAGTCCCAGAAGCGGGCTCTATTGTGCTTCCCCCAGTTCCTTCTGCAGTTCTCTATGGACAGAAAGGTGGCCCTGCCACTGCCCCAGGAGGGAGACCTAGTATGTGAAGACCAGTTTTGTGTCTCCCTGAAGTCTCTCCTGAAAAGCTGAGGTTCACGCTATTCTTTCTCAACTGAACTGTTAACTGAAGTACTATCTGGGACAAAATTACCTTGTTCCACATTCAATGGTCTTCCTACGGTATTGGAGAAGGCTTCCCTGATGGCTCAGCGGTAAAGAATCTTCCTGCAATGCAGGAGCTACAGGAGATGTAGGTTTGATCCCTGGGTTGAGACGATCTCCTGGAGGAGGGCATGGCAACCCACTGCAATATACTTGCCTGGATAATTCCACGGACAGAGGAGCTGGGTGGGCTATAGCCCATGGGGTCGCAAAGAGTCAGACATGACCACAGTGACTTAGCATGCACAGTATTGGAGACAGGACATTGGGCTTGAGGCCACAGAAACCTGATTTCTACTCCTGGTTCTCCAGTAAACGATTCTAGGGCAGGGAGTTTCTCTGAGCCTCGGCCTCTCCCCTGTGGAAAAAGATAAACGATTGCCCTGCGTGACTCAGCTTGCCTTGAGACCCCAGTGAGATAACTAGTGAAGGAACTCAGAAAGCCTTCTGCAAATGGAACAAATGACTCTGTAGACTAACGCTCTAGTGGGAAGTCCTTCAAAGGCAGGAACCTGCCTCAACTGTCATTAATCACCCCCTGCCCCACCTAACAGAGTGCTTACACATGAAAAGGCTACAATATTTGACATTTGGGGATTTTCAAACTCGAATGTGCTCTACTAATGTCATGGATCTGGAATATCTTCACGGCGAACTCTTTTCCACTGGGTATAAGCAAAAACATCCCTTCCTTTTCTTACCCAAGAGGCAGTAGTCTTTTGTGAAATGAGTGCCTTATGTGAACCCTTCTGGGCTGCTAAAGCCATGACCCTTGACATAGCCTCAACTCTGTGAGCACCAGCAATGCCTGCATATCCTTGACTTCCTCTCACTCCTGGCCTCCCAATTAATTCCTTTCCAGGACATGTCTATACAAGTCCACATGAGGCCCTTAAACACAAATGAAATTCTGCATCATCTCTGCAAATAAAATCTTATTCCCTGAAAGCGCCTGTGTGTTTGGTCTCCTATGTGATGAAGGAGCTTTTATATTTTTAGTTTTCTTCCCATACAACAAACACTATTAATAACATTCTACTTTCTCCAGAGATGATATGGATTAGACCAAATGGAAAGTTACCATGGCTACTGCAGTGTTATTTTTGGTATGAGAAATTCATGCCAAGAGAAGCAGCATCCATGGTCAAGAACTGGAGCTTTATTTCCGCTTTGCTATCAGGCAATCAATCCCAATTTAATTTTGAAACTCTAATTACAACAGAAACTAATTATGAGTGGCAGGACCTGAAACCCCTAATTAAAGTGGGAGTCAATAAAGCGATGCAGCATTATCTCTGGGGCAACACTGGCAGGAGGAGGGATTTAAACACAGGGGCGTTTTCTTTCCCAGGTAACTAAGTAAAACAAGACAGGGAAATGCTTGTTTTAACAAGGGTCCATGGGGAACCTTGAGCTGGGTCTGAAGGTTTCAGGTTCTGGTGAGTGAGCAGATCAGGCCCCCTCCCTGGACTATGACGATGCTACAAACTAGGGGTGGGAGAGGAAGCCCAGGTGGGAAGGAAGGTGTTTCCATCAAGAGTCAGTCACCAGGAGTGACCGTGGTGGGGAAACCAGAGGACAGTTACAAATATGAGAACTGGATCATAAAGAAGGCTGAGCACCAAAGAAGTGAGGCTTTCAGATTATGGTGCTAGAGAAGACTCTTAGAGTTCCTTGGACAGCAAGGAGATCAAACCAGTCAATCCTAGAGGAAATCAACCCTGAATATTCATTGGAAGGACTGATGTTAAAGTTGAAGCTCCAATACTTTGGCCACCTGATGTGAAGAGCAGACTCACTGGAAAAGACTCTGATGCTGGGAAAGACTGAAGGCAGGAGGAGAAGGGGGCAACAGAGGATAAGATGGTTGGATGGCATAACCAATTCAGTGGGCACAAATTTGAGCAAACTCCTGGAGATAGGGGAGGATAGAGGAAGCCTGGCATGCTGCAGTCCATGGGGTCGCAAAGAGTCGAACACGACTTAGCAAATGAACAAGAGCAGCCCCATGTTACTGTGGCCTGGTCCTGGAGGAAATAACTGCAGAGGAACAGGGGTCTCCAAACAGAATCTCACCATCCAGACTAGATACTTATGGGTTATTTCCTAATATACCAAATGCTGAGTTGCACTTTACTGAATTAGCAGACGTTGGCTTATGGGAGGACTTCTATTAGAGGGTAAACCTACTGCCAATCCCTGACGTGCACGATTCCCTCTGGGACCTCCTGGTCTATCTCTGACAGCTTTAAAATACTGTTAATGGCATGACTTCATCTGCCCCACACCAGAACGATCCATATTTAGGCCAGAAACCACATGGTCCTCATCACCCCCACTGGGCTCCAGGATAGAAAGGCGCTTTCAAATGCGGGAGGAAACACTTTTAACCTATGACTACTCACTCTCCTTCAAATCCCCTGACAAAGAGACAGAAACGAACTTTGCAGAATGGTTAGAAATCTACTCTGAACACTCCAAAAGGGCAGTAAGATATGAAGAAGCCTCTCCTCTTCTCAGTGTATACTTTTCTACAAAGGGCTCTTTCTGCCTTTAACAGGGTTTCCTGTTAAAGTCTCCTGTTGTAGCTTTTTCAACAGCACCGAATAAGTCGGTCCCTCAGGAGAGGGAGCTCTGCTATCAGGGTGGGAAGAATTCCTTGAGAGCTTTCTTATTCCTATTTCCCATGAATAAATGAGGTCCCCAGTCCTGCCAGGGCCAACAGGATTTTCCCAAAGCAGACAAGCGCCCAGATCAACGACAGCCTGTACCAAACAGGATTCTTAAGTGTTGTCACAGGTGGGCAACAGAACAGAGGCTTGGTCTTGAAATAGTCAAATGAGGTTGTTTGAATATTTTTATCAAAATAAATAGTGCATTGACATATTACGCAAAACCTTGGATACTGATGTCTTGTAACAAAGGTTAAAAACGGGAGCAGTAAAAAAAAAAAAACAGTTCTGAATGAGAAAATGTTTTGGAACATGACTTTAATTTGAAAGGAGATATTTGATGGTTTTTGTACTTCTATACGTCGTTGACATAAGGGAGGAGCGGGGCAAGTGAAGAGAGGGGCTCAGCCATCTCACATTTATTACGAACAAGGGAAGACAGGCAGAGACAGAGAGAGAAGAAAAAAAAATAGTCTTGAGCTACTTTGGTATAAAATTTCAGCCCAAGGAAATGGAAAGTCTCCTGAAAAACAGAGCTTTCTCGCTAAGCAAGACAAGGTGTCCCCTTCCGCGTGGCCCGATTCTGCTTGCAGGGAAGCTCACCACTAGGAGCTTGTGAAGATCCATCCATCAGAGCAAGTGTCTCTGATTTTAGAGCCAGTGTGCTGCCAACTTTTCCTAGTGCTTTCAAGCCCTCCCAGAGAACTTTAGCTCTACCTTATTTCTAACCACACCTACCTTGACTCCAAGGAAAGATCTGCGGTGATAGAAGCAGCACAGAGCGGCCGAGAGGGCATGGAAGGCATTGCATTCCTTAGGCATCTTTCAGTCTTCAGTCCCTGGGCCACACACTGTCTTTAGGGTTAACCGAGATGGGTCTTGCGGCTGACACCCCAGTCCTGCCGCAGCAGCTGTGCAGAGCAGGGAGGAGTGAGCGGCTCCTTCTCCCAGGCCAGGCTGGGACTTTCCCTCTTCGCTGAAGCCAATACGATCCACTCGCTCAATTCTGGCAGGCGGGTGTCCAGCCTGCCATGCACTCGGTGCCAGAAATCCTCATGTGACCAGACTCACTTTCTGATGAAATTCTAACCTCTCTCAGAAGAGGCTTTGGGCTTTAGCTGTCCCCTCAATTTAGAGACCCAGCAGAAATCATTATTCCCCCAGGGCTGAAGGCACCAGGCACTCTGCTCCTAGAGCTTGTGTCTGTTTGCCTGTCACCCCAGGACCTGGGAGTTCAAGGAGCACACATCACACCACTCCGTGATGAGAGAGAGGCTCCTTTGAGACAAGGACGGGAAGGCAACCTGGGTGTGACTTTCCCCTGGGAGCGATCCTAGCAGTCCTGAGAAACCTGGGACTCTCCCAGACCACCCCTCAGAACTGTTTATTTTTAATTAGGATGCTCCTGGGCAGCCAGTTTGCAGCTGATAACGCTGGCACAGCCATCACTATTGGCAAAGCAATATTGCCTTTTGGTGTTTAATTAGCAAGTCTGTCAGCAAACACCCTGAGCAGCCCTGCCCTCCCCACCTGGCCCTGCAGCAGTCTGTTGGGAGGATGGGGGACAGGCTGTGTGCCCTCTTTCGACCCAACTGTTTTTCTCACTCCCTTCCTTCACTTTAAATACTTCACTGTAACTGTTCACCCTGCCTAACCCAGATCCAAGGCATGAACCTCGCATCTAACACCACTGAGTGATTCTCCAGCACTTCTTAGGCCTTTATCCCTACCAAGAGCCCCCTTGACACCTTAGCGGAAAAGAATTGCTTTTCTTCTTTCAGTCCAGTCATAGTGGATTCCCAACAATTCTTCTTCTTTTTTTTTAATCAAACCCAGATTTCTGCCTGTAGCACTTCCTCTCCTATGTTCCAAATATTAACTTTCTGTGGCTTCGGCCACTCAAAAACGGAATGTGTCCTGAAGCTTTCTAAAACTTCACACAGGCAGAAACTTGTAATGAGGAAGAAACAGAACCTATTCAGTCCAGAAAGGAACAATACCAAATGAGGCATGAGGGAGGTATGAGAAATATCCAACAGGATTAGCCTCAAATCCTCAGGAGGCCTCGGCCTTTGGACTAGGTCAAGTCAGCCTGTAAAAATAGAGGATTGTTTGTTCGATGCCTGGTGAGCAGCTCCTGTACTTGAATGAGGGCTCTGGAGAGTGACAGCCCTCACACTTCCCTGAAGGAGCAGAGGTTCAGCCTAATAAACACCTCGAAAAGGGCATGGAGCTGTCATCACAGAACAACCAGGGGGGCTGACTTCCTTTCTGGTCCCTCCACTTGCTCCCCCTCCCCCACCAGGATTCCAGGGCTCAGATGTGCTGCCCTGGGTCCTAGGAAGTCCACCTGAGACCTTGGAAGCAAATACCAAGGTTGGGAGGATTTGTGGGGTTTGGAGCTGCAGGGGCCCTTGGAGATGGTTCAGTTGGTGGGTCAATACTGTCCCCACAAGGTCTATGAACTGAACCTATGAGGAGGCATTTTCTCTGTGTGCCTTCATTTCCACTAGATGGGGTTCAAAGGGTAATAAGTCCACATGAGTGGCCAGGGCCCATGGCCCCAGCAGTTCTGTGGAGACGACTCATCCATCAGACCAAAGCCACCAGGAAGGTGTCCAGTCTGCACCTGCCATTCCTCTTTGGCTGGAATGAGTAAGAAACTCATTGTCAGAGTGAGAAACTCCTCCAAAAGGCTAGAAAGGGACTATTCTCAGCTCAGGAAAAAGAAGAGAAACAGCTCCTTAAATCCTTAACAGAAATTCAGTGAGATTAGTCAGCCAAAGCCTCTGAATTTCAATACCCTACCCCCACTCCCAGAAAGCGTGAATGAAGTGCATTCCTGAAAGAAAATGTACTTAAAAACACTCAGACTTATAAATTACATAGAATTATGTAGTCAGGTGCTCCAGGGCCAACAAAAGGCATGCAGGTCACTGCAGAATCGCAGCTCTTGTCACCTGAGGTTTTCCCTGTTTACGCAAAAAAAAGAACATCTCCAAAATGCACAAAGAATTGGTTCTGTCAGGATTAAAGAATGAGCTAATCTTATTAGGTAACTGTTTCCTAAGCACTTTTTATTTTTTTTGTTCCACACCAAAAATAATTTCTAAAGCAGCACTCAAAGGTTTTAATCAATTTCCTCTTGAAAAGGCCAAGGAGAGAGACTAAAATAACATGATGTTATTGCAACTAAAGATGATAATTGCATGAATTTGTAAAGTGCCCTTCACTGACTTGTTATGCTTTTAAAGTCTCCCATCCACACTGATCAATTCCCCCACATTCTTCCCACAATGATGATTCTATTCTGGTTACAAAGAAACAGAGGACCAGAATGGTGTGCCACTCATCAGAGAAAGGACCCGGAACTCCAGCTTGTGCTTTTGCCAGAACCTAGTATCTGATCAACAAATAGATTCTTCTAATGTCTTATAATTAAACTTGTCACACAGCTTCATGAAAACAGCTTGTGACCCGGGGCAGGGAGTCATTGTCTGATGATTCCCTACATGTGATTTCAATTCAGTTCAGTTCAGTCGCTCAGTCGTGTCCAACTCTTTGCGACACCATGAATCGCAGCACGCCAGGCCTCCCTGTCCATCACCAACTCCCAGAGTTCACTCAGACTCTGGTCCATCGAGTCGGCGATGCCATCCAGCCATCTCATCCTCTGTCGTCCCCTTCTCCTCCTGCCCGCAATCCCTCCCAGCATCAGAGTCTTTTCCAATGAGTCAACTCTTCGCATGAGGTGGCCAAAGTACTGGAGTTTCTGCTTTAGCATCATTCCTTCCAAAGAAATCCCAGGGCTGATCTCCTACATGTGATTTAGGACCAGCCAAATTTGTATTCAGGGCTTTCTAAACACCAGGCCCTTCTGGGGACAGGGGTCAGCATCTCTAATGCAACCCCAGCAACTGACAGAGGCGGGAGGCCAGGAGCAGGCAACACAGAGCTCTGGGAACCCACCATGCTCTCTAGCGCCCCCTCTGGCTTCCTGGGAGATTCACTACTCAGCACCAAGAAAAACACCTGTTTAAAAAAAAAAGCCAGTGCTGGGCAGGCAGGTGAACCCTGGAAGAAAATACTCATGATTTCAGGTCAGATGCTGCCCATCCTGTCTGGGGAGAGGATTAAAGTAGACCAGAGGAAAGCTCCTGCACAAGCCATTCTTTCCTTGGGCAGCCCTAATACGAACCTGCCCTATTTAGTAACCATGGAAACAGGAGCTGCCTGCCAGTCATATTTCACAGACAAGGTTTCTTGCTGGCAGCAGCCCTGGGGCTGGGAGGGACTGAGAGGTGAACAGAGTCCCTTTCCCCAAGTGCCACAGTCCCCACTAGAAGATCAGCCTCCCTGTGAGGTAGGTGCCCTCTCTGACATGGAATGGTGGGGTGGGGGGCGGCGAGGTCTCTGAGGAGGAAGATATGTCTGCCAGGGACCTGCTTTTTCCTGTTTCAGGGCCACTGAGAACACAATGCTGCCCACACCTCCACTCCCCTCCCCTCCCTGGGGCCAGCCCAGAAGCAAGGCAACAAGCCTCACACACAACACACACCAAGGTGTTCTCGGTCACTATCAAGCAGCCCCGAGTAGGGTGACACTGCCCAAGATGGGCAGCAGGCTGTGACTGGGGGCACTGGTCCAAGGCATGAGGCCTGACTGGTCTCTGCCCACGGGGGACACACTTGGAACATCAGTCAAGAGATGAACAGCAGTCCACACGCTGAAACGCCTTCACCTCCCTGGAAAGATCTATCCCTCCTGGGTTTTTGCCTCCACTAAACCCCAGTGATCCAGCTCTCGGTGAACCAAGACAGCCCTAAGGAGCTAGCATGTAAGGCGTTCCTCCTGGGGTAGTGGAAGCAGGAAGAGGAACCTGTACTGGCCCAATCCTAAGGACCCAAGGCCACCTTCTGCAGGCCCCGCTCCTGGGCTCGGGAAGCCCTGGGCAGGAAGGAGGCATGCTTATCAACAGCCCTGCTTCCCTGGCACTGGCCTGTCTGCGTGATTCTGATCACAGTAACCAGGAGGCGAGGGGGCAGGGAGGGGCCAGGGGTCTAGGAGCACCCACCCTCCATAGGAGCCACAAGGCTGGAGGAGAACAGCTGGGAAACCACTGAGGAAGGAGGCCCAAGGAAGAGGTCACCTCCTCCTCACGCCAGACTCAGCAGCTACACAAGATGCCAAAGACAGTTCAACACATTTTCCTATAGGCAAACGTGATTTAGTTCCTACTCCAAAAGGGAATGAAAACTGGACTTGGCGGGAGGAGGGCGGGAAGCGCCGGTCGAGTTCTTAGGGCTGCTTTGTGTGTCGCCGGCAAAGAGAGAGGAACACAGAGGGTGCATTTACAAGCATCTGCTGTGCACATCTCTCTCTGAGGGTTCCCTCAGATTCCTCCAGGGGATGAAAGAGTATGGCTGTGAAATGGTCTCTATCCAGAAGCAGTATTGATCCGCTCAGCACATCAACAAAGAGACAGTATTCACAAACAGATTTCTCTCTCTAGTGAGTCTTCTGTCCCCTCCACAAAGTTGGTTTCTCTAACAGGTACTGAAATTGTATAACTGATAACGTGAAGCACCATCAGGTGAGAGCACCCAGCCCTGACTGCCTTCTTGAACCATTGCATACAATCTTGTCCCATACATCCCTCCACCAACACCATCACCTATTTCCTGACACGCCCCCAGAAATCCTATATTAGGCAAGCTCAACTTTCTATTTTTAGCATTTAGGGAAAATTAAAAGAACATGCACGAGGCGTAATTCCAGCATCTCAAACAGCAGTTTCAGACTTTCTGGCCGTCTCAGCCTTCTTTGAGAGTCTATGAAAACCATGGACCCTCCTCTCAGAACAAAAGGCACATATTGTGATGTTCAACATACAATTTCAGGGGATTCCTTGCCCTCTGAAGCCCATCCTTACACCCCTGGGAGTCTGACTCATTTGAGACGATCCGCCACCCACCACCCAAGCTTCCTTCCACCCTATACTCGCTGTGTGGGCATTGCACGCAGAGCTCTCATTTGTTCTCCTGTCACTGTAGCTCGACTTTCTTCGCTGGATGCTTTGCTCTTTCCCCTTCGAGCAACTCACAGAGACCACAAAAGCCCCTCAGAGATTCCCCCACCCCCATGCAGAGTGCTGCGGAAATGGCCAGAATGCGCAAAGGCTCCAACCAGATCCAGCCACACTGGCTCCCATCTTGGCTGCCACTGGCTCACCCCTCTCACAAGCACTTCTGCAAAATGCATCTGCCGAAACAGCTTCAGGACACAGCGCGTTTCAGGCGCTGCTGGGAGGTGGCAGGCTAGAGGGAAAGCAAGGGTGGGTTCAGGTCTTTGTTGTACCACTAGCAAGCTGGGTAACCACGGGAAATTTCTTAACCTCTCTGAGCCCTAGTTTCCTCCTCCAACTTACCAGTTTTTTTTTCTTTTGGAGGATCAAGTGAAATAGGAGATAAAGAGCCTGGCAACACAGACTAGACACTCAGCCAGTGTGTGCTTTTTGCCCTCCAAAGGAAGGGCTCACAAAACCTGGACCCCTAGACCATTCCTCCCTCAGGGCACACACCCAGCTGCATCCTGTCTCCTGGCCCTAACCCAAGGGGCAGGCTACAGGAGCCATGCCCTGCAAGGACAGTGTGGACAGCAAAGGCCTGAGCCGTTGACTGGCCCTAGCTGGTACACAGTAGCTCTTAAGACTTGAAGGCCAGGAAACAACGAGAAGGAGTTTAGAGCTTCTTTAGCCATGAGATATTTTTTAGCCTTCAAATTTTAAGATCACATATTAAAACTGCACATATGGTTTGAATCACACTTGCTCAGATAGCTCAGATGATTTTCTATGGCAGAGTCTCTGTCACTTGGGGAGTTGTTTGTTTTAACACACAGCATGTGAGTCCACAGCATCTGCCCACTTGGCCCTCACCCAGGGGGACTCCTGGGTCCACTCGCAACTACCACGCTCTCCATGTCCCATCACTGTCCCAGCCAGTCTGAGTGGGGGTCCCGGGGCCCCTCCTTTCCCACTGTCTCCACACCAGGTTGACTGCAGAGCTGGGCTTCAGCCTCTGTCCCACCCGGATGCCCTGCCTGATGCTCCTCTAACCTCCCCTACTGCCTGGCCTTCCAGATACTTGTCCTGAGACCAACCCTTCCACATGTATCTAGAGTCCCCAGAAGGGCCATCTCCCATGTGCCTCTTTCTTATTTTACCAGCCCATGTAACTGGGTACATGGATGCCAACCATTTCTAGAATTAGAAGTGTGTCTGGAACAGCCCTTCCTTGGATGCTGTGCCTGCCTCACCCCGCTGCTCTCTCTGGACATTCTCGGTCACCTCCGATTCTGCTGTCTGCACCTCCTCCTCACCAGCCCCCAAGGGCAGGATCACCAGAGTTACAGTGCATTCTTCCAAGGCCACACCCCTCAGAGAGGCTACCGAGGTTCTGAGTGGAGGAAGCAGCCACAAGGGATGCCTGAGAGGGCAGGAATGCTGGGGCAGAGGGCAGGGTCGGCACCAGGTGAGAGGTGCAGGCAACCTCACCTCATTCCTGCCTTGAACTGGCCAAGAAAACAGAAAGTGATCTTATTAATCTCTTCTCCTCTGGTTTCAAGCAAATTCCAGCCACCTCAACAAATTATTTCTGCAGGAAAACATCATTTCTTCATAGTCATAAACTGATCCTGGGGATCACTGGAGGGACATGCTGGATATTTATGCATTCTGCCCAAAGAGCTATGAGAACCAGTCTAGACCAGGAGTTCTGAACCTCGGAGTGGGAGGGGGCTTCCATGAACCATTGGAAATTGTATACAAACTGTTGTATGAGTACCTGTTCAACCAGGGGAGGGGGCCATGGTTTTACCCAAGAGTCATGTGACCTAAAAATCCTCACTGATCCACAAAGACTTTTAGTGGCTTTTAAAGACGTAGCCTCTGAGGGTCTTACTTGGTCTACTTTCTAACAGAGAGACGAGTACAATGGATACCCTGGTCATCATGGACATGAGCAAAGACAACACCCCTGCCCTTGATCACCATGAGCGCAGTCGAGTCTTGGCAAGGCTGCAGTTGGTAAGAGGAGATAGAGAGCTCTGAGGCAAGCAGGGCCACCTTCCTTTCCGCTGTTGGAGTGACTTTAAATACCTGCGAGAGGAGGAGAGCTCCTTCCCCCAGCTGGCAGAAGGGCCCGTCTGCACATAATACTTAGCAAATGCAGAATAGCTACCAGTGTGACCTTCAGCAGCCCCTCTCCAACCACAGCCTTCTGGGATGCAGTCCCTCCCACTAGACTGTGACATCTTTCGACTTCTCAGCTGGGCTCCTCAAAGGAGCCTTCATGACCCAATATGCAAGGTCCTCAAGAGCCAGTATTCATACAGAAAACTTTTACCATAGTGTCTGTTTAATACTCACACTAGGAGACACATGGGCGTCCCTGGTGGCTCAGAGGTTAAAGTGTCTGTCTGCAATACAGGAGACCCGGGTTTGATCCCTGGGTCAGGAAGATCCCCTGGAGAAGGAAATGGCAACCCACTCCAGGATTCTTGCCTGGAGAATCCCATGGACAGAGAAGTCTGGTGGGCTACAGTCCATGGGGTCGCAAAGAGTCAGACACGACTGAGCGACTTGACTCACTCACTTAGGAGACACATTATCTCCATTTCACATGTGAGACTGAAAAGTTCTTAGAGTTAATAATTAAAACGACTATGAATCAGAATGGCTGGCTCTATCGGCCGTGCTCATGGAAGCAGGGATACCACCTGGTTGCCTGGAGTATCTTATCTTGTGCAAACCCAAAAGGCAGAACTATAGCTGCTGCAACCGCCCTCTCCCTCCTACCGAGTGACCGATATTCTCGGCAACATAGACGCAGGTCTCCTCTGAAATAGCCCCGATCAGAGGTCCTCGTCATTACTGATGGGAAAGGGCAGGACATGCACAGATGGACACTGAGGCCAGAATCTAAGAAAAGCCAGAAGGCAGCAAAGCTGATAAATGGAGCGCTAAGACCGTCTTTGTGGTAAATGGAGATGCCAACTGTGCCCATTTCTCTATAGGAACAGGCCGACTTGGAGGGTGAGCTGTACCGGAAAGACTGTACTGATTACTAGCTTAGAAGTGACACTCAGACAGTCAACACTCGTGGAGACAACAGGTTCTTTCTGTCAGTGATTCAAAGCACAATACAACCCTTGGCCTTGTGTGTGTACCCAGAGGGGTGGGAGGGCAGTGTGGAGGAAGGCAGTTACCAGGAAGAGCAGCAGGAACCCACCTGGACCATCCTCTAGGAACAACACACCAGCCTCAGGGTTAGGCCACTTGTGACAAGAGATGCAGGAATTTCTCCAAAGTCAAACTCTACAGGGGGATCCTAGCCCCTCTGCACCACTCCCTACCTCCCACCTATAATTTCCCTGTTAACAGTATGGATCTGATAATTAAGCTGGGAGGCAATGGATATCCAGCATATAAGTAAACCAGGAGGGAGACGAGCTAGAGAAAGGCAAGTATAGGACTTGAAAAGATCAAAACAAAAATATCTTTGTAAAACCTAGAATTCATATGCCAACATTTTATGTAAGTATCCTGAATAGACAGTGACAGTTAGAGACATAGCCTGGTAGATTCTGATCCTCAACATTCACGGGGGAAATGATGTAGATAGCAGACAGTGTTTATTACATTTAAAACCTTTACTCCATGGCATGTGTACTCATACTTGTAATGGTTGTGAGAGCCAATCAGGAAACTGAACACTTAATTCTCCAGGCAAGAATACCGGAGTGGTAGCCATTCCCTTCTCCAGGGGATCTTCCTGACCCAGGGACTGAACTTGTGTCTCCTGCTTTGCAGGCAGATTCTTTACCATCTTAGCTCCAGGGAAGCCCCTAATGGTCCAGGAGTGGACATGCGACCTAAGTTAGACCAATCAGAGTCCTTCCCTGGGATTTTTCAAATCAGAGCAGAGGGAGAGGCCCACTTTTCCTTTTGGACCATAAGTTTTAAGTTTATAAGCTCAGAGCAGCCAATAGCCATGTGCCCCCAACTACACGGAGAAGCTGATCTGAGAGAATGCAGCCAACATGCTGAGAGAAGCAGATGCAAGGTCTCAGAGTCCAGACGTGTTTTCCTTCCCCAGAACAATCAACCCAGGACACTCCACCCTGCCCTTCCCAGTGATAAACTTCCTAGCTCACATCATCAGTTTGACAGTTTATAGGTTCACCTTATCAGCGTAAGATTAGGTGAAACCTGAGAGTGAAATATAACACATCTGTGTTGGGCTCCGCTAGAGTTCACATGTATAAGACGTCATCCCTAAACCTGGAAATGTTAACAAGGAGTCAACATAAACTGATGTTACATGGAAACATGTATGACATATGCCCTAGTAACAGGGTGGTACACTCATGTTTTAGTGATGGGTGGAAATTAATGGTGTTTCATGGCCTACTCCGAGGACACTCCATTATAGACACGAGTTGTCATGAGTTCTCAAGGATGAAGCTGGCATGAGTCTGCCTGTAGGAAAAGACAGAGGACTCATGGAGTTGGAATGCTGTGTGCCACTGAGTGTAGGCGTGAGGTTTTGCTCCCACGCCCACCATCCCTCCCAGGCTAGGGGGAACCGCTAACAAACAGCCCACTCCATCCTGCTTATACAGGCAAGAGCAGCATCTTAAGATCCCAGAGAACATTTCCAAAGGCTATTCTGTTTTGTAGAAAGCCTGAGGACCTGATTCAGAGGTAAAGGCTGAGACATTTCTTTACAAAGGAGAATTTTATCAGGTACGATGGATTACCTGGGAGTGCAACTTCCATGACTTCTAGGTCAAAAGAAAGGAAATGTACAGCAACCCCAAGTTATATTTAGATCTTCCGAATGTGTTCCCTAGGTCGTCCTTAGGTGGACACATCCTGGAAGGAGCCCTGGTGCCCAGGTTGTGTGGCCCTATGGGGTTTCCTTTGCCCACTGCTCTTATTCTATTTATCCCAGTGAGAGGCTCCAGCTCCAACTCCGTCTTCAAGCATCCAGCTACTCAAACACTCATTAAAATGATCTGTGTCCATGTCTGGTGACCTCAGGACCCAGGCCTCAGTCACTGTCATCATGCCAATACCCAGCACGGTGCCAGAACATTTGGAGATAGCACAGGCAATTCTCAATCTGGATCCACAAACACTTTGGAAGTAAGATGCTCAGTAAGTGTGTGTGCGTATTTGCAGAGATGGGTTTCTTATTCATCAAATTTGCAGAAATACTATTAACTATTTGGGACCCCCCCCAAATAGTTAAGAATCACAGAGGCACAAGATATGACTTGGCACAGGGGGGGATGTGGTCCTCGTTGGTGAATCCGCCTTGCCATCCCTGCGGCTGGATTAGGGCTGGTTGTCACTTCGGTGCTGAGAAGCACTTGCCTCTCTCAAACTGGGAACTACCTGGGTTCCCAAACAGGAAGAGGCTCCCAGGAAACAGTCATTCCCAGCTCCCACCACCTGTGCTCTGTGTGAGCAACCTTGGAATGCTTTGCAAACCAGGAGAGGAGAGGACACGGCCCTGTTGTGCTTAGGCTCCTTCCAGGAAAGACCATGGGAAGACAGAGGGGCAGAGACTGGATCTGATGGATGCAGCTGGACTCCTTTCAGAAAGCACCCAACTGGGCCTGTGAAAAATAAGGATCCAGCTGGGGACTGGTGGCCACAGGAAACAGGCCATCAGCTTCATCATTTCTTCTGTACCAGAAGCTCTTTTGAGAGTGTGAATGGGGCTTTGTGTAGTCAGTTCTCATCCACGGGCTAATAAATATGTGAAACGGCCTCTCAGACCAGGTTCCTGCAGCCTGGACACTGAGGTCATTCAAGGAACAATTAGATGCCATCTGGAGAAAGCTGGGACTCGAAGGGCAGAGTGGCATGCTCTGGTTCCCAGGATGTGACACATCCTTATCTTCACTGACAGAAAGGATGAATGGAGTCAGCCAGCTGATCCATGCTGGGAGCAGAGAATGGGCAAATACATAGCAATGAATATAAGCTTAAGGACCAGGGGAATGTTCACATTCAGCCTGCCCCAAGGAAATGTACCCCTTGAATGCATTCCCACACCCAAGCTGAGTACCTTTGCCATGAACCAAGCTTTTACCTCACCAAGATCTAGGATTCCATGGTTTTAATATAATGCAATTAAAGTACAACAGCAACTGCTGTGGCCCAGGTCCTCACAGTATATAGTGAGCAATGACTTGATTGCGTGAAATAGAGTTAGTACTTACTGAGGCTTCACAGTCCCATTGTAAAAAAACAGGCGGACAACTGTGAACCCATATTTCTGGGATACAGTCTCGGTTTTTTCTTATTTTTACATGAAAATTTTGGCCTTCCCTGGTAGCTCAGATGATAAAGAATCCGCCTACAATGCAGGAGACCCAGGTTCCATCCCTGGGTTGGGAAGATCCCCTGGAGAAGGGAATGGCAACCTACTCCAGTATTCCTGCCTGGAGAAGTCCATGGATAGAGGAGCCTGGTGGGCTACAGTCCACGGGGTGGCAAAGAGTCGGACATTAACACTTCTCTATTTATGATCAGTATTTTAAACGTAAATGCAATTGCTGAGCAAGCTGGGTTTAAAAAAAAAAAGCATAGCTAGAGAAAAAAATATGGATTAAGATAAACAGTGATTATTTTTAAGTGTTTCTGCAGCTTTATAACAGCTCAAGTGGCAGGAGGACAGCAGGGCTCACAGTGGTCTCAGGGCCCACAGGGGCCTCTCAGAGAGTGCATGAGGTCAACACTATTTTCGTAATAACATTGAGACCTTTTTGCCTTTTTCACTGGGTTGATATTTATGCTGACAGGACAAAAGCCATGATGGGTAAAACCACTGGGACCGTAGCAGTAAGCAAGGGGAAGGCACCAACTCTTCAGCAGTCATTGTGTTTCTTGACCACCATGTTTTTTTAAATTTCTTTTTAAATGTGAAAAGTTAAAAATATACTACTACTTTAAAAAAGAGCCAGTTTCACTTAAAGAGTCCTTGATGAAGCAGTAAGAATCACAGTAGTTTCCCCTCATGTGCGGACAATGTTCCAAGACCCCCAGTGGGTGCCTGAAACCACAGACAGGACCAAACCATATACATGTACATACACACACACACACACACACACACCATGTTTTTTTCATATATATATATATTTTTAACATACCTATGATAAATTTTAATTTATAAATTAGGTACAGTAAGAGAACATCTAAATTGCCAACACGACTAGTCTTGTGCTTTGGGGCCGTTATTAAGTAAAATAAGGGTTATGTGAACAAACACTACAATACCTTGGAAGTCAGTCTGACATACAGATGGCTCACACACACATGAAAAGATGCTCAACATCACTCATTATCAGAGAAATGCAAATCAAAACCACAGTGAGGCACCATTTCACGCCCGTCAGAATGGCTGCAATCCAAAAGTCTACAAGCAATAAATGCTGGAGAGGGTGTGGAGAAAAGGGAACCCTCTTACACTGTTGGTGGGAGTGCAAACTAGTACAGCCACTATGGAGACTAGTGTGGAGAGTCCTTAAAAAACTGGAAATAGAACTGCCATACGACCCAGCAATCCCAATGCTGGGCATACACACTGAGGAAACCAGAAGGGAAAGAGACACGTGTACCCCAGTGTTCATCGCAGCACTGGATATAATAGCCAGGACATGGAAGCAACCTACATGTCCATCAGCAGATGAATGGATAAGAAAGCTGTGGTACATATACACAATGGAGTATTACTCAGCCATTAAAAAGAATACATTTGAATCAGTTCTAATGAGGTGGATGAAACTGGAGCCTATTATACAGAGTGAAGTAAGTCAGAAAGAAAAACACCAATACAGTATACTAACGCATATATATGGAATTTAGAAAGATGGTAACGACAACCCTGTATGCGAGACAGCAAAACAGACACAGATGTATAGAACAGTCTTTTGGACTCTGTGGGAGAGGGAGAGGGTGGGATGATTTGGGAGAATGGCACTGAAACATGTATAATATCATATAAGAAATGAATCGCCAGTCCAGGTTCAATGCAGGACATAGGATGCTTGGGGCTGGTGCACTGGGATGACCCAGAGGGATGGTATGGGGAGGGAGGTGGGAGGGGGGTTCAGGATGGGGAACATGTGTACACCCGTGGTGGATGCATGTTGATGTATGGCAAAACCAATACAATATTGTAAAGTAATTAGCCTCCAATTAAAATAAATAAATTAAAAAAAAAAAAAGAAAGTCACTCTGACAAAAGATGGCTACCAAGTGACTAACCAACACCACCACCACCAAGTGACCAAGGGACAGGATGTGTTGGACAAGGGGATGATTCATGGGTTAGGTGGGAAGGAGTGGGAGGGCATGAGATTTCATCAGGCTATGCAGAATGATGCATGAATTAAAACTTATGAATTGTCAAAAAAAAAGAAAAAAACACTTGAAAAGATACATGCACCCAATGTTCATCGCTGCATGGCTTACAATTAATTGCCAAGATATGGAAGTGTCCATCCAAAGACAAATGGAAAAGGAAGATGTGTATACACAAGTGTGTGCCCACATGCACGCACACACACAATGGACTACTACCCAGCCATAAAAAAGAAATTAAATTTTGCCACTTGCAACAACATGGATAGACGTGAAGAGCATTATGTTAAGTGAAATAAGTCAGAGAAAGACAAATAGTGTATGATATCACCTATGTGTGGAATCTAAAAAATTCAACAAACTAGTGAATATAATAATAAAGCAGCAGACTCAGTGATGCAGAGAAAAAAACTAGTGGTTACCAGTGGGGATAGGGAAGCAGAGAGGGGTAAGACAGGGGCAGGAGATTAAGAGGTACGAACTACTAGATATAAAATAAGCTAAAAGGATATATTACATAACACAGAATGTCATCAATATTTTATAACTATAAAAGGAATATAACTTTTAAAAATTGTGAATCACTACATTGTACACCCATAAGTTATATAATATTGCACATTAACTATGCTTCAGTAAAAAAAATACCGTACCACCACATAAAATGAAACTTATGAAATGTTTCTTTCTGGAACTTTCAGACCATGGTTGACTGGGTGACTGAAGCTGCAGATCGGAGGACTACTGTATTACTTTAGCACATCCTGGCCCCTGAGTCCATGTCTCAAACATTCCGTGTGGCAAGACAGGAAGCAGACACACAGCTCTTCTGCTGCACACCCCACACAATGGCTGTCTTGAGGGAGAGCGACGGTGCCATTAAACCGAGGGCTGCACCAGCTGCTGTTTCACGGAGCGCCGTTTTTACTTCAAGGAATGCCTGACAAACAATGGTTATTCAGACTTGAGAATTTATTCGGCAGACATTTTCCAAAAAAATGAACAAAGTGAGCCTGTCACTTCAAGGAAAACAACTGACATTGTTTGTTGCCAATGCTAAAACCTGAGCTTTCAACTGAAAATTAGAATTTCGGGAAACTTGCATTTATCACCATAAGCGGCAAATACTTTAATGATTTTTCCCAATACTTTAATGATGTTTTTCATGAGTGATGATAATAATGAGTGTGAATTTTTGGCACTGTATAGTGATGTATGTTAACAGCTGGAATATCTGCATAACTCAGCAAACCAATATTTTTCAAATGATCAATGCACGATGATACAAAATCATGCACAGTTAAAATCCATTCACATTGCCAGACAGACCAATGGATTTTAAGGGAATAGAGTTAAAAAAAAAAAAGAAAAGAAAAGGTCACTGATATGACTTCAGATTCTACACTGCAATTAACCTTTATGGAACTACAACTTTACAAATTTTAGTATAATAACAAAGAAAAATATCTCTAATGATCAGAAAAGGCAATTTAAAATACTACCCTAGGGGATGAGAGGTGGGAAATGGGTGGAAGGGGGTCAAAAGGTACGTATTTCCGTTATAAAGTGAACAAGTCCTGGAGACGTAATGTAAAGCACAGTGACTAAAGTTAGTAACACTATACTGTATATTTGAAAATAGCTAGCAAACTGGGTCTGGGATGTTCCTCTAGATTAAAAGAGACACATGAAAAAGGTAACAGCCAGATGTAACATGTGAATCTTGATTGGACCCTAAGTTTTTCTTAAGACTGTAAAGAAGATATTTGGGGAAGAATCGGGGAATTAAAAAAAAAAGAAGAAAAAGATTTTTGGTAACTATTGTATGGTAATGGATGCTCACTGGTCTTATTTCGATCATTCTGCAATACATTCAAATCATTATGTTGTATACCTGAAACTAATAAAATGTTACACTAATTATACCTTAATACAAAAAGAGTATTCCTCCCTTTTTGAAATAAATTTTAAAACTGAAGTATAGCAGACTTTGTTCATTCGTAGTGATGCTTCCTAAGGCCCATTTGACTTCACATTCCAGGATGTCTGGCTCTAGGTGAGTGATGACACCATCGTGATTATCTGGGTCATGAAGATCTTTTTTGGACACTTCTTCTGTGTATTCTTGTCACCTCTTCTTAATATCTTCTGCTTCTGTTAGGTCCATACCATTTCTGTCCTTTATTGAGCCCATCTTGCATGAAATGTTCCCTTGGTATCTCTAATTTTCTTGAAGAAATTTCTAGTCTTTCCCATTCTATTGTTTTCCTCTATTTCTTTGCACTGATCACTGAGGAAGGCTTTCTTATCTCTCCTTGCTATTCTTTGGAACTCTGTATTCAAATGGGTTTATCTTTCCTTTTCTCTTTTGCTTTTGGCTTCTCTTCTTTTCACAGCTATTTGTAAGGCCTCCTCAGACAGCCATTTTGCTTTTTTGCATTTCTTTTTCTTGGAGATGGTCTTGATCCCTGTCTCCTGTACAATGTCACAAACCTCCATCCATAGTTCATCAAGCACTCTGTCTATCAGATCTAGTCCCTTAAATCTGTTTCTCACTTCCACTGTATAATCGTTAGGGGTTTGATTTAGGTCATACTTGAATGGTCTAGTGGTTTTCCCTACTTTCTTCAATTTAAGTCTGAATTTGGCAGTAAGAGGTTCATGATCCAAGCCACAATCAGCTCCCACTCTTGTTTTTGCTGACTGTATAGAGCTTCTCCCATCTTTGGCTGCAAAGAATATAATCAATCTGATTTTGGTGTTGACCATCTGGTGATGTCCATGTGTAGAGTCTTCTCTTGTGTTGTTGGAAGAGGGTGTTTGCTATGACCAGTGTGTTCTCTTGGCAAAACTCTATTAGCCTTTGCCCTGCTTCATTCTGTACTCCAAGGCCAAATTTGCCTGTTACTCCAGGTGTTTCTTGACTTCTACTTTTGCATTCCAGTCCCCTATAATGAAAAAGACATCTTTTTGGGGTGTTAGTTCTAAAAGGTCTTGTAGGTTTTCATGCATGCATGCTGAGTCACTTCACTCATGTCCGACTCTGTGTGACCCCATGGACAGCAGCCCACCAGGCCCCTCTGTCCACAGGATTCTCCAGGCAAGAATACTGGAGTGGGCTGCCATTTCCTTCTCCAGTAGGTCTTCACAGAACTGTTCAACTTCAGCTTCTTCAGCATTACTGTTTGGGGCATAGACTTGGATTACTGTGATATTGAATTGTTGTCTTGGAAAATGAACCGAGATCATTCTGTCGTCTTTGAGATTGCATCCAAGTACTGCATTTTGGACTCATCTGTGGACTATGATGGCTACTCCACTTCTTCTAAGGGATTCTTGCCCACAGTAGTAGATATAATGGTCATCTGAGTTAAATTCACCCATTCCAGTCCATTTCAGTTCGCTGATTCCTAACATGTTGACGTTCACTCTTGCCATATCCTGTTTGACCACTTCCAATTTGCCTTGATTCATGGACCAAACATTCCAGGTTCCTATGCAATATTGCTCTTTACAGCATTGGACCTTGCTTCCATCACCAGTCACATCCACAACTGGGTGTTGTTTTTGCTTTGGCTCCATCTCTTCATTCTTTCTGGAATTACTTTTCCACTGATCTCCAGTAGCATATTGGGCACCTACCAACTTGGGAAGTTCATCTTCCAGTGTCCTATCTTTTTGCCTTTTCATACTGTTCATGGGCTTCTCAAGGCAAGAACACTTAAGTGGTTTGCCATTCCCTTCTCCAGTGGACCACATTTTGTCAGACCTCTCTACCATGACCTGTCCGTCTTGGGTGGCCCTACATGGCATGGCTCATAGTTTCATTGAGTTAGACAATGCTGTGGTCCATGTGATTAGATTGGTTAGTTTTCTGTGATTGTGGTTTTCAGTCTGTCTGCCCTCTGATGGAGAAGGATACGAGGATTATGGAAGCTTCCTGATGGGAGAGACTGACTGAGGGGGATACTGGGTGTTTTCTGATGGGCAGGGCCACGCTCAGAAAATCTTTATCCAATTTCTGTTGATGGGTGGAGCTGTGTTCCCTCCCTGCTATTTACCTGGGGCCAAACTATGGCTTCCCTGGTGGCTCAGAGGGTAAAGCGTCTGCCTGCAATTTGGGAGACCCGGGTTCAATCCCTGGGTCAGGAAGATCTCCTGGAGAAGGAAATGGCAACCCACTCCAGTACTCTTGCCTGGAAATCCCATGGACAGAGAAGCCTGGTAGGCTACAGTCCATGGAGTCGCAAAGAGTCGGACAGGACTGAGCGACTTCACTTCAAACTATGGTGGAGGTAATGAAGATAATGGTGACCTCCCTCAAAAGATCCCATGCATGTATGCTACACGGAGTGCCCTCAACCCTACAGCAGGCCACCACCAACCCACTGGAGACTCCTGGACACTCACAGGCAAGTCTGGGTCAGTCCCTGTGGGGTCACTGCTCCTTTCTCCTGGGTCCTGGTGCACAAGGTTCTGTTTGTGCTCTCCAAGAGTCTATTTCCCAGTCCTGTGTAAGTTCTGGCAGCTCTGTGGTAGGGTTAATGGCAACCTCCTCCAAGAGGGCTTATGCCATATCCAAGTCTGTTGCACCCGGAGCCCCTGTCCCTGTGGCAGTCCACTGCTGACCTGTACCTCCACAGGAAATGCTCACACACAGTTCTGTCTCAGTCTCTGTGGGGTCCCTGGGTCCTGGTGTGCACAAGGTTTGTTTGAGCCCTCTTAGCACCTCTGGCAATGAAAGTGAAAGAGGAGAGTGAAAAAGTTGGCTCAAAGCTCAACATTCAGAAAACTAAGATCATGGCATCCAGTCCCATCTCTTCATGGCAAATAGATGGGGAAACAGTGTCAGACTTTCTTTTTCTGGGCTCCAAAATCACTGCAGATGATGATCGCAGCCATGAAATTAAAAGACACTTACTCCTTGGCAGGAAAGTTATGACCAACCTAGACAGCATATTAAAATGCATGTACATTACTTTGCCAACAAAGGTCCATCTAGTCAAGGCTATGGTTTTTCCAATAGTCATGTATGGATGTGAGAGTTGCACCATAAAGAAAGCTGAAGGGCCAAAGAATTGATCCTTTTGAACTATGGTGTTGGATAAGACTCCTGAGAGTCCCTTGGACCGCAAGGAGATCCAATCAGTCCATCCTAAAGGTGATCAGTCCTGAGTGTTCATTGGAAGGACTGATGCTGAAGCTGAAAGTCCAATACTTTGGCCACCTGATGCAAAGAACTGACTCATTTAAAAAGACCCTGATGCTGGGAAAGATTGAGGGCAGGAGAAGAAGGGGACGACAGAGGATGAGAAAGTTGTATGGCATCACCAACTCAATAGACATGAGTCTGGGTGAACTCCAGGAGTTGGTGATAGACAGGGAGGCCTGGTGTGCTGCAGTCCATGGGGTTGCAAAGAGTCAGACACGACTGTGACTGAACTGAACTGATAGCAGACTTACAATGTTGTGTTAGTTTTTTGTGTACAGCAAAGAGATTCAGTTATATGTACGTGAGTGTGTGTGTGTGTGTATGCATGTGCTCAGTCACTAAGTCATGTCCAACTCTGCGATCTGATTGATTGTAGCCTGCCAGGCACCTCTGTCCATGGGATTTTCCAGGTAAAAACAATGGAGTGGGTTACCATGCCCTCTTCAAAGGGATCTTCCTGACCCATCGATTGAACCTGGGTCTTCTGTGTCTAACGCACTGAAGGTGGATTCTTTACCCACTAAGCCACCAGGGAAGTCTCAATATATTCCTTTGCAGATAATTTTCCATTACAGGTTATTGTAAGATACCGATTATGATTCTGTGTGCTATACAGTATTCCTTCCTTTTTTATTTACATATCTGTGCCAGGCCAGATTTTCTTCAGACTTAAACCAAAATAACGTAACACAACAGACTGAAGGCTGAAGCATATGTGGGAGTCAAACTCATTCTATCAGACACTAAAGAGATCTGCAAAAATGCAAACCAATGCCATTCTTTCTTTCTCACTAAATTTTGTTCTGGAAAATGACTATTTTCATAAAAATATGCTATTTATATTCCCATAATAGGTTTAATGTTGTTATATTTAATGAGCTAAATAAAGAGTAAAAATTCCTACACTGTAATTTCTCATACAGTAAACCAATAGCTAAAACCCACATCACAAAAGGTCTTTGCAGTCCTCAGTAATTTTCAAGCACTGAGAGGGGGTCTTGAGACCAAGGAGTTTGAGAATTTCTGCTGTCGGACCTCTCACCTACTGGTTTTATATAATTTTGTTTAGGCTATAAGTTTTCAGCATCAAATCTGGAGTAGGCTAAGGTATGTCAATAGAGGAGTATTTTTATTTTTATAACTATCATAAAAGCATTAATGATTATTAGAGAAAATTTGGGAACAGAAATGTGAAAAACAAAACTCATGAGTTGCCAGGAAGTTAATTTTTACTTCTTACCCAACACCCAATCCTTCCATGTGTTTATCTTACAGAAATTCTCACACATGCACACCCAGCCATCTCAGTGGAAGGCAGTGCCATCCTTCCAGTACGGTGCATCATCCTTTTCTCCCACCCATGTCTAGTCCCGCAGCAGATCCTGAGGCTCTGCCTTCATACTATATGTCTAGAACCCGCTTCCTTACCACCCCCTTCTGCCATCACAGATCCAAACCATCACATCTCTCATCTGGACGGTCACAACTAGCTCCCAACTGATTTCCCTGCCGCTGCCAGCAACACGCAGGCCACAGTGATCCTGAGATGGCTCCCCATTCCACTTCATAAAAGTTCACATCCTCACAGGGACATCCAGGCCTGTGCAACCCGCCTCGTGCCCCTTCCTCACTCTCTCACACAAGCTTTCACCGCTCTCCCTCAAGGCCACTCCTCAGGCCCCACTGGCCTCTCAGCCATTCCTCAGTGGAAGAGGTGAGCTCCAGCTTCATGGCCTTGTCCTTCCTGCGTCCTGTCCCCATCAGACATCACTCTTTATTTTGGTTGCCCTCCCTCCCTTTTTTACCTTCGTCCACATTTTTTTGTTTGTTTGTTTAAAGCCATGAAGCTTGCAGGATCTTAGTTCTCTAACCAGAGGTTGAAACCAGGCCCTTGGCAATGAGAGTGCAGAGTCCTAACCACTGGACTGCCAGAAAATTTCCCAGACATCACTCTTGACTTGCCCCTCCACTAGAAAGTTGCCTTCTGGGTGAAGCCTTTCCTGCTTTAAATTTAACATCTCTTTAAATTTAACATCTTTAAAATTAACCCTTTTAATTTAACATCTCTTTAAATTTAAAGAGATGCTTTAAATTTAACATCTTTAAATTTAACCCTCTTTAAATTTAACATCCCCTTAACTCCAACATTTCACAGACGCTTCCCCTGATGACCTTTTTTCTGCTGAGTGCATATCATTACCGAACATGGTATACTCTGTTGCCTTCTTTGTCTTGTCAGTGTTCCACCCCATAACGTAAGCTCCACAGAGGCAGGGACCTTGTTCTGTTCACTGCTGTATCCTCAGCCCCTGGAACAGTGACCAGCAGATGGCAGATAGACACTCAATAAACATTTGTTAAATTATATGCCTTGTATAACAAATGTGACTACATTTGTTAAATAACAACAAAGCTGTTTTTAACAAGAACCCAAATGTCAGTAGGAAATCAGTTAAATATAACTGTCTCATACAATGGCATATTGGATAACCATTTAAAATAAGGAGCTAGATTCAAACGTTTAATATGGAATGACATACAATGAAAAAAAGCAAGTTGCAGAGCCATATGTAGTTACACATAATTTTTGGCAATCAGTCAAATTGTTCCCCAACTCAGCCTTCTTGTTCTCTTAATTAACAGTTTGACCGTTTCAGAATTTCCTAGGAACACCTGAAGTTTCCTCACCTTTCCCATTCAGTAAATAAGAGAGTCTCTATTCTTCTTTGCTGGGCTTCCCAGGTACTCAGTGGTAAAGAATCCACTTGTCAATTCAGGAGGCCCAAGTTTGATCCCTGGGTTGGGAAGATCCCCTGGAGAAGGAAATGGCAACCCACTCCAATATTCTTGCCTGGGAAATCCCATGCACGGAGGAGCCTGGTGGGCTACATATAGTCCATGGGATCCCAAAAGAGTCAAACACAACCCAGTGACTAAAAAAAAAAAACACTTCCCTACTGATCTCTCCTGCCCCAGGCAGCCTGGGCATACATTTTCCCACAGGCTGGGGTCTCCCTCTCAGTCTCTTAATACGTTCATATCTCTCTTCTGCCTCACCTAATACCCGCTTCCTTCAAGTCACCATTTTGTTCAGCTGTCAAATCACAATTCAAACATAATTTTTTTCAAGAAAACTTCTTGGTAACAACATGTGAAACTTCAGATCAATGCCAATCCCCCACCTCAAAATCTACATACAGTACTGCAGCGTGTTAGAGTTTTTGTCCAAGAATGTTAGAAAATTTATTCTAACAATAAAATGCCTTGACAATTTTAATTTGTCTTATATGAAGCTAATGAAAATGACTTCCCATTTTACAAAGTTTAAACAGAGCCCTTAGTTCTGAAGTTGTAATGCTATGGCACACTATTACATTTAATATTATGCTTAGTCACTCAGTCGTGACTCTTTGTGACCTCATGGACTCTAGCCCACAAAGCTCCTCTGTCCATAGGGTTCTCCAGACAAGAATACTGGAGTTAGTTGCCATGCCCTCCTCCAGGGGATCTTTCAAACCCAGGGATCGAACCCAGGTCTCCCACAATGCAGGTGAATTCTTTACCATCTGAGCCACCAGCGAAGTCCATTACATTTAATATTAAACCTCCCAGAATACACAGGTGTATTGCAGCCAAATGCTGTGCTGTTATGTCATTCAATTACCACTAGGGGGCAGAGTTTAACAGCAAACGGTTCCAATACTGAAGAGCCTGACCGCCCATCAGCAGGTTGAAAAGTTACTGGAACCCCATATCTGATAACAACATCCCAGAGGTCAGAAGCATGGAGGTTGCCAGAACTACACTTTTAAACAGTATATAGTAGTAGTAGTAGTAGATTGGAGGAGGAAATGGCAACCCACTCCAGTGTTCTTGCCTGGAGAATCCCAGGGATGGCGGGGCCTGGTGGGCTGCGGTCTATGGGGTCGCACAGAGTCGGACACGACTGAAGCGACTTAGCAGCAGCAGCAGCAGCAGTGCAAGTCGCTCAGTCGCGTCTGACTCTCTGCAACCCCATGGATGTAGCCTGCCAGGCTCCTCTGTCCAAGGAATTTCCCAAGCAAGAATACCAGAGTGGGTTGCCATTTCCTTCTCCAGGGTGTCTTTCTGACCCAGAGATCAAACCGAGGTCTCCTGCATTGCAGGCACATTCTTTATCGTCTGAGCAACCAGGAAAGCCCTCTTTACCATACACTTCTGCCTAAATGTGTGAGTGTTTATGGTGCCACTGTGACCCCAAAGTTTTTATCCTATACTATGTTGGCAAGAGCAGAGAGGTTAGGTGTGGGAACCTCCTTGTTCTCATGAAATAAAATCACTGAAGAATTTCTGAAAAAATTTTAGAGATGTGAGTGCCACTTATTCTGGGAAACTTAGAGATCTTTGGAACAACCTCACTGCCTCTCCCCTCAATTTAAATGCCCTCCCTATCTGGTTGTATAGGATCATCAGTCAGCCCATCAGTTGCTAAATGTCTAAGAGGACAAGAAAGGGTCCTTGCCCTCAGAACTCACATTCTGAGGACTTGCCCTGAGAACTCACAGTTCTGAGTTCTGAGGAGTTGGTTGTTGCTGTTAACGGAACTATAGAATTTGAAGCGCTATGAGGATAATAGAGTAGTAACACAGTGACTGGAGCCTTGCTTTTAGCAGGGAGGTCAGGGGAGGTCTCTCTGAGGCCGTGGAATCTGAGTGGGGGTGCACCAGGCACATGAGAATTAGGGTGACAGCTACAAAACCAGCATTTCCCGAGTGTCTGTGCTAACAATTTTGTGAGCATTAACTCATTTAAGCCCTACTTCTCCCATTTATTGTTAAGGAAATTGAGCTCCAGAGAATTTTAGGAACTTGCCCCAAAGTCACACAATCATGAGGAAATGGCTAAGACGGGGCTGTGTATCTGTATTAGTTTCCTAGGGCTGCTGTAACAAGTCACCACAAACTTGATGGCTTTAAAACAGAAACATATTCTCTGACAGTTCAGGAGGCTAGGAGTCCAAAATCAAGGTGTCCCAGGTCTACACGCTCTCTGAAGGCTCTAAGGTGGGATCCTTCCTTGCCTCTTCCTACCCTGCCCAGCGGTGGCTGCTGGCAATCCTCGGTGTTCCTAAGCCTATGCACACAACAACCCCAATCTGTCTCTGTCATCGCTTGGCATACTCCCTGTGTGTCCAAATTCCCCTCTTTTTACAAGACACCAGTCATTGGATTGTTGTTTAGTTGTTAAGTTGTGTCTAACTCTTGTGACCCGATGGACTGTAGCCCACCAAGCTCCTCTATCCATGGGATTTCCCAGGCAAGAATATTACCATGGGTTGCAATTTCCTTCTCCAGGGATTTTCCTGACCCAGAGATTGAACCTGCAAATCCTACTTGGCAGGAGGATTCTTTACCACTGAGCCACCTGGGAAACCCAGTCATTGGATAGACTTACCCTAACCCAGCACAACCTCACCTTGATTTGATTACATCTCCAATGATTTTCTTTCCAAATGCAGTTACTTTCACAGATACTGGTGTGTTAGGACAGATGTCTTAGGACTTCAGCACATCTTTTGGGGGTACACAGTTCAACCCATGACAGCAATCTAGCACCCTCTTCAAGCCACTCAGCTGTTCTACCACAAAAGAACCTTCCAGCCTAAGGAAAGGCAAAGACCCAGGGCAGCAGGAAAAGCCAGCATGGAAAAGTTTGTGAGTAAGGTGGATGGCAGGAGATGAGGTTAGTGATAGGCCACAAGGGGAGGGCCGTGAAGCCCAGTTACAAAGCTGATTCTGGTCAGAGGCCATGGCTTCAATCCTTGCTTACATGTTAGTTCTCATCTCTTCACCGCCTCTCTGACTGATTGGGATCTCAGAAGAGTTCTCTTTCTTCAGCCAAGGATGAAGGCTGTAGCACAGAACAAGAATGTGAACCGGCCATATCCCACTTACAGGCCAGACGAGGCTCCCTAGAGCACCTCCAGAGGGCAGCCCAGGCTTCGACCTTGATTCAAACCATCAAATTTAGGAGTGTAGGGAGAATTCGCTTCTGACCTGGGACACTGACAAAATACACCTCAGGCTGTCCTGGCAATGTCTGGCCTGAGGAGTTAGCCACACAAACCCCAGGCAAGAGCAGTCAGGACTCTAGCTGTTTCCACACACCTGCTCACCCAGCAGAGCCGAAGATGCTAACATGACAAGAGAGACGCTGCTACTCAGAGCAGACAGGTCTACCTGACGAGATGCCGAAATATGTCCACACTGCGCAGTGTTGCAACAGCATCATCTCTGAGATTGTGCAAGAACACACAATCTGCACAAGGACTCACTGCTATGTCATTAGGTAAGGTCAAGGTGATGTTGATGACCCATGACTGCATCATGGAAGTGGTGGCATGAAAAGATGAGGTTTTTGTTGAAAGCCTGCTACACACTGTTCAGAAGTGAAACACGGGTAGTGTATGTGTATACAGCCTAGAGGAGGGGTCTGGTCTGCAAACCTTTTCTGTCAAGGTCCAGATAGTAAACAGCTCAGCTTTGCTACCTATTCTCTCACAACTACTCAACTCCACCTCATAGTGAGAAAGTGGTGATGCGCCAATGAACGGATGTGGCTGTGTTTCAGTAAAATTTATGCATACTGAAATTTGAATTTTACAACTTTTACACTCTTCTTTAAAAACAAAAAACAAACATGTAGAAACATAAAATCTATTTTAGCTTGTGGACTACAGCAATAGACAGCAGGCTAGATTTGATCCCAGGCTGTAGTCTGCCGACTGTTCCCTGCACACCCCCGCTGCCCCACCCCCTAGGCTAACGCTATCCCCAGATGCTTAACTTAACATCATTGTGGTACCATGGTCTTCAATTGAAAATCTCCCTTCCGCCCCTAAAATCCTTACTGACTTCTGGCAAGATGCCAGGCACTGTGTGAACTCTGGATTTCCCCCTGGCTGCTTCTCCATCACCACCCCCATTTAAGTCCTGCCAGGAACTGTCAACTCACCTCATACAATGACTCTTAATTCTATCTCTAAAAGGCCTCCAGCACCTGCCCTGACTTTCCATTCCCACTGTCACTATCCCAGGTTAAATTGGCCACGGTATACATATATCCTCTCCATTCAGGTTAGGCTCTTGATGACACTTTCTTCCTACCCAGCCTGACTTGACTGAACAATTACTAACACACAGAATCTTCCCCCAAACTATCTGCTGAATGATCCAAAGCAGTAAAAATACCCACAAGCTCAGCACTCTCTCCATCTGGTCAGCAGTCTGATGTGGCCCATCTCAAAACCAAAAATCTCCTATAGTGAGATAGCAGTACTTAAGGCTTCAGTTTGCTTTTTTAAAGTCAGGCTCGGTGAGGTATAATTTGCAAATACTAAAAGTCACCCCTTTCCGTACAGTTCTATGAGATCTGAAACAACCCCAATCAAAGTATTTCTATCATTCCCCCAAAGTTGCCTTATTCCCTTCTGCAGTCGACCTCCCACCCCTTCAACCACTGCTCTGTTCTCTGTAAGGTTTTATCTGCATCCAATGGTCCATTCCTTCTTAATGCTGAAGAGGATGTCACCGTGTGGGTCTGCAGTTTATCCGCTCAGCAGTCAAAAGACACTGGCGCTGTTTCCGGTTTTTGTCAGTTAGAAATAATGTCACTATAGACACTAACATACAGATTTCTAAATAGACATATGTTTTCATGATTAAGTTTCACTTTTTATAAATGGCCATATTTTCACAGACCCGCAGGATAGGATTCCATGAAATTAAAGAATATCCTCCATGCCTATTCTTCTCACCCTGCCTCAGCAATCTTTCAAAACTGTAGTAACATTAAGCCTCCCAGGAATATTTGTAGAAAAGGTTTTTGGGGTGGAGTGGGAGGAGCTGGATGGGAGCTGTCTTTCCTTGCTCCCAAGATGAGCCCCAGGGCTGTTTCCCATTCACTGCTGGCAGTGTTTGATCTTCTGGTCCACGGGGCGGCACTGGCTCTCTGGATGTGCACACTCAGGCAAAAACCTGCAGAGCCAGCCAATCAGGCCATTATTTGGTTTGTATAACTTGTTAAAATCTCACGGAATGTACAGCGTGCCATTGTTTTTGTAAGTCCCTTTCATGACTTTGTGAGCTGGCTAATTCAGAGCAGACTGGCCTGATTTCCCCTGCTGGAAGAAAAGACCTTCCTCAAAGACAGCTATTTAACCGTGACCATGGCTGCAACCATCTTGAGCACAAAGCGGGGATGGGGGCTGCAGCCTTGCCGCCCCTGCCCCCACCGAGGCCCCCACAGCCCGGGGCACTTATTCTTGGCGCTGGAATTCACATAATTACTCCTCTTTTAATCTGCTGGGTGACCTAATGTAGCCCTGGCCAGCCGACTGCAGGAAATGGTCTTGTGAGATCTGAGCCTTGGGCAGACTGTCAAGTCTGTAGGCCCCTCTTAGAAAGAGCATTTTGGAGCATTAACCCCATAAAGGACGGGGCTCCAAGTGGCTCTAGGCTCCTAAGTAGCCAGTACACACCCAGAGGAAGAAGTCCAAGGGCTCAGGTCTCCTCTCCAGGGAAAGGCTCCAATCCCGTCCCTTCATCTAACCTGCAGAGCAAGCTCAGAAACTGCAGATGTCTTAGAAAAGCTCACAAGTGGCTCCAGCAAGAGTCCACAAGGGCTGACGACAAAAGAAAAGGCTATTCATTCACTAGGGAGCTCGTGGGAACAAAAGGCTACACTCTGTCCTGACACTTGTGGAGTCAGGAGAGCTGTTTGGTCCGCAGGCACTGTGCTATTTACAACCTGGCCTTGCCTATACAACCTTGGTTAATTTGAGAAGAGTCTTCCCTACTATGCTATTATTATATTTATTTTCCAATTTGTCTTTCTTAAGGACAATTTATTTTAAAACAAAAAATCTATAATAAACATTTCTTCTAAAAGGAAAATCACAAATTTATAATGAAAATTTCTTCTTAAAAAAATCACCCAGCTCTGCTGTAGCTAATCAGTTCCTTTCCTAAAAATATATACTTTTAAGTCTCTCTCAGAAAAGAGACTCTATTAATACAACTGTAAGGCTATGTGTGAAGAAGCTAGAAAGAATCTTCAGTCTAAAAGGAAGATAAGTATAAAGGGAAAAAAGACAGGAAATACTATAAACTGATAAAACTGAGCGTATGTGAGTGTGTGTGTGTGTCGGGGCAACTCCTGAAGGGTAAAGAAGTAGACCCAAGAAAAGATGAAAAGAATGATAAAGAGTGAAAATGGAAGCAGGTTTCACAGGTTCAAGAAGGGGTTACAGAAGTGAAAGTGTGTGGATTATAATAGCAAACGCAGGAGTGTCGGGGGAAATCTCCAGTCTTTTGAGGTAATATGTTGGGTGGGCCATTATTATCTTGTCACATCCTTGGTCTTAATGTCGGAGACACAACATAAAATGCCACCCTTGTTCCAACTGATGTGGCAGTTTTATGATCAAGAGTGACAGATTAAGAAGCCCTGACCAAAACCCTGCCCCCTCCAGCTTGCCATAGGCTTTATTGTGGTTCATCCGCCAGTCGTGTCTGACTCCCTGCGACCCCATGGACACCAGGCCTCTCCTTCCCTCACCATCTCCTGGAGTTTGCCCAAGTTCATGTTCATTGCATCGGTTCCAGTCATCTCATCCTCTGACACCCTCGTCTCCTTCTGCCCTCAATCTTTCTCAGCATCAGGGACTTTACCAATGAGTCATCTGTTCACATCAGACGACCAAAATACTGGAGCTTCAGCTTCAGCATGAGTTCAGGGTTGATCTCCCTTAAGATGACCGGTTTGATCTTGCTGTCTAAGGGACTTTTGGGTCTTCTCCAGCACCACAGTTGGAAGGCATCAATTCTTTGGCATTCTGCCTTCTTTATGGTCTAGCTCTCACAACCATACATGACCACTGAGAAGACCATAGCCTTGACTATACGGACCTTTGTCGGCAGAGTAATGTCTCTGCTTTTCAATATACTGTCTAGGTTCCTGCCAAGAAGCAATTGTCCTCTGATTTCATGGCTGCAGTCACAGGCCACAGTGATTTTGGAGCCCAAGAAGAGGCAATCTGTCACTATTTCCACCTTTCCCCTTCTATGTGCTGTGCAGTAATGGGGCTGGATGCCATCATGATATCATGATCTTCGTTTTTTTGAATGTTGAGTTTTAAGCCCGCTTTTTCACTCTCCTCTTTCATCAAGAGATTCTTTAGTTCTTCTTCACTTTCTGCCATAAGGGTGGTGTCATCTGCATATCTGTGGTTATTGGTATTTCTCCCGGCAATCTTGTTTCTAGCTTGTGCTTCATCCAGCCCAGCATTTTGCATGATGTACTCTGCATATAAGTTAAATAAGCAGGATGACAATATACAGCCTTGACATACTCCTTTCCCAATTTGGAACCAGTCCATTGTTCCGTGTCTGGTTCTAACTGTTGCTTCTTGACCTGCATACAGATTTCTCAGGAAGCAGGTAAGAAGTTCTGGTATTCTCATCTCTTGAAGAATTTTCCAGTTTGTTGTGATCCACACAGTCAAAGACTGGCGTAGTCAATAAAGCAGAAGTAGATGTTTTTCTGGAATTCTTTTGCTTTTTCAATGATCCAATGGATGTTGGCAATTTGATCTCTGTTTCCTCTACCTTTTATAAATCTAACTTGAACATCTGGAAGTTCTTGGTTCACGTACTGTTGGAGCCTAGCTTGGAGAATTTTGAGCATTACATTGCTAGCATGTGAGATGAGTGCACATCTGTATATCTGTGATTATTGATTTCCTCCTACCTATCTTGATTCCAGCTTGTAACTCATCGAGCCCAGCATTTCTCATGAATTGCTCAGTGTATAGGCTAAACAAACAGGGTAACAGCAGACAACCCTGTCATACTCCTTTCTTGATTTTGAACCAATCAGTTGTCCCATACAGGTTTCTAAGTGTTGCTTTTTGACCTGTAAACAGGTTTCTCAAGAGACAGCTAAGATGGTCTGGTATTTCCATCTCTTTAAGAGCTTTCCACAGTTTGTCATGATACATGCAGTCAAAGGCTTAGCATAGCCGAGGAAACAGAGATAGATGTTTTTCTGAAATTCCCTTGCTTTCTCTATAATCCAGCGAATGTTGGCAACTTGATCTCTAGTTCCTCTTCCTTTTCTAAACCCAGCTTTGACATCTGGAAGTTCTTGGTTAGCGTAATACTGAAGCCTAGCATGCAAGATTTTAAGCATGACCTCACTAGCATGGGAGATGAGTGCAACTGTCTGATGATTAGCACATTCATTGGTACTACCCTTCTTGGAAATTGGGATGAGGACTGACCTTTTCCAATCCTGCAGCCATCGCTGGGTCTTCCAGATTTGCTGACATAATGAACGCAAAACCTTGATGGCATCATCCTTTAGGGATTTGAATAGTTCTGCTGGAATTTCATTGCATCCACCAGCTTTATTAAAGCAATGCTTCTTAAGGCCCACTTGACTTTGCACTCCAGAATGTCTGGCTCTGGGTAACTAACTACACCATCAGAGTAATCCAGTTCATTAAGATCTTTTTTTTTTTTTTTTTTTAATACAGTTCTTCCATCACAGGCCTAAAAGTGTGGAACTAGAAGGGACACTGGCCCATCCCCTGGTTTTCTAGTTGTGGGGAAAATGGAACTGATCTTGGGTGGCCTCAGTCTGCAGTGGCTTGAAGCAGGGTTCTTGTTCCCAGCTAGAGACTGAGGTCAGGACACAGCAGTGAGAGCACTGAATCTCAGCCTCTAGACCACCAGGGATAGTGGCCAGTGACAAGGCCCTGGCCTGTCGGCTTTGTAGAAATGAATTTCCACAGAGAGACGGAAAGTAGTAAAACAAGTAACATGTTTATTAGTAGGAAATGGTATGTGTGAATAGACTTACATGGGTGGACTCAGAGCTGCACCCGCGTGGTGGTTTGAATCACTTATATGGGGCACTTCTGCCAGGTTTCCTTTGGCCAGTCATCTCGCTTTGCCTGGTTTGAGTCTGTATTCGGTTTATTTTGGGGTCTTCTCCTGTGTGTGTGCGTCTCTTAGCCAAAATGGTTTCTAGAGAAGGGGCCTTATGGGTAGGTTGACATCACCTACTATGGCATGATGCCTCTTTCTGTTTTGACCTCCAAGGAGCTTTATTTTGAAAATGAGGGCTACGGGGTCTCTGTACTATCTTATCTGGGCAGGGCTCAGTGCTCTCTTTCCTCCTGCGCCCCAACAGGGGACAAACTCCAGTTGCTTAGCCTGGGGCCCATCTATCTCCTGCCTCAGAAGCCATAGGGCAAAGGGGGTAAGTCCAAGGTCATGCTGCTAATTAGACAAGAATGTGAAACAGGCTCCCCTCCCTGGAGATCTTAGGGGCTATGTAATTTGGAGTCTCCTATTGGAATGCTATCTGGGAAGGACAGGACACTGAGCTATTACCATGTATTCATTTTTCAGTACAATTATTTTTATCAAATGTTCTAAACACTTACCTGACACAGATCTAGGAAACTAGACACAGAGTTAATACTGAAGGCAGTAAAAATATGGCAAAAAATAAACAGGAGCAGTAAGCAGGGCTTCCCTGGTGGTTCAGATGGTAAAGAATCTGCCTGCAATGCAGGAGACCCGGGTTCGATCTCTGGGTCATGAAGATCCCCTGGAGAAGGGAATGGCTGCCCACTCCAGTATTCTTTCCTGGAGAATTCCATGGACAGAGGAGCCTGGCAGGCTGCAATCCTTAGGGTCACAAAGAGTTGGACACGACTGAGCGACTAACACTTTCACTTTTTCACTTTCAAGCAGGTAAAGCAACCCAGAAGAGAAACTCTACTACACAGTTTTGCCTAGGGCTATTTCCTCTAAAAGCTATTTCCTCTGTTTAAAAAAAAAATTAGTTTTATCTAGGGTAAAGAATGCTAGGTACGCACAGGAAAATTCCAGAGCTTACACCACTAACCAAAGTCACTACCTTAAGAGGAGGAGGAAGGCGCAGCTGCATGCAGGTTTCTGTTTTCCAATCCACAAGAAGGGTGTTGTTCAGATACAGTGAAAGAGAATCAATTATATGTGATTACAGAAAAGTATCTCATGACTATATTTCACAGTTAAAATCAGACCTCGAAGATGATCATCATGTTTTAGGCTCCTGGCTTGGGGGGATGTGGAGAGAAGGAGGGGGATGGAGACACAAGGAAAAGGTAGAAAAAGAAAAAGCTCCCCTCTCTGGTGGTCAGAAAAGTAAAGAGACAGAAACAGAGGAGAATAAAGATTCCAAAATTCCCGGGGGTTCTTTGCTGCTGCTGCTGCTGCTAAGTCGCTTCAGTTGTGTCCGACTCTGTGCGACCCCAGAGACGGTAGCCCACCAGGCTCCCCTGTCCCTAGGATTCTCCAGGCAAGAACACTGGAGTGGGTTGCCATTTCCTTTTCCAATGTAGGAAAGTGAAAAGTGAAAGTGAAGTCGCTCAGTCATATTCAACTCTTAGCGACCCCATGGACTACAGCCTACCAGGCTCCTCTGTCCATGGGATTTTCCAGGCAAGAGTACCGGAGTGGGGTTCTTTGGATCTACTCAAATTTTCTTATCACATCAACATAGGGAATTCACCACTTAGGGTAACAAGGTGTCCTTGGGAGGCCCCAGCAGGAGGTCAGCCTGCTGAAGAAATGAAAGACTACCAAACAGTTCTAGAGCTTCCCTGCCAAGCACTCTTCTCTCCAGTTCTCACAGAGGTGCTCCTCGTAGCCTGGCAACCGCCCCGCAGGTCCCCTGGCATGCCTCCGTATTGATGTGCAGCAGCGCCAGCTGCGGGAAGTGCTGGGAGGACACAGTGCAAACTGGACAGAACCGCACAGTGGACTCCCTCTCCACCCAGCTCTCCCCTGCCGAGACACAGCAGCCCCATCACCCCGTGCGTTATGGGGTCAGCCTCAGTGTCTCCTCTCCTCTAGACACGAGGAGGCAAGGGTGGCCCCAGACCTTTCTCTCTTAATCTGGGAACTGGAAAAACCAGGTGAAGATGGTTAGAAAGTCTCCCAGGTTAAGGGAGACCTGGGACTGTGACTCCCATCAGGATAAGAACGGCGGTCGGCTGGCCACCACCAGTGCTTCTACTGCAAGACGGACTCGGTCAGAGGTCTGCTCACTGCCCTCCCCCATTCTCAGGTCACGAAGAACCTCTAAAACCCCAACTCTCAGAAAGGCCCTACGTGATGCAACATACTTTATACAGAATCGCTACTTTTCTCCACGCCCGAGACATATTATGTATACAAAGGGATGGTAGGGAAGAAAGCTCAAAGTCAGGGGGCCAAACTGCATTCACCTTATCTACATCTCTCACCTCCCTCAATCATCTTCAGCCACCCTCCAGGCTCTAGGCACCAGCTGGCACCAGTTTACGAGGCCTCTGAGGCATGGATTGGTCAGAAGCGCTCAAGAGGGTGGCTAAGTTTGAGAAATGCTAGGATGCGACTGCACTGGCCCAAGACAACTGACTCATGGGTCCATTCAGACCTTGAGGCCCAAGGCCTCTGTGGAAGTGTTTTCAGAGCTTAGTGCCCATGGAGATAAGTGAAAATCCCTTATATTTGCTCATTAAGTCCCCAAGCCATATCTCCAAACCAAGGGCAAAATGAGAAAGAAAAAAAAAAAAAAAACAACGTGATAAGGGACACGGAAATGTCATCTCTAAAGTTCTGACCAGATTCAGACAAGGTTGATAGCAAAAAGTAAGCTTCAGAAGACCTCAGTGAGTCCCAGAAAACGGGACTCCTTGAGCTACTACCAGGAGCAGTCCTATCACCACCAGGGAAAGCGGGGAGCCGGGCAGACAGAAGCACCAACACCACCAACACCTCTTCTTTTAGTCTCAATTTTTAATAGTATCTTTTATTTGCCTCTTGAAGTCTATACTTCTGATTGAGTTGATGTTCACTGCTCTTTTTAAAATTATTTATTTTTAATTGAAGGATAATTGCTTTATAATATTGTGTTGGTTTCTGCCACACATCAACATGAATCAGCCATAGCTATACATATGTTTCCTCCCTCTTGAGCCTCCCTCCCACCCCTCTATGTTGTCACAGAGTCCCGGTTTGAGTTCGCTGAGTCATACAGCAAATTTCCACTGGCTATCTGTTTTATATACGGTAGCCAATACCTCTTCTGAGTCAACATGACAACTTGCAATGACCAATTCACGAATGAGATGCAATAGCTTAGAAAATATTAATATTAAAATGAGTCCTTCCCAAAGTCTCTACTTAGGTTTAGAATTCATCACTGGATTATCTTAAAGGCTGGGACTTTAGTAAAAGAGAAAAACTGAGCTGTGGAGTAGCGAGGAGGGAAGTGAGCACAGCCTGAATAAGCCGGCAGCAGGAGAGAGCCAGTTTCTGGGACATGGAACAGAGTGAGTTCTAAAGGGCTGCTGTGATTAACACACTGGAGAATTCTAGGACACACTCTTTTATGTTACGGTCAAGTCAGATCAGAGCATGACAGTGCCCCTAATTCCCTGCAGTGCACAACCCACACAAAAGCACACTCGATGCACCAGGAGGGACACAGACACACCACTCATAAAGTCCTGACCAGATTCTGACTCGCTGGCTCTGTTGGTTTAGGATTACACATTTGCTGCAGTCAAGCTGCAACTCAGGCACAGCCTCGGGAGGAGAGACGGGAAACACAATTCCCATCTCCATTCCAACAAACTCCATTATGACTGCCTCAAGTGACCACATGGTTCTACTAGAGTCTTCTCCTCCAGCAGAAGCTTTAAACCCTCCACCCTCTGGTCTAAAAGGAAGAAATGCCGAAACCCAGGGGCAGGCACAGTCACGGGCACACAGAAAAGCAAGAATAGGCTTAAACGCTCTGAAACCTGGAGACTGACCTTTGAAAAATAAAGATGAAGTATGGCTCCTAGGGGGCAAGAACTTTAAGTCCTAACTTGTGCCATGATTTTGATGAGAATTCTCTTTTCTGTAGTAGGTGCTGGACACAATTACCGTTCTCAAAAATAAAATAAAACCAAACAAACATACACACCTGAAAACTGGGTGTGTGTGGCAGAAGCAGGAAGTGAAAGGCATTTTAAAACTTGTTTAGCAGTATTGAGTATTCAGATACATTGAATTTCAGTCCACCGGAAAGTAAAAGAATTACACTGCTCACAGGTACCAACTAGCCACCGAACAAGAGGGTGGCTACTGAGGTGGAGGGGATGGCTCAGAAAGGCTCCCTAGTGGCTCAGTGGTGAAGAATCCACCTGCCAAGGCAGGAGACACAGGTTTGATCCCTGATCTGGGAAGATCCCACATGCTGCAGAGCAACTAAGCCCATGCGCCCCAACTTCTGACCTGTGCTCTGGAGCCCGGGAGCGGCAACTACTGAACCTGGTGCCCCAGAGCCGGTGTTTCACAACGAGAGAAGCCACCACAGTGAAAAGCCTGCACATCGAAACTACAGAGTAGCCCCGACTCACTGCAATTAGAGAAACGCCGGAGTGCCACAATGAAGACCCAGCACAGCCAAAAATAAATGAGTAAAATAAAGTCTCATAGAGACCCTTCAGTCCTCCACTGAAGACAAACACAGGTTCACAGTTCCTTGTCTACCATTCCAAAATCCCCAAACTCTGAAAACTGAAAAATTTTAAATAACTCATTCGGCAGCACAACAAACCCTAGCTCATTTGGTGACAAAAACATAATGTGATTTACACAAAATCATCTGTAGTCTATTCATCTCACTTTGTGTGAATATCCTTACATTAAACTGTTGTAGTAATGAGTTTCATTGACTCTAGCCCCCTTTAGAGGTTAGATATATGTACCATATTACCTTTCTAAAAAACTCCAAATTTTTAAAACACATCTAGTTCCCAGGGCTTCAGACAAGGGGGAAAGTTTATAAATATATAACAGGGTGACAGAAGAGCCCTGCAAAGATTACTAAAGGCCCAAAAGAATCAAATTACGTCCTGGTGGTTTCAATCTAACCAGCTTCCTACACAAGCCAGAGGACGACATTGTGCTAGAAATGGGAAGCCTGTTACCACAGGGTCCCTACCACATGTGAAATCCCGGCTTCCTACCTTCACATATTCCAGAGTTGGGTCCAGGATATGCTGATCCCTGAAAAGAGAAAATATAAGCATGAGAACAATTGGGAACAACTCCTTCTCACACTGGGTATCTAACATTATTACACCCTATTCATCCACATTATTAAGATGAGTCCACCTCCCAGACAATATCCACAGCCAGGAAGTTAGAAAAGACACGTGTTTTCCCGTAAAATTCAAGCCCCCAACATTAGACTATTTATGGCTAGTAATTCTAGAGTCACTAAAGCATAAAAATCAGCTAAAAGTCTGAGGTGAAGAGCTGTGAGGAGTAACAGACACACCAATAAAGCAGGGCCCCGCAGCACTCTGGACCAGGCGGCTATGCCACACCCACTTTGACAGAAAACAGGAGCTCAGGTGGGGAGCGCAGCCGCCCAAGGTCACCCAGCACCCAGCTAGGTGAGTTCTGAACCCAGCTCTGCTTCTAAATCCCCTGTGTCTTTTGCTGTCAAGCTGAGCAACTCATTCTAATCTTCTTTGGTACCCCAGTGTTTTTTCTCTCCCCATCTAACGTCTGCTCACATCTATTATAATACTGTTAGGATTAACCAGACAAGTAAAGTAAACAGCAGCAGTGTCACTGAGGAGGCTGATTTATTACAGTGGAAGAGGATCTTAGGCAAAGGAAGGGAGGGGGCACGTGAGAGCTGATGCCTCCAATACTGGCAGAATTAGAGCAAGGTGCCCGCCATAACACAGGATGTGAAAAGACAGTGCCTTTAGAGACTTAAACTTCACAAAATCGACATGTTCCCCTGAAGAGATGGGATCACTTTTTAAACAGAGTGGCTCTGAAGCCGGTGGGGAGGTTGTCAGTATATCTACAGAAAGCACATGGCCCTCAGAGGCGGGGGATCCCCACCCACAGGCAGCCGCCTCCGGAAGAATGAGCTCAAGCCCAGACCCTCAGGGGCTTGGACCTTCCCTCTGTGGAGAGACCCCGGGGAGACAGTAGCACTTCTCTCCTGAATGGGGGCAGCAGACCCCTGCTGGGACACAAGGAGTGGCTCCCACAGCTCAGGGGCAGCCCGTCTTGTTGTAAAGTGGACCCCATCCTCAGAGCTGTTCCTGGACTGGTCTGTCCACTGAGGGTTGCACACAGAGGCAGGCTGGCTTTGCGGACGCTCCTCTAGGCTGTGTGAGCTCATGAGCTTCTGAAATGAGTGCTTTGTAAGGCCAAAGTATCTGAGAAGGGCTTAAGCTCAGAGTCCCTGGTGCACTTCCACCAAAGAGGGGTATAAATTAGTCTTTCAGAGCCTTAAAACCAAGCATACTCTTTGCCACTAAGCTTGTGTTTGTTCATTAGGCATCTTTTCCCAAAGCGGCCGAGTCTGTCTGCTGTGCTGGGTCACCAGCTCTCCTTCTGCAGTCTGGACATCAAGCTGATGTTTCCAGGCTTTGTGACCATGAGACCACATGGCGAGGGACTATAAACTTTGTCAGCAGGGCTTTGGCCAAGCTCCCTTTTAAGTTCTCAAACTCCTGGGTTTCTACTGAAGTAACATTTTAGGCTTATAGGCATCCAGTCTCGTGCTAATCATCCAGGCCAGTGGTCTGGCCCTGGGAGTGCAGAAAGATGTTACAGCCACTTGGATGCTGTTTCTCATCTTTTTCAAGTGTCTATTTTTAGGTATGTTCTAAAACGTCCATTATATACACTCGTACATGTGTGTCTTAATGCATGGATAACAGTGTAGGTGTGTGCTGTTTATAGCAATGATTTGGTCCTGGGAATCTCTGCACACTAAATAATTGAGGACTCTGAAAAATTTTGTTCATGTGGGTTATATCTACTGATTACTGATACTAGAAATTAAACCTGAGAAATTTTCAAGGTGTTTGTGAATTCACACTTTAAATGTAAATCCATTAAAATATTTACATAAATAACATTTTTATGGAAAACATGTTTTTATAGCAAAAATTTAGTGAGAGTAGTGACACTGTCATATTTTTGCAGATCTTTTTAACATCTGGTTTACTAGAGGACGGAGAAGGCAATGGCATCCCACTCCAGTACTCTTGCCTGGAAAATCCCACGGACGGAGGAGCCTGGTAGGCTGTAGTCTATGGGGTCGCTAAGAGTTGGGCACGACTGAAGCGACTTAGCAGCAGCAGCAGCAGCTTACTAGAAGATGGGTGAATTCTCGTATCTACTTCTGCATTCAAAAATGTTGTGATATGTTTTGGTTGAAACAAATGAAGAAAATCCACCCTCATGAAGTTATGTAATTGAAAAGGGAGGGATACTTTAATAGGTTTTTCATATAATTATGGATGTTCTACTTTAAGAATATACCAAACCTTGACAAGTAATAATTTCTTAAAGGTTAGCTGTGGACTCTGAGGCCATATCTCTTACTCTTTTCCATCTGTCCTGCACTTTGAATGGATCTTTTGTCCATGTCTGATTCTTTAAACACTACTCTGGAAAATATTGGTTCACTGAGTTATGCAGATCTGCCAAATTTTGGCCCAATTCATTATAATGTAAAAAAAAAATCACATTTGTTAATATCATCACTAATCTCGTTAGAAGTTACTGCCTATAGGAATTGTCAAGCTCATGGTGGAGGATTCCATGAGTCTTCTAAAATTTTAATTTTTCACTGGAATTTTTTCATTGGCAACTAACAAGGTCAAATATTTTCCCTGAGCTTCATTTCACTCATTTTGGAGGAAATAGCTTCCAAATACCAAGACCACATAGTCATGATCTGTAATTTTAACTTTTTTTAGGTGTTCAAAGGTCATTCTTTTAATAAATTCTTTTTAGAACTTTGCCCAGGATCTGCTCTTCTCACCAGATTTACCTGTAAAAATCCTTTTCCTTTTACCTTCGAAAGCTGAAATAGTCCTCTCTCTCTTTTCCAGGATAGACCTGAAAACTGAGCTCCTTCTATCAGGACAGACCCCTCAAGCTCTATTGGGAAGGGGTGTGGTAACCAACACGGATCAGGCTGGGCGCTGTGTCTAGGTGGTTCCTGAGCAGCCCCAGCTGCAGTCAGTAGGGTCCCCATTCAGAGGTGGGGTCACCTCCAGGCAGGGTGGCCCTTGTGAGACAGGCTAGGACCTGGGACCCTTTACTCCAAGTGTTTGTATCCAGATAAATTTCACCTGGAGCAACAGAATACAAAGAAACCAAAAGGAACTAAAAATAACTGCATCCACCCCTGGTTGGGGCAGGTCCTGAATGGCACATTACAAAAAGGCCAAAATTCAGCTGCCATTTCTGGGCTGCTGGGAGCAAAAGCAGCATACTGCGCATGCCCTCTGCACCCAACAGGACCAAGGGGGTTGGAAGATCATCTGCATCACCCTCTAGCCCAACCCACCAAGCTTTCCTTCCCCTCACCCCATTTACAGGACCAGCTCTCCCCTACTGGGGGCTGGCGAGCAAGGGTGCCTGTTACTTGTTTTCACTCCCTCCTGTGGCATCAGAAGAACCCTGCCTGAAATCCTTGGCTGACCTCTTATCAGTTTCTATTGGATTAAAGAGTCCAAGGACCCAGCTCGGTAACATACCTGCTCTCCCTACCACCCTGCTCTCCTGCCCAGTGGCCCCAGCACAGAGGAGCCTGGGGTGTTCTCCCAAGCATCCCCCCAGGCTTGCATGGACTCCAGTGTTCCCATTTGATCCTCCACCACACACACTTCTCTTGGCAGAAGAGAAGGAAACAGGAGGTGCTGGTTAGGGATAAAAACTGAAGTCTCCTCCTGACCCCACCCTCAACTGAACCCTGCTGAGAGAGTTCTGTTCATTCTTTAAGCAGAACAGTGTGTGAGTGCTAAGTCGCTTTAGTCGTGTCCGACTCTTTGCGACCCTATGGACTGCAGACTGCCAGGCTCCTCTGTCCATGGGGATTCTCCAGGCAAGAATACTGGAGTGGTTGCCATTTCCTTCTCCAAGGGATCTTCCCAATCCAGGGATCAAACCCATGTTTGCTGTGGTTCCTGCACTGCAGGCAGATTGCATTCTTCTGCTCACCCTTTTCAGAGAGGCAAGGGAGGGAAGACAAAGAGAGTATGTTATAAATCCAAAAGCCTTAAAAATCATTGCCTTGAACCAAATTAACAGTATATTGGGTTGGCCAAAAGGTTCGTCAGGGTTTTCTGTACCATCTTACAGAAAAACTCAAGCAAACTTTTTAGCCAACCCAAATATTTTAATGTAGAAGTGCTGTGTCTCCTTTCTCAGCCAGCCTAACCCTAACTCTAATCCATCTAACCACAAAGAAGACATAAGCTAGAAACATAGCAGTTGGCCCTGTAGCCCCAGCCTCTAATTTGAAATAGAATATCCAATTATTCATATAAGACTGCACAGCAAACACTCCTTAAACCACATCTTTATACTCTCCAACAGAGTTCACTAGAAAACAAACAGAGAAACTTGGCAATATAAATGAAAAGCTTTTTTAATCTTTTTTTTTGCTTATGCCAGTTATGAATCCCCACCCATGTGAATCCATGCTGTTGTGTGCATCTCTACCCCTGAGAGTCTGGTGGGCACCACGGGCCCGCTGTCAGGCAGGCTGCCCTGCAGAGCACCATCCACAGACCGCAGGAAAGCAGCAGGATGAAACCAGACTCTGTTATTCTGTTCTTAAGTTTTAAATAACATCACTGTGCTTACTCTGGTTAAATCATTCTTTCCAGTGTCCCACTTTCTCAAGTTCATACTGAGGATGTCTCGCTGGGAGTCTCAGAAATGGTACACATATTTACTATTTTAGTTTGTTTCTCATCAGTAACCAGGTTAATAATTTCCTCTCTCTTAAAGGGACACTTGAGCTAGAAGTGTTTGCTATTTTGAGTTAAGAGGTTCTCCGCCTTGAATACACAAACAGAATTTCACTGACATAGATCTTTTCTGAGCAGTTCAAATGCAGATGGAGATGGAAGTGCCCTATGTCTATCTTAAATGAGAGAATGTTTTAAGGGAATGGATGTTTACTTATTTAAATATTACAGGCTAAATTAACGGCTAACAGTGATGTCACACAAATGTTCGTTTGGATATAATATAAAAAGGAAATGCCTGTGATAACATGATTGTTTCATACAATGGAGGGATGTGAGAAACTAGATCCAGCTATATCAGACTGGGGCTCCCCTTAGACTCCACGCACACTGGCGGTGGGTGAGTCACTCAGTCATGTCCGACTCTTTGCGACCCCATGGGCTGGAGTCCATCAGGCTCCTCTGTCCATGGGATTTTCCAGGCAAGAAGAATACTGGAGTGGGTTGCCATTCCCTTCTCCAGGGGAACTTCTAGACCTAGGGAATCGAACCTGGTTCTCCTGCACTGCAGGCGGATTCTTTACCAACTGAGCCACCAGAGCCCTCCATGCACACTAGTGATGTGCAGAATTTGCACTCTTCCTCTGGTGCGTCCATGCATGTTTACTGTAATGGTATTTATACAATGGTATCTCCCTCTACAAGGTGAGCAATCCAAGAGAAATGGGTTGCTCACTTCCCACTCAGTATCCCCCACAGTTCTTGTATTCATCCCAAAACATTAGCAAGCAACTACAGTAGGCCAGCCAACAGAAATACAAAGGAGCAAAGGCACAGGTGCTGCTTTTATAGAGAGGCTGCAGGCAAGTGGGAAAACGATCAACCAACTCAGCACAGTTCAAGTTAGAGTCAATGGGAGGGAAGCTCCATAGAGAGGCCTTGAAGCAACATCTGAGTTAAGGTTTGAGGGCTGAGTAGGGACTTGTCCCAGTGAAGAAGCTCTGGGGCAGGTGGTGATGAGAAATCCTCAGGCAAAGAGAGAGGCATGTGATAATACACTACATATGGGGGACCACAGCACTGAGGAATTGACTTTCCGCTAGCCCTGGCCACCATCATCTCTCACCTGGACTCTGCAATACAAATCCCCAGTTCTGCTCCACCTCTACCACCTCCACACAGTAGCCAGCATGATCCTTACTCAGATCACTGCCCTGCTCAAAATCCTCTACTAGCTCCCATCTTGTCAGAACAAAACCTTGAGGTCCTACTGTGGCCTTTGAGGCCCTGGATGGCATGATCTCAGCCAGCTTTCCAACCTGCATTAGGCAGAATTTCAAAGATGCCCCTTTCTTGAGATTCCTGTCCCTTGAAGTTAATCAAACACTAATCCAGGTACTGCTGTGAAGGGATTTTGCAAATGTTAATAATGTCACAAGTCAGCTGACCTGGGGGATTTGACATGAGGGAGTCTGTTGCCAGCGTGATGTTATGAGAGGGTCTGTGACAAGACAGAACCCATAGGAGATGAGAGCTGCCCCTAGCAGATGTCCAGAGCCCACAGTCCTACAACCACAAGGAACTGGATTCTGCCAGCAACCTGAATGAGTGTGGAAGCAGACTCCCCACCCCAGAACCTCAGATGAGAATGCAGTCACTGACATCTTGAGTGAGACCCTGAGCTGAGAACCCAGCTGAGCCACATGGGACTTCTGCCCTACAGAATCTGTGGGGTAACAAATGAATGTTAGGTCACCAAGTCTGTGGTAACTTGTTACTCAGCAAAAGAACACTGACACGCTTGTTGCCTATTCCAAAGCCCTACTGACTTTTCTTTCTGTTGTGCAAACGCATCAAGTCAGCTGTGGCTTGGCATTCACTGCTCCTTTGCCTGGAATAGTTTCTCTATATATACTTGAAGGGGCTTCCCAGGTGGCGCTAGTGGTAAAGAATCCACATACCAATGCAGGAGACCTAAGAGATGAGGGTTTGATCCCTGGGTGGGGAAGATACCCTGCAGAAGGACAGGGCAACCTACTCCAGTATTCTTGCCTGGAGAATCCCATGGACAGAGGAGCCTGCTGGGCTACATTCCATAGGGTCACAGAGTCAAATACAACTGAAGCAACTTAGCACGTGTATACTTGAAGGCTCACTCAGGCCCACGTTACCCAGATCTCTCTCAAACATCACCTCCTTAACCAGCCTACCTAAATGAACACCACCACCACACTCTGTCCCCTTACCTGGCTTCATTTTTCCCATATTATGTGATAATTTATGATATGTTTATTTGCTCATGGTCTGTCTATTCCCTTGAATATAATCCTGCAAGAGTGGAGCTTTCTCTGCTTTGTTCCCCTTGGTGTCCCACGGGCTCTGCACATAGCAGTTGCCCAGAAACCACTTGCTGAATTAAGGAGTAAAAGAACTACTAAGGAAAGCAGGGGGTTGGGGGAGGTGGTAGGTCTGGTGAGGGGTTGGGAGATCAGGATGAAGAGGAGGCAGAGCCAGACTATCAGGGGCTTGGATGCCAAGTAAACACATTTACACTTTATCTTGAAAGCAGTGGGATTTGTTGAAGGCTCTCATGCTGGAGAATAACCAGAGATTTGTGTTTTAGAAAAATCTCCATGCAGCAGTATGGAAAACAGATTAGTCGGGTCCGAATGGAGCCAGGAAGACTAAAGGGAGGATACTATGGGGTCTGGGTAAGAGATGAGTAGGCCTGGGTCAGAGTGACAGTGTGAGGGAGACTTTTAGAAGGCGGAATAGATAGACCTTGGTAAATGGCAGGATGTAGCGGGTGAAAGGAAAGACAGAGGTAAGGACACTCACTGAACTCTTTCTAAGGGAACCAGGCAGATGGTGCCTAGCACTTGGTAGGGACTCAATACATTTGCTAAGAATGAATTAGCAAACACCGTGCAGGTGGCGCAGTGGTAAAGATTCTGCCTGCCAATGCGGGAGACGAAAAAGACGTGGGTTCTACGCTTGGGTCAGGAAGATCCCCTGGAGGAGGAAAAGGCAACCCACACCAGTATTCTTGGCATGTACAGAGGTGACTGGGGGGCTACAGTCCATGGGGCTGCAAAGAGTCAGACATGACTGAGCACACACGTATGCCTGCCTCAAGCACTATACTGTGCTGACTACCAGGATCTGAATTAGTAAGCCTTTATCCCTTCAGCACCCATTTTCCATGGTTAGTAGTGCACACATGACTGCTGCCATTTAGCTACTGAATATCCCAAATAAGCTCTTCTTCCTTCTCAACAGATACTTATTTTCTGGGGTCTTTCACATCCTTCAAACTATGAACACAGAAATCCTTCTCTTAGAGTATAATAAAATATAATATTTAAGTAATCCCTTCGTACCAGCAAAAGTAGTTAACTCATGAAAACCAAGGAACAATAAAACAAAGGAGCTGTGCAGAAGCTAGATAAGAGAGCCCAATTTTACATAACGCTTTGGTCTCCTCCATCACCCCGCCTCAGCTGCCACTGCTCGTTTATGTCTTTTCTGCAGGACTGTAAGCTCTGTCAAGTCAGAGGCTACTTCTGTCTTGCTCATTAATGTATACTAATCACGTACCAAAGTATTTGTCACATAGTAGCCAATTAATAAATAAACAAGGGCAAGGACAAATGAACATATAATGCACAATTAACCACCATATATACAAATAAAGACTCAGAAAAATAGAAAGTTCCACACTGGGACCTTCATTTGCTTAACCTGGCAGACCAGGTAGTCTCAAATCTAAATGATAATCAAATTAAAAATGTATTTTCAAAAATATTGTTGAAGTCACAAGAAAGGGAAAGTCTCAGGAAACACAGACATATATATAAAACAGATACAAAAAGAGAACAAATTCAGAACACAAAATGTGAACAACAACAAAAAGATAAGGAGGGAAGCAGGGAGGCAAAGCCCTGGGTCCGCAAGACCGAGCAACTCACTCTGAAGTGAGTTCCCTGCATAATGCTAGAACAGTCAGACCAGGACTACACCGCCCACCACAGAAGAAATGTGCTAAATACAACACAAGACAAAAACATGCTCTAGCAAAGGAAACCCAGGAGACCTGCTATCTCCACCACAGATTCTGATGGAAAAAATAGCAGTAGTAATAGTCTCCCCTAAGAATGTGAAAAGCACAAGTCATCCTTTGGGATGCAAATTGATATGACCTGCTTTGATAGAGAATCCAAAACTGAGCAAAATATTAAAGTGTCTGGGTTAGTGTCAGGGAACAATGTAGAAGTGCTTTCTGGAGGAAAACTTCATCAACAGAAGCTACACAGGATATCCACAAGTTTGGTTAAATATAAACTCCCTTTTAGAAATAATTACATACACCAGAAAATAAGCCCCAATGACAATCTCCAAAATGAGCAGAAATGACAACCGATTGAGATCCCTAAAGAATTCAGATATTAGAATTTCAGAGGTAAGCTATAAAATAATGATGCATGATAATTTTTTTTAAAAGATGGACTAAAAAATGTGCCTTAAGAATAAACAAGCAGATACAAAAATAATCTAACATCTAGAAATTTTAAAAAGTTGATCACAACATCTAGATATAAATATAAAAATAATCTTATAAATAAGCCAGACATTACTAGAGAAAATATTTATGAATTAAAATAAATAAATAAATTATACAAAACACAGCAGAGAAAGAGTCAGGGAAAATATAAAAGAGATGCAGAAGGTAGAATGAAAAGGTTTACTTATATTTAACCAGAACTCTAGAAAGAGAGAATAGAAAAAGGCAAAAAGCAACAGTCAAATAATGATGGGAAATCGTCAAAGTTAATGAAAAATACTAATTATCAGATTCAGGCATCCCATGAGTCCTAAGCAGTATAAAAAAAAAATAAACACATTTTAAGGAAGTTACAGACTACCAAAAACAAAGAGAAGATCTTAAAAGCAACAGAAGAGCAAAGAAAGGTTGCCTTGACAGCAATGACAATTAGACTGACAGGAGATTTTCAGCAGCCAAAAGGGAAAGTGAGGAGCACAAAATTTCTTGCCCAGAAAACTACTGAGAACAAGGGTGAATAAAGACAATCAGAGACAAATAAAAGTAGAGAATACCCTTCAGGAAGCAGGAAAAGTATGCCAGAAGGAAAACTTAGGGTCTAAGACTGAACGATGCACAGAGAAACTGGTAAATAGACAGGCAACTCTAAAACGGCACTGATGGTGAAAACAAGACAATGTCCAATCCGTGGAGTTAAAAAACAGACAATCAAGCGTTGGTAAGAATGTGGAGAAACGAATCCTGTGCACTGTTGGTGGGAATGTAAAATGGTACAGCTGCCGTGGAAAACGGTATGTTGGCTCTTCAAAAAGTAAAAGTAGAATTCCCATACAATCCAGCAATTTATGTTCTGAATATATACCCCCAAAATTGAAAGCAAGGATTTTGAAGAGATATTTGTGCACATTTATAGCAGTATTATTCACAGATGAATGGATAAACAAAATGTGCCATATATACAACGTGATCTATACCATGGAATATCATCTGGCCTCAAAAAGGAAGAAAACTCTGACATATGCTAGCATACAGAAGAACCTCAAGGACAATATGGTAGGTGAAATAAGCCAGTCACAAAAGACAAATACCCATGAGGATGTCACTTATATGAGGTACCCAGAGTAGTCAAAATCATAGAGTCAGAAAGTAGAATTGTGGTGGCCAGGGGCAGGGGAGGGTGTGCGGTGGGCAGGGAACGGGGAGTTGTTTAATGTGTGCAGATTTTCCGCTTTGCAAGCTGAAGAGAGTTCTGGAGACTGGTTGTACAACAATGTGAATGTACTTACCATTACTGAACCATGCACTTAAAAATGGTTAAGAAGGTAAATTTTATGGTATGTGTGCTGCTGCTGCTGCTAAGTCACTTCAGTCATATCCGACTCTGTGAGACCCCATAGACGGCAGCCCACCAGGCTCCCCCGTCCCTGGGATTCTCCAGGCAAGAACACTGGAGTGGGTTGCCATTTCCTTCTCCAATGTGTGAAAGTGAAAAGTGAAAGTGAAGTCGCTCAGTCATGTCCGACTCTTAGCGACCCCATGGACTGCAGCCCACCAGGCTCCTCCGTCCATGGGGTTTTCCAGGCAAGAGTACTGGAGTGGGGAGCCATCGCTTTCTCCGATGGTATGTGTAACTAACTACAATTTTAAAAGACAAACTAAAACACAGGTCAACACTGACATAGGAGCCAAGTAGAAGGTGCCCGAAGCGCATGTTCTAAATCCTGCATTGCTTGAGAAGAAGGAAAGGTATTGTTTTACTCTATTATGTTGTATAAAGTCATTGAAAGGTATTTTTAAACTAACCATTAAATGAATAGGAATAGAGGGTTTTTTTTTTTTTAAAGACAATTCAAAATAAGGCAGTTAAAAAAATGACCATAGTTTAGAAAAATGTATGAACAGTACAGACACGCAGAATAAGAGGTAGCTATAAACTCAAATGTATCACCAAACATGGCAACTGTTAACCAGATTAAACTCAAGACAGATTTGCACAATGTAGGATATAGCACATGTAGGATACAATCAAAGTGGTTATTTGGAGGAGTCTAGGAGACTAGAGCCTTAAATGCTTACTTTTAGAGAAGACTGAAATTAACTGTTTCTAGCTTAAGAGAACAGAACAAATATTTAAAAAATAGACTAAAGATTTTTAAAATGCAGAAATTAAAAAAAAATGATACAGTAAGGCAGCAACAGATGAAGCCTGGTTCTTCAGGAGTCTAATAAAATAAACCTCTGACAGACATAATCTAGAGGGGGGAGAATGAGAGAAGGCACGAAACAGCAGAGAAATAAAGTGGGGGTATAATCAGAGATCCCGGGTCAGGAAGATCCCCTGGAGGAAGAAATGGCAACTCACTCCAGTATTCTTACGGGAAAAATCAGAGGAGGAACCTGGCGGGCTACAGGCCTTGGGGTCACAAAGAGCCACGTGGACATGACTGAGCAACTGAGCACACGCAGCACATAATCACAGATACAAGAGAGCACAGTAAGAGAACACTATGAACATCTTTATACCAATAAATTTGAAAGCTTAGGAAAAAAACAAATTCCTGGAAAAATAATACTAAAATAGACTCAAACAGAAAACCTGAAGAGTCCTATCTATAACAATTAAAAAATTGAGTCAGTTGTTCAACAGCTACAGATCTAGATGGTTTTTCTAACCAGGAAGTTCTGCCAAACTTTGGAATTTATTACTATGAAAATTATATAAACTCAAGAAATTTGAAAAAGAGGATATTATAATTTTGATACTAAAGGACACCAGGTTAATAAAAGAAAGAAAAAGTATAGGTTAATCTTACACATGAAGAGATACAAAAAAAATCCTACAATATTGACAAACCTAATTTAAGAATCCAAGAATGTATAAAAATATAATCAAACTGGGTTGACTCCTGGAATACAGAGTCCGTTTAACTTGAGAAAATCTATTTACCACATTAACAGATTAAAAGAAAAATCATTTGGGGCTTCTAATTAATGGGAAGAGGAAGAAGATTTAAACAAATACCACCAATTTTTCATGATCTCAGCGAGGAAAAAGCTACCTCATCACAAACTAGAAATAAAAAAGAACAAATATATCTGGTAAAAACCTCATTCTTAATGGTGAAGTATTAGAATCATTATTAAAACCAATCAATCAATCAGAAACAAGATAAGGATGCCCCCTATTACTGTTGCAATGCACTGTCCTGGAGGTCCTAGTCAGTGCATTTAAATAAGCAAAAGAAATAAAAAGTATAAGAAGTGGAAAAGGAAGAAGAAAACTGTCATGATTCACAAATGATGACTGTAGAACACACAAAGAATCTACACAAAGCTGCCAAGTACAGTGCGGTTCCCAGATATGAAGGCACTGCAAAAATCATCAACTCAAAACTTACTGAGGTGAGGGACTAGGAGGTTTATACGTCTGAATGGAGTTCTAGCTTGCAAGTATCCATTTACCACAAATGACCTCATTCCTAGAACATTTAACTGAAATGCAATACAGAGAGACTTAAGGCGAGTGTGACCAATGGGCCTCTTCACACGTAGCAGTGGTGCCAAAGAAGACCAACACTGCAGCCTGGGGGACTCTACTGGTTTACCGTCCTTAACCAACCCCTGTGCAAGGGCACATCGACAAGCAGGAAAGGTGAACCCAATAATTGGGAGGAAGTTTGCCCTTTGTTGGCAAACTCAGCCTACGTGCATGTGGACATGGCCTTGGAACTTAGAGCCCTCAGTCACTCTGTCTGCCAGCATGCAGTTTTATCAACATCTCAACACCTTGGGGAGCTGTGGCGGGGTAGGAAGGGATAGCAAGAGGCTTTGAATCTATTAAGATTTTGCTTCCATTGGCCAATATTTCTGACTAAACCCATGTTCTTTCAGGTAAGATTAACATGTGTGAGAGTACAGCATTCTCATCTTATATTTTATTAGACGTTATCCACGATTCGAAGGCCTTGTCCATCTCACCAGCTTCATCTCCTCACCATGCTCCTTACGCTCCAACAAATCCAAACTATTTGGAATTCCCTGAACCAAGAAGTCTACAGAGTCCCCATCGTTTCTATTCATTTCCATCTTCTCTGACCACTCTTTCCCCTTCCTCCCTCCCCACCACCAACTCACAGAATTAATAACATCTCACTGGCACTTATTTTCTATGCATTATAAAACATATAAAGGAGTACATGCATTATATTGAATTATAATTATTTGTTATAATATAAAACTTTACTATAACAAATAATAATTCAATACAATATGTATATGCCTGTTTATTTCCCTTACTGGACTATGATCTCACTAAGAATAGGGACCATATTTTATTTTATTCACCTCTGTAGCCCCAGAGTACAGCTGCTCAATCCATGCTGGTTTGAATGAATGAGTATGAGTGTGTGTGTGTGTGTGTGTTCTCTGCACTATGCAGCAGATCTAGACTCTAACCCTTCCCACCACACTCCACGGGTTCATCAAGGGAAGAATAACATTGGAGAGAGAGAGGGAACATGAGAGAAATGTTGTTCTTGGACTGACGGGCCGCCTCATGAAGGAGATAATATAGCCACAGGCCTGTGACCGAGCGGTGATGGCCGAAGACAGAACTCCCTTAGCAGTGGAAGGTCACTGCTGTCGGGCCAGCGCCTAGCTCCCCAGCCCCTCTGAGACTAGGTATTTTCAAAGTGGTCTTGAGAAGCTGGCTGCTTCAGCTGCAAATGAATCTCTCTGGACCTGTTTGAAATGCCAGAGAGGAGGTTAACCAGGGAGATAACCAAGAGGACTGAGTGGACCACAAGGTCATTTCCAACTGTTTATGGGAAAGTGAAGAACTAGATGCTTAAAACAGGACTGGCCTGGTGAGTGGAGAAATGACATCACTTGGAAAAACATGAGCTAGTGTGTAGTTAGATGGACAGTTTCTCCACTGATACTGGGAATCACATTAAAGTTGCAGTAACGAGTTACTTTATCCTAATTAAATTTAAAAGCACAGCAAAGGAAACTATACACCAGATGAAAAAAAGCGACCCTTGGAATGGGAGAAAATAATTACAAACGAAGCAACAGACAAATGATTAATCTCCAAAATATACAAGCAGCCCATGCAGCTCAATATCAGAAAAACAAACAACCCAATCAAAAAATGGGCAGAAGGCCTAAGTAGACATTTCTCCAAAGAAGACATACAGATGGCCAATAAACACAGGAATATATGATCAACATCGCTCATTATTAGGGAAATGTAAGGCAAAACTACAATGAAGTACCATCTCACACTGGTCAGAATGGCCATCAGCAAAAACCCTGCAAACAATAAATGCTAGACAGGATGTGGAGAAAAGGAACCTTATTGCACAGTTGTGGGAATGTTAACTGATACAGTCACTATGGAGAACAGTCAATGGCACCCCACTCCAGTACTCTTGCTTGGAAAATCCCATGGACGGAGGAGCCTGTTAGGCTGCAATCCATGGGGTCGCTAAGAGTCGGATATGACTGAGCGACTTCACTTTCACTTTTCACTTTCATGCATTGGAGAAGGAAATGGCAACCCACTCCAGTGTTCTTGCCTGGAGAATCCCAGGGACGGGGGAGCCTGGTGGGCTGCCGTCTATGGGGTCACACAGAGTTGGGCATGACTGAAGTGACTTAGCATAGAATAGCATGGAGATTTCTTAAAAAACTAGGAATGAAACTACCATTAGTACATACTCAGCCGTGTCCAACTCTTTGTGACTCCATGGACTGTAGCCCACCAGGCTCCTCTTCGAGATTGTATGGACTGTAGCCCACTAAGGCTCCTCTATCCATGGGATTTCCCAGGCAAGAATACTGGAGTGGGTTGCCATTCCCTTGTCCAGGGGATTTTCCCAATGCAGGGATCGAACCCTCATCTCCTGTATTAGCAGGCAGATTCTTTACCACTGAGCCACCTGGGAAGCCCCATGTAAAACAGATAGCTAGTGGAAATTTGCTGTATGACATAGGGAGGTCAAACTGGTGCCCTGTGACAACCTAGAGGGGTAGGAGGGAGGTTCAAGAGGGAGGGGACATATGTATACTTATGGCTGATTCATGTTGTTGTATGGCAGAAACCAACACAACATTGTAAAGCAATTATCTTCCAATTAAAAATAAAAATAAATTAAAAAAATTTTTTAAAGTTACTTTCTCATGCCACACAGGGGCATAGTATATGCACTGTCTTTGCTAATTAAAAGAAGGATGTAATCTGTTAACATTGTAAGTCAATTCTACTTTAATCTTTAAAAAAAAGAAGAAGCCAAAAAGAAAAGAAAAAGAAAAATCACCCATAAAAGCTAATTATGAAATTAATTATAAAATATGCATACGATTGTGCTTTAAAACGGGATGTAGCTTTAAAAACAGAGAACTATAACAGTCCTAGATGTGCATTTCAGACAGTACATTTTGTTTCATCCCTTTGCAAAATAAATACGAGATTTACTCTCCCACATCTCAAGACATACTTCTTGATTTCATTTGTTAAAGCTGGCTCACTAGTAGTTGACAGGATTAAGGCTGGTGCTTATTTTATATTCTCCTCCCAGGGTTAACCCATGACATGAGGAGTTCCTTTTCACTAATACAAAGAACCTTAGGGGTATGCCTTGATGATTAAACGTCTCTGCTTTAAAGTAGACGAGTGATCTAGACAGAAGCTAACTGCTCTGTAGTGGAGGAATTCATCTTCTATTTCTGTTGTTTAGAGATAACAAGTCACCAGATGGGAGCTGGGCAGCCAAGTGTAACCACTTCCCTTGGTCCAATTATGAAACTTCAATTAATGCTCCTAAAATCACATTAGCTTCTTTGACAACCCTAGAATACTGCTGACTCATTCTAGGGTTGCAATTACCTAAATCCTGGAATACTTTTTCACATGTGGCTATTAAGCCAAACGCTATACATTTATTTTGTTTTTTGGACTTAGTCCAAGTCTTTGTCCCTCCTGAGTCCTTCCAGTTGGGCTTCCCCGATGGCTCACCAGGCAAAGAATTTGCCTGCAATGCGGGAGACACGGGAAACTCGGGTTTGATCCCTGAGTTGAGAAGATCTCCTGGTGAAGAGAATGGCAACCCACTTCAGTATTCTTGCCTGGAGAATCCCATGGACTGAGGAGCCTGGCGGGCTAGAGTCTAAAGGGTCGCAAAGAGTTGGACACGACTGAGTGACTCTGCGTGTGTGCATGTGCACACACACACACACACACACACACACACACACACACACAGAGTCCTTCTAGTTAGGTTTGGTCTGTTGTTTCAAAATGCCAAGATCTTTTTTGGATCTTACTTCTATCTCTGACATATTAGTTATTCCCCCAATATTCATAACATCCACCAACATGATGTTTATGTCAGCATCATTGTCTAAAACATATTTTAAAGTTGGCTAGAAACGGGCTACAGACACAGCCTAGAGTGTGTTTCCTGTACCATCATCTGGCTTGCAATCACTTTCATCCTAAGGATATCACTGATGACTGACATCTGAATATACACCTTCTCAACGGTCCTCTAATCTACCAACAAAGTAACCCCAGGAAGGAAAGTGAAACTAGTCCGACCTGCTTTTTGGCAAAGCCCTGCTAATTACTACTGGTTGTTGCTTCCTTCCCCAAGTATTCAAAAATCATTGTTCTAATAATCCTTTTTAGAATATTTCCTGAGATGGATGTCAATCTTACCATTTTGTAGATTAATTGTATCTCCCTAGTTCCGTTTTGAAAACTAAAATCCTTATCTATCTTCATCTCTCCTGTCACTCTTGGTGATGCCAGCATTTCTCCAATGCTTCCAATGCTGTGCACTGGTCTGGTGGTCTCAGCCTTTCTTCTGGAGCCTTGGGGCTTCAGCTTATTTGATGGCATTAGAGCCTCTTGTCACGGCCTCATCTACTATCCTCCTTCACCTCTATCCTACCCTTTCCAATCAGAGAAGTCATTTCCTCGACCAAAAAAAAAGGAAAAAACGCAAGCTGAACAGAAGCTCAGCAGTTTGGTTTCTCTCACATCCCCCTCTCTTTGGTTTTATTATTCCAAACATAATTTCTGAAAGCCCTTTTTGTTACCCATAGCATTCCTTACAATCCTCTGTTCACTCTGCACTCGAGTTCTTTTCACAGCCCAGAGCCACCCTCTGATACGGGCCTCGGTTGCATGGCCCAACCTTTCCTAAGTCTGGGTCCAAGGACAGAACAGCCCAGAGCAAGTGGTGGCACAGTGAAGGCAGGCTCTGAGGGACAGTTACCTAGAAAGCACAACCTGCAATCATCTGGTCAAGGAGAAAAAGTAACATGATACCTGGAAAGATGTTAGTCAGAGGTCAAGAAAAGTAGAATTGTTTACTGAGCTAGTGGAGTGACATGGAGGGCAAAAGTGTGGATGGGAAGGCAGGTCAGCAGCAGAGAGAGAACAGGTGCAGGTGAGCTCAGATGGTTCAAAACATGCATCCCCTGCTCCCAGGGCCACGAGCTCCTCAACTGGACAAAAGCCCTGGCCTGTCTTTGAGTCTCCAGCACACAAATACTCAGGGTCCTAGTGAATGAATTTATCAGATCAGCCCTGGCTCATCATGCTACAGTCTGGGGGATCCTGTACACGGGTCAGTCCAGGCTGGAGACAGTCCTCCCTACACATCCTTAAACACGAGCGCTCCCTGGATGGTCACAACATACCTGTTCCTCCTCCAAACTCTGGTCAGCATGTTGCTGTCAGTTGTCCTGAATTGCATTTCCCTTTCAGAGCCTCAGACGGTGAGACTTTCTTTGTCATTTCCCTCAACTTGGGGAATCTTTCTTCCTACAGCCCAGGGTAGACTGTACATGAAGACACAATTCCCGTCCTGGTGACCAGAGATCCTAAGGCCCAGCTGCTTCTCAAACTCCTGCTTCTTTCACTTCAGCAGCCAATTCCTGCTCCTATGAGTCAGTTTCCATCTCATCTGAAAATACAGCCATGCCTGATGAATGTGTTCATGACATACACTGAAAGAATGGCAATTAAACCGCCTCCTCAGGCAGATTCCCTAATCATGTTAAAACAGCACCATTTAAATATCCTACATATCACACTATGGTGAGTCTCTACAGGAATCCAAGGTTAATACCAAGTGGTCCTGGTTGACAAAGACCTGATGTGCTCATGGGTTAACTTGTGTTCAGCAGAATTCCAGGACAGCATTAAGTTAAAAGCCACTGTTGAAATCTTAACTTGGCAGCAGTCAGTCAAACTGAATAGAGTAACAACGAGAAAAACCATATCAAGGCCAGTATGTCTCTTGGCAGGCAGAGAGGTTCTGGCATCAGTGAATCATCAGGCTTCAGGCTGGCTAAGCCCAAACACAGCACTTTTGATAAAAGCAGATGCTTTGTTTGGCTGGTGTCTATCTGCCCTTCCTCCACTCCTACTGGCCCCATCCACCCTGCCCCCAACCATTCCCCTGCTGCTGCTGCTGCTGCTGCTAAGTCGCTTCAGTCTTGTCCGACTCTGTGCCACCCCATTGACGGCAGCCCACTAGGCTCTACAGTCCCTGGGATTCTCCAGGCAAGAACACTGGAGTGGGTTGCCATTTCCTTCTCCAGTGCATGAAAGTGAAAAGTGAAAGGGAAGTCTCTGAGTCGTGTCCGACTCTTCATGACCCCATGGAATGCAGCCCCCCAGGCTTCTCCGTCCATGGGACTTTCCAGGCAAGTGTACCGGAGTGGGGTGCCATTGCCTTCTCCACTCACTGCTAAAGGAGTGTGTTTGTAAAGGTTTCTTCTCAACTAACTCAGAGACAGAATAAAAGTACCACTTTTATTCTGTCCGACTCCTTATGACCCCATGGACCATACAGTCCATGGAATTCTCTAGGCCAGAATACTGGAGTGGGTAGCCTTTCCCTTCTCCAGGGGATCTTCCCAATCCAGGGATCGAACCCAGGTCTCCCGCATTGCAAGTGGATTCTTTACCATTTGAGCCCTAAGGGAAGCCCAAGAATACTGGAGTGGGTAGTCTATCCCTTCTCCAGTGGATCTTCCCAACCCAGGAATTGAACCAGGGTCTCCTGCATTGCAGACAGATTCTTTACCAACTGAGCTGTCAGGGAAGCCCCAAAGTGCTACAGTTTTGAGAAAATAAAAGGAAAGACTTCACTCAGCCAAACATATATAGGAACATGCACCCCAGGCCCCTTTTCCAGAGCAGGCATCTTAGAAAAACAGCCCTCACCCCTCAGGCAAAAATCTGAACACCAACCACAGTGGTCTATGTAACCTCTGTCCACGGAGCTGTTGAGGGATGCACAGAACCGCCAGGGAAGGAACCAACCGCAGGCATAATCACCACACTGCTGACACAGGCCCACAGGGAGGGTGGCCCCGGGGGCACGTCTGGTTTAATCAAATCAAAAACGTTTTATAAAAAGAATCAAGTAATGAAAAAATGTGCTTTGTTTTACTACATACTTAAAAGATTAGATCTTTTCCTGTTGAATTTTGTCTCTCATCCCCACCTTCCTTTGAACACCAACCATGTGTGGTTCCTGCCTCATTTCTCTGCTCCCCACTGAACACTCAGCCTCCTATGCTGACTCCCCAGAATGGTCTGTGCTCAGGTTCCTCCTGGCTGGGCTCTAGGGGGCCTTCTCTTTATGCTCTATACAGCTCTCTCCCTGGCCAATGGCATCCATTTCTGGCTTTAACATCATTTGTATGCAGACTCCTAACTTTATAACTTTTAGCCCAGACCTCGCTCCATAGCTCCAGGCTCACAACACCAACTGGTTGGTTAACACCTCCAGTAGACACGCAAACATCTCAGACTCTGCACACGTAAAACAGAAGTCTCGATTCTTTGCAATCGAACCATCCATCACCTCCTCCTCCCAGGAAAAAGCAGCCTGATCACCAAATAAAGCCCTGTTCCTCTCCACTCTTCCCCGGCTCTGTAAATGGCCCGCTCCCCTACCCAGTTCCCTGAGCCATGCTTGACTGTCCCACTGCCTCATCCCTCTCTATCGAACCCTCAGTAATTCTGGTAGATTCTACCTACAAAATAGATCTTGAATCCTCCCACTTTCATCTCCCCTACTACCCTCCCAGAACAGATCCCCTCTGCTTTCTAAACTTCTGCAACCGCCTCCTACCCTCCCTTCAATTCCTATTCCGCCTTCAATCACTTCTCCACTGAGTCTTCTATTAACTGAGCCAGATCATGCTATTCCCTTGCTTAAAACCCTTTAAAGGCTTCCCTTTGACCTGCGGAGAAAATCTAAACTCCTTAGTGAGGTCTAGACTGGAACTAACAGAAATCCAATGTGAAAAACATGTAATGTAAACTTTCCTAGTAGTCCATTGAAAAGAAAGAGGTGAACTCAATTTTAATAATGTTTTAAGTTTATACTTCAAAAATATTATCTTAATACATCATAACATAAAATATTAATGAAGAAGTTTACATTGTTTTTTTATATTCAATCTTCAAATGTTCCCTCCTGCAGAGAACCCTTCTCTCCCCCCAATTCAAGGAACTCAGGGCTCTCTGATATGACCTTCCATGTACCTCCTCATTCAGTTTAGTGCACTAAACTGGGCACTCCCCAAGGACAAGGCCCACATCTATACTTTATGCTCCACTGGGACCTGGTACCCAGCACAACGTGCGTGCTCAGTTACTCAGTCGTGTCCGACTCTCTGTGGCCCCATGGACCGAGAAGCCTGGCAGGCTTCAGTCCATGGGATTCTCCAGGCAAGAATACTGGAGTGGGTTGCTGTTTCCTGCTCCAGGGGATCTTCCCGACCCAGGGATCAAACCCACGTCTCCTTCATTGGCAGTCGGATCCTTCACCACTGAGCCACCTGTGAAGAACCCAGCACAATACCTGACACTAAACAAACTCAATAAATACTCAAAGAAACAGTGAAGACACAGACGTTGAGTACAGGGACAAGCAGGCAAGGGCTTGGGCCAGTTCACCAAGGACAGACTCTATGCCTCAGTACCATGGTGTGCTGATTTTCCATGTGCCATGGGGTTGTCAGACCTGTAAGCTTGAGTGGTGGCCAAGATGCCCTGCTGCAGGGCCGCTTAGAGCAGACCCAGATAGAGGGATTCCGGCCAGACTGTCAACACATGGGAAACTTTCTCCCATGGAAACCCACAGGCATTGAACGTGATCTCAGGTTACATACGAGGATTAGTAGCCTCCAAGTTCTGGCCTTTGGACTTCCAAGAGGAAGGAAGGGCGGAAACCAACATCTAAGCCCCTGCTCCATGCCAGGTCCTGAGCTAGGTGCCTTCACGTGGGGTTGTATTTGACCCCCAAGCCACCCTTTGAGGATGTGGAGGTCAGAAAGATGAAGTAACTTACACAAGGTCACATAGCCACCCAGTCTGTTTGCTGGAATCAACCCCAAGGTCACTAGCTGCTTTCTTTGATATCCACGGCTACATCAACATCCCAGCAAAATGACCAGTGGCCTTCAGGTCAGGCGTCACCCAGCAGAGTTGGCAGGAGAAGAATAAGCTGCTATGATCAGGTGGAAGTGAGAGCAAGGACATGACCTGTTCTACCCAGACTCCCAGAAGGCAGAACCAGGCTTAAGAGTGAAAGTCAGAGCCGTGCCATTTAGTGGAACTTGCAGGTTGAGTGACCAGTGAATCTTCACAGCACCCCTCGGAAGCATTATGCTCACCCTCAGTTTATAGTTTAGACCCTGTCCTAGTTCACACACCTAGTGGTGGATAGACTGAGACCTCCTGGATTACATGACTCACGTTCTCTCTGTCCACCCCTGACTACTTTTGCAAGTGATTCTGGAACCACAGACATAAAGGCTGGGTCAACACGGAAGGTTTCTCAGACTTCTGTAATTTGTAAATAACAGCACAATCCAAAAACAGGAACACCCTCAGTGTTGGGGCCTTGGAGGAAACAAAGCTTGAAATTCTGTAGGCGATCCTGCAGCTAGCCTCTTAGAGACAGACTGGGTGGTGACAGCATAACAAAGCTGTGAACAGCAGGGTGGCTGTGGCCGGAGGTGGCCGGAGGGCTTATCACTCCTGTGGCTCCAGTCCAGTCCCCACGAAGGGATCTCCTAAACAACAAAAGCAACTTCTCCAGCTCCCACCTCCGGGCCTGGCTGGGATGGCTCCCCAATCCACACGTGATACGAACACGAGTCATCTGTAACTGCAGAACATCTTCTGTCTACAGTGTGCTTCAACCTCTCCTGAGGGGTGTGAAAAACTCAGAGTTTCTGACTCACAGAAGACTGACAAACCTGACTTTTGCTCAAATAACGTGCAGGAGGCCTGAATAAACAGGAATTTAAAGCAGATTTGTTGGGGAGACTGGGGGAGGAAAGAAGATGTTGAACAGCTCTACTTAACAAGGACGGTTTTGTGTAAGTCTGATCATTTTCTTGGTTGTGGTTTACAATCAGTTAAAAAAAAAAGTACTTCAGTTTTCCCCCAGAACAGCTGAGAATGCACAGATCCCAGCCTTTAGGTTGAAACCATCCCTGTGGGTAGAAGATTTAGGACACTGTCAGGCAGCTGGTGGGCCTGCAGGCATTCCCCATTCTCTGGGCTCCCCCAACCCTGGGTTGGTACCAGATGCCCAGCAGGGGCTGAGCTCACCTCTGACCCAGCTGCTCCTGGCCTCAGCACACCAGGGGCCACCAGGGCCTGGACATGCACCATGGCTTGGAATTCACTAACCCATCCGCAACAGCTGCACTTAAACACCAAGGGGCATTTCAAACTGTTCATAAAACTTAACTTCAAAATTTAAAAATAAAAATTCAATGCATGGGTTATTACTTTCTGGAGACATTCTTGGCTGTTACGCCATTGCCACTCTGCTAACTCAATAAATGTACCTTCTACTAAAAAGAATTTATTCATATTAAATAGCCTTTTTTCAAATCTAAACCCAACTTTTTCTCTGTGCCCAAAGAGCTTCCAATCGGTAGACAGCAGACATGCCCATGTATAAATTGTGCAGATGCTTGCGTGTGGACCTTCACATAGTAGATCCTTCTGATTAACGTTGTGCTAAAGACTACTTTATTTGCATGTCTGGGGGAGCATAAATCAATAGTTCTAGAACTTGGTGGCTGTGGAAACAATTTTTCAGGTGACAGTACCGACACAGCCTAGAATCAGTGTTTGGAGTAGGGTCTTCTGCACAGAGCCTGTGTCTTAACACTTCAGCTTCAAATTTGAAGAGCTGACACTATGACACAGAAGGTTACTTAACTGCCTGGGAAAGGATACGGGATTTTAACTTGGAATCATTCTGCAGACTTTCTGGCCCCCATTAGTTAAAACACTTGTGACTAGTCAGTCAGCTCCACTCATGCAGATTAATGAAACACCACATTGTCCAGCCACATGCTCCCACAGCACAGGGGGTAGAAGGAATTACGTTCTCAGCAGCTGTTCCCAGGAATGTGCGCCTCCACGTACCCATGGGCAGGGAGAGGACCGACAGTGGACTCCAAGCGCTGACCGTTCACCTATCCCGGCAATGCAGACCTCTCATATCAGGAACGGGTCTCCTCTCAGTCCAAGGAAGGTCCCAAATTGAAATAAAAATTCATCCTTGAAGATGGATGAACCCAAGGGACACCAGACAAACAATGCTAATGTCAAGAGGAAATCCCATCTGCAGACTTCTCAGAGAAGCCTTGCTCAGCCTGCAGAACAAAGGCTCCTTCTGTGACATCAAGCAGCAGGTTTAAGAGCATTGGGCTCCTCACTTTGGCTCCTTTTCAAACCACAAGTATATCCAAGTGCAGCCAAGACAAAAACAGAGCCAAGAGATACGGGTCTCGGAACGAGGAGACCAGTTCCCCTTCCAGGCCTGCCTTCTGCCTGCTCTTGGCAGCCAAGGCTCTAGCCTCCTCAAGGCGGGTGTCTGAGACGCTGCAGTCAGACCCTGGGGACTGAAGCGTTCACGCAAGAAGATAACTCAGAGATGCCCACAGCAGAGCCAGCCTTCTTGCAAGGCTACAGAGCACAGTGTCTGGGGAAGGCCCTATGATAGTTTTTGAGTCCTAATCCTAGCTCAGTCACACATGAGGGTCTAATCTTAGGTGCTTCAACCATTCAATCTCTGAACCATTTACTCAGCTGTATTGATGACAACCTAATGCTGCTGCTAACGATGAAATCTACTGTCACATAGGGTTATGATGTTCAAACAAGATAACTTATGAACAGGAAGATATTTTATAACTATAAAATGTAAGGGAATAATAATCCATGTGAATATGACACATGTTTATATGACTGCTTACTAATGTAAATTGTTAGGTCAAAAGGAAGACTTCCTCTGCTTTGCCTAGGGCCTTCCACAGGGTTGATATTTACTTAAAATTCAACCATAAAGGTGACTTTTTAGTGATTAATAAAGTAAACAAATTTGTTGGAAAAACAGCAAACTTGCAACTTAGAATATTTCACAGGACAAGGAGGTGCTATCTGGAGCGCTTCCCTCTGAGTATAGGTGGGCCCACATCAGGAGTTGCGGGGGAGGGGGGGGCACTCCCCAAGATAGCCCCACCATCATCATGCCAACCCCAAGTGCGATGGAATGGAAGGCTTGCAGGCTTGACATCTGGGAGAGTTGAACTTCAGCTACTCTTGGCTGAAGTTAACCCCTGATTCACTCTGAAAAGAAATAAGGCCAAAAGAGTTTATCTGAAACAAGGCAAAAAAAAAAAAAGAAACCAATAATCCTGTTAAAGGTAGACCTAACTAGTCTTAGGTCCCTAGAGTCAGGGATTCAAAACTCTAAAACACACACGGCTCCCAGCTTCCAGCGGTGAGTGAACCAGGGTGGTGGGTCTCACAGCTCTGCCGGGCTGTCAGAGCTGAGTTAGGAATAGAAATGCTGTTTCTCTCTCGAGGTAATTCTGTCCAGCACCTTGGTCACACTTCCCACTCAGGTTCTCATTCAAACAGCCTGTCCCCAGCTTTTCACTTTCACAAAATGTTACACTTGTTGACACTCTGACTTGTTCCAAAAAGTAACTGAGGCAGCTCATAATCTTATTAGGAATACTTAAAAGGATTTAGGGAGGGAAAAAAAAAAAAAGAATATAAGGTGCTTTGAAGTCCTCAAAACTGAGAACAACTCAGGATATTTTTAAGACGTGTCAGGTAAACAAAATACATTAACAATAAGGGTGCGGAGTGGGGGAAGAGGACTTTAGATCCTTCGACACTCAGCATAATTTTGAAGGATGTGCATTTACTTCCTGTGCTGACCTTTAACAATAAGGTATTTTAAGTTAAGGGAAAAAAACATGAATTTGGATGAACGTAACTCTGAATCAGAAACAAACCTAAACCAACAGCACTTGTTAAGTCTTCCACAGCCTGGACTTTAAACTCATGACTTGAGTCCACCTCCGATAAGATCTAAGATCTGATCTATGTCCAAGTTAGTTTTCCAATTAAAAAGGTTTTAAACTGCTGGCAGGTTGACAGCCTGGGCCTCAGGAGTTTATTGAGAACTTCCTCAAGCTACAAAGGGTGACTCCATTACTACCCCCGGGCCCTGGGAGATCCCCCTGGTAAGAGTAGACACCTAGCCTGGACTTTGTGAACCATCTCCATGTGGTAGCCCATGGATATCTAGCTCAATATAGAGTTTAACTAACTAAATAAAAAGTAGCCACAGGAAGCCAGGTAATAAGTGGGTTCTGACTCCATGAGTGCAGCCTGGGCTTAATTCTGGCTAGCTGGAAGTTATTTTCCTTCACTGCCTCATAGCCTCCCTAAGACAGGGCAGTGATGGCTCTGCTTCTGCATGGCGGTGCATCAGGTGCCCACGATGAGATATCAACATTACTGTGCGCATGTGTGCACTTCCACATACACCTGTCATCAGCAGGCCACCCACCTGGACTCCGCAGAGCAGAACCACCTGATGCCCAGAACACCCTGGGAAGCTGTGTGGTCTGACGTCAGAAACCCTGCAGACTCTCCAGTGCTTTCTCCAGAGACTATGTGGGCTTCCACTCATCTTCTCCTGTAATATTGCAATTATACAATTCTTGCCTGCCTAGGCCTTTCCCAACATGCGTACTACTTGCCTCGCAACATGCCACACTCCAGCCGCAGGTCACCCTAGCTTGTTTTGGGTTTTTCAAACATGTTCCCACCCCTGGTTCCTTGCACTTGTTCTTCCTATGCCGGGACAGCCTTCCACTGAACTCTCCTCCTCAGAGACCGTCCACCCTATAAAAAAATATAACCCCAATAAATCTCCAGCATATTACTATTTCCTCTATATCACTGACTATAACCTGCCATTGTCTTGTTTATTTACTTGTATTTATTATCTGGATCCTTCACTACAGTGTTTGCTCTGGGAGGACACCATTTCTCATGTTCCACTGCTATCCTGTCAGGGCACATGTTTCCCCACCCTGTAAAAGGGCAATGATTTGATAGCTAAAATGTCGTCTATGTCAGACCAGCCCTTTAGTTAAGATACTTAGAGGATACGGGCAGAATTTTCCTGGTGAAGCAATAGTGCTTACAAAATCAGCATATTCTAACTAACACAGGTGTTCAATATACAGGTATTGAACAAATAAATGAGCTAGGACCAAAGCGGCCTTCCATACTACAGGGCTGCACAGAGAGAGAGAGATGTAAGGAGATACAGCGGAAGAAACCATCCCCCTGCTTACCCAACAGCATCACAGGCTGCTGGCCTTGCTCAACAGAAAAAGGGGTGCAGCGGTTCTAAACCAGCTCCACAAGCAGGTCACAACTAGGCCCATTTCAGACCCAGAGAAAAAGCCTTTATGACCATGAGTCTTATTTACCCAGGTCCCTGGTGGACAGAAGAAGAAAGCAATTCCTGTTCTAAAGTATTCTGAAGCTGACTTGATGATGGATCCAAAACCAAACAAGATTTTATTTCAGCTTGTTGACAGCTAAACACAGGTATCCCCGCTTTTTGGAAGTGTGCTTGACACTACTTTGCTTTTACAAAATGACCTACATTGGGACTTGATTTCACTAACAGAAGTCTGAACGGGAATTTTGCTTTTGTGGAAAAAGGTGAAATGCTAAAATAGCGTTGAGTGTCTGTTTTCTGGAAGCTGCTGCACAGGCGGTGCACACGCAGAGCAGAGAGTGGCAGCACCAAGTTCCCTCCAGAACTACATGCAGCCTCTCAGCATCAAGTCGCCCTGGCCCTGAGCTGTGCGTGAGCATCTGTGCTTTATCTCCATTTATGTTATGCATCCATTTATAGTATGATGTGTCCTAGGGGAACTACTACTTCATACCATCTCAGCTTATGGAAGGTTTCATAGGCATGCTCTGGATAATGGGGACGCCTATACAATTATAGACATCCTAATTATAGAAATCCTGACATCTCTATAGAAATGGATGGATGCAGTTCATAATCTGAGGCAAAAAAAAAAAAAAATACCGTGGTTCCCTCTGAGGGACTTAATGATACAGGAAGCTGACCTTAAAATACACTTAATATCACCCAAATTGGATGATATTAAGAAATGGTTCTTTTTTTAGATGTTACAGTTTTTTATGCTGTAGCTATATGTTTTTTAAAATAAGAGTCCTTATCTTTCAAAGACATATACCAAAATATTCACAGATAAAACGAAGTCTGAAATTTGCTTCAAAATAATAACAGAGCACAATAAAGCTTTGCCTGAAAATAATAAAAATACCAGAGGCAGGAAAGTGAATGGGGTACAGCCAACCACGAGTTGATAACTGTTGAAGCTGGGTGATGGGTCCATGGGAGTTAATTAAACTATCTGTTCGACTTTGTGCATGTTTGATATTTTTCCTAAAAACACTTTTTTTTTTTAAAAAGTCCTTTAAAACAAATCATTTTCATTTGTGAAATTAAAGAAGCTACCTGAAGGTGAAGGCTTCGCCTTTCCAGTCTTGCAGGGGCTGCTCCTGGATGACATCCTGGATCAGAGGTGAGTGGTGCCGTGGGGATCTGGAATGGGGGAGGGTCCCCACATGACTGAAGTTATCACAGGACCTGATGGGAGGAGGGCCTTTCTTCTTCCGGGGAAGGGTGCCATGTATAGACACGTCTTGATAGGCATCTGCACGACGCTCAACGAGAGGGGACTTGCTGCTCAGAAGGTCCATGGACGAGGCGAGGGGGAACTGGTGATTCACTGGCATGTTTCTGGGAAGACTTGCAAACTTTCCCGCAGCCATGATCCTCAAGTCTAAGGGGAAAAGAAGAGAGTGAAGCCATAAATCTAAGAAAACCATGAGAACTGACTTCCTCCTTACAAAAGGAAATGGAAATAGATCATGTAACAAAAGAAAATGCTCACGAAGTGTTAAAGGATAAACATCACTTGTGAAATTTACTATGATGGGAAGTTTATTTATCCCCTTCTTCATCCTATAGAAGAATGCTCCTGGTTTGGCAGCAGGTCCACCAATGTGTGTGTGTGTTAGTCTCTCAGTCGTGTCCAGCTCTTTGCGATCCAGTGGACTGTAGCCCACCAGGCTCCTCTGTCCATGGAATTCTCCAGGCAAGAATACTGAAGTGGGTTGCCATTCCCTTCTCCAGAGGATCTTCCTGATCCAGGAACCGAACCTGGGGGTCTCCTACATTGCAGGCCAATTCTTTACTGACTGAGCCAAATGGAATAGGGCAAATACATTTCAGAGCCTTTAGAGACACACGAGCCAGTTTATTACTTCAGATTACTGAAGCTGAGGCAAAAGCATGACTAACAAAAAAGAATACTGAGGAAAGATAATGAGCTCATGCATTCCCACCACCCTATAAGCAATAAGAACAGGTGAAGATGGCTGGAATTCCTTAGCTGCTAGAACGCCTTCAACCCAGCTCCTCAGTTGTGCTACCCAGAGAGGACAGATTCCTTCTGGTGAAGACCTGGTGCTTGTAAATAAATCAATGTACGCTAATTAACGAAGATGGTCAGGGTTCAGGAGGTGGGCCACTCCTCCACACATTAGTGGGCTCAGCTGGAGAGGAAAGCCATGAGGTAGGAGCTCCAATCGTCCCCCCGAGGGGTCAGGAACCCGCCTATCACCAACAGGGTTAAGCAATGTGCATAGGTGCCAGTGGAGTCAGGAGAGTGGGAAAGGTAAAAAAGAGAAAAAAAATGGTCGAGAGCCACAAGGGAAGAAATGAAAAACTCTGTGTGTGAAAGCAGCCTTAGCAGTTGTTCCCAGCTATCACCACTAGCAGAGTTCACCCTGAGCAGGGTTAGCACCTCTATCCTCTAAATAACCACTATGGTTTTGATCTAAGCCAAGTTAAATGATATTTTAAAGGCCAATATAGGGCTTCCCTGGTGGCTCAGTGGTAAAGAATCCACCTGCCAACGCAGGAGACATGGGTTCGATCCCTGATCCAGGATGATCCCACATGCCACAGAGTGACTAAGCCTGTGTGCCACAACTATTGAGCCTGTGTTCTAGAGCCTGTGCCCCACAGCGAGAGAAGCCACCACAACGAGAAGCCCAGGCACCACAATTAGAGAAAAGCCTGTGCAACAGGGAAGACCCAGCACAGCCAAATAAATAAAATTATAAAGGCGAATAAACAGAGAAGGAGAAACACAAGCTTGAATAAAAATTAGGGCTAGTCCCAGGAAACAGAAGGTTACAGAATCTGTACCACTAGTCACGGTATTAGACTGATCCAGAGATCACAGCTGCACAGCTAAGCCCCACGCCCTGGCCTTCCCTGAGCCTGGTGAGGAACACGCCTCTTCACTCTGCAGTCTGTTCTCAGGCCGTGCAATCCCCATTCTTCACAGACCACCGTCTCCCCTGCAAAGGGAGTGGTGCTGAGTGAAAATCATCACTCTCTAGCACCACTGCAGACAGTTCCACAAAGGACCTGGGGACCTGGGACTTGGCTTGGTGACAATCAAGAAGAACAGAATCTGGTAAAATAAGAGGTGGACCCAGAGCAGTCAGCAGAGTGCACAGAGGAAACAAGTGACAAACACACACACACCAACACACACACACACTCAGTCCACTGTTCCCACACGTGACAGAGAGAGACACTGAAGCGCTGGGTGGAAGGAGGCCCTTCATTTAAGGCATATAATCTGAACCCTGCCAGATCTGGTAGTTCTGAGGCCTGTCTGCTCCATGCTGAACTGGGACCACACAGAAGGCTGGCTCCCGGTGGGTGCAGACAACGGACTGTCAGTCCCCGCGGGGGCCCCTCCCGGGTCTGGCCAGTACCTGGCACACCGTCAGCACTTGTTCCATGTTGATCATCATTATTAAAAAAGAAACTCCTCAGCCCTCTCCTGAACACAGATGACGTAAGCCGACTAGGAGTCCCTCATCCCACCCATACACACTCACAGCCATGAACTCTCACCTGCCCGAGTTATCAGCACCTTTCTTCTCCACAGGCTTGGAGCAGTCCCAAGAACCTGGTGGGGAGACCCAAAGCCCCACCCCCATTGCACAGAATCTCTCCGCTTGCAAAGGCCCCTAGTGTTGATCACGTCTATCTCCAGGCTAGGATGACAGACAAGAGTTACACTGGCTCCAGCGTCTCCAGCAGCCTGTTTCCTCTCTGCTTATCCAAGATCTATCTATTTCAAGTCTGAGCCAAAGTGCTTTAGAATGCCCTTCGGCAAGTTATCCACACCTCAGTGTATTCTCGAGGGATGTTAACACCTGCTTTTCCTACTTCCAACTCAACAAACATTTAAGTGCCCACTCCAGATAAGATACTCAGAGAAACAAAGAGCATAAACCTCAATCCCTAACTGTGAATTCAAAGAGAATACAGTTGACATTTGAACAACTCAGGGTTCATCTGCATGTAATTTATAGACAGCCCTCTGTATCCACAGTTCCCCCACATCTACAAATTCAACTGACCATGGACTGTAGTATTTACTACTGAAAAATATCTGTGTATAAGTGCACCTATGCAATTCTACGTGCCACCCCCACCCCCACTCTGGGTGGCTCAGTGGCTAAAGAATCCACCTGCAATGCAGGAGATTGGTTTGATCCCCGGGTCAGGAAGATACCCTGGAGAAGGAAATGGCAACCCATTCCAGTATTCTTGCCTGGGAAATCCCAAGGAGCCTGGTGGGCTACAGTTCACAGGGTTGCAAAGAGTCAGACACGACTGAAGGACTAAACAACAACAAAATGACAAATGCAGTTCAAACCTGTGCTGTTCAAGGTCAACTGTAATGTAACTCATTGATGGGACCCTTAAGATGCTGGAGGGAAGAACAATTAATTTTGATAAAAGGGCTCAAGGAGGATCTCAGAGAGGGCATCACTGGAGATGAAGATTTTGAAAGGCTGGAAACTGTAGGGAAAAGCCTTCTAAGATGATGTGGTAACAGCAGATGCATAAAGGCGGGAAGTACCTGCACAGGCTCAGGAACCTAAGTTGTGCACAGCAGCTCGAGTGAAGCTGAGAAGTACTTCCTGGAAGAAGCACAGCTTAGGACCAGATCACAAAGTCTTAAAGGGTGTGTTGAGGTGTTTGAACTTGACTGTCAGTGCTAGGGAAACTCAGGAGGAGAGGGATGGAATCCAGTCTGTGCCTGGGTAGGGAGCTCTGGTGATTCTGGAGGGGACAGAAGGGGAGGTCAGTCAGACACCAGCAACAAGCCAGCAAGGAATGATGGACTCCGACCTGGGACAGTGGCCACGGGAAGGGAAAGGAAGGGCAGAGCGAGGGGCTAAGAGCTCAAGGCCTCTTGTATGGGATGAAGGAGGCCACAGCCTTGGGAGGATGGTGCTGTGCTGTATCACTCAGTAGCACAAGGGGTGACCCTCTCAGGACGGCAGGTAACAAGCTCACCACTGGCGCTGTTGAGTGTGAGGTACCAGGACAGTTCTGTCTTGCAGTCTAGATACTCGTATGTTCAGTTAGAGGCCAGTACAGAATGTAGATTTTTAAGAGTCATCAACATAAAGGGAGTATTTAAACCAGAGAGTAGATCCGTCAGCTTGTTATTATCAGATGTGATAACAGATGTGAAAGTACCTCTTAAACTGTCAGGAACCATGCAATATTCCATGAATTATATCCCTGCCCTCTCTCACCTGGACTGCTTCAAACCTATAAGGGCCAACGCCAGGAATGAGTTCTGGAAAAGCAGAGGCTCTCAACCTGGATGCACATTAAGAGTCCTCGGAGAAGCTTCGAAAATTCTGACACCCAAGCCATGAACCAAACCAATCAAGTCACAATCTCGGTGAATAGAACCCTGGCATCAGTCTTAAAATCCTTGCAATATTGTTCAATGTGGAGCCAGGTTTGAGAACCACCAGGTAAGTGGGTTTCTTTGGTACAGAACAACTGACACTCAGATTACTTTCTGGGTAACAGAAAAGAATGACAAAGAGGAACAGTCAGTCAACAGGAGCATCCACTAATTCTTCTATCCAACACACATCTAACAAGGGCCTCCTATGTGGTGGGCACTGTGTGGGTGTTGGGGATGGTGTCAAACAGCTGTCCTCCAGAGGTTCCTATCCTATGGAGGAAGCAGACAATAAGTAATGACTTTACGTATTGGTGAGTCCCCAGGCTACGGGGGCACGCAGAGTGGAAACTGGGGTCTAGATGAATCTAGCAGCCAGGAAAGGCTTCCCTGAGGAAGGAGTGCTGACCCAAAGGCTGTGAAGCAGAGTTTAATAATGGGAGGATGAAGATCATCCTAGTTGAAGTTTCCCGTGTTACAGTTAAATTTCTCAGCTGCAGATAAATTGGAAATACACAGGCCAGGCTCTCCTCAACAACCTGCTGCCTCTAACTTGGGACTCTTCCCCATTAAAATATAGCCTCATCCCGTGACTAGTCACTGCGAAAGACTGGTTCCAGCCTGGGTCCAATGTCAAGCTTGAGTCAATCCAACGGTGAGGGAGGTGTGCCCTGGCCAGAGACCCAACTTTATAAAAACAAACAGCAGCAACAAACTAAAGTGGGGTGGGGAGTGGAAGGGAGACCTACAGGTGGAAGAAACTCATTTGCAGTCTGTGGGTTGCTCTGTTTCCTACTTTTTATTTATTTTTATTTTTTCCAGACTCCAGGAACCTGGGGGAAATCCAGAGGTGAAGTGATGGAATCTAGGTTCAAGGTACGTACTTTCCATTCTGCCAGAGAAGCCACCTACCACAGCTGACCACTAGCAGAATCTCAGCACATGATATGTAGATGGGATCTCAGATGATCAAGCCCCTTCCCTTTTCCAGATAAGGAAAATACATGTTCATTCACTCAATATATATTCTCTGAGGGTTTACAATGTACCAGAGCTGAGGCTATAACAGAATAGATAAGCTCCTCCTTCTCATGGAGCCTACACTGCGATGGGGAAGTCCAATCAACACAGATTAAAAAAAAACAAATTAGGGAATATCCCAGTCATAACTGCCCTAAAGAACATGAAAGGGTGTTCTGAGAAGAGCTCTCTGAAGAGGGAACCATGACATGAGACCTGAAAAGAGAGAAGGAACCAGTCAAGAAAAGATTCAACTCCCTTCAGTTCCAGGCAGGGGATTCTGCAAATGGGAGGGTCTTGAGATGGGAACACATGGGTTGGAAGAGCATGGTGGAGACTAAATTCAAGTCTCCAGTTTCTGGCTCCCAAGTTTTCTCCACTTGGAGATGCTTCTGTCTTGATGTTCCTAGCCATTATGTACTATTTAATTTTTGAAAATCAAACATGGTGTGACTCAGAACCTAGGCTTTGAAGTAAGACACTCACAGGTTCAAATCCCTACTCTGCCACTGACTTACTGTGTGGCCTGGGACAAGTGACAACCTCTCTGACAGTTTCTCACTTGTAAAAATGGGTTAACAACATCTACTTCATGGAGTTGTTGTGAAAAGTAAATGCAATTGTGTATGGAAAGCCCTTGACATACAGCAAGCATTCCAAAAATACCATGTCTCCCTAAGCAGGGCAGAGACCATGTCTGTCTTGCTTGTCATTGCATCCCCATCACAGTGAGAGCTCACAAACGAAGTCACTGTTTCTGGAGAAGACTGCAGCCAGGAAGGATGAAGAGGGAGATGTTTAAACCAAGAACAAAAGATGTAATGACACCCAATCAAGTATGACAAGGGCACAGATACACAAGCACATGAAGTGAGCCCACATTCAGTCTTTAAAATAAAAGCCCAGGTGAGACTTTGGCCATCTGACTTCACCTGTGCAGGTAATCAGACACAGCGTCCTGACTCTGTCTAAAGCCAGATCTTGAAATATACACAAAGGTCAAAGACTCTACATCTTGATAGGAAAATATGAGACCCACGTGTACGTTCAAAGAGCTGAAATCTCAGTAGAGATGAGAGAGAGCCTGACGTACTCCCAACCTATGTGCTGCCTTCTTGACCCTGGTCAGCGGCTATGCTCGAAAATGCTTGTGAACAACAGGCTTGACTCCCTTCCTTTATAGTCTCAAGGAAACTGACAATCGCACGCAAGTTGAGGCAGAGATAAGCAGTCTATTTGTTTGTATTTTTCAATCTTACTTCTGAAATGAGATATTTTCAAGTTAAATTCATAGACGGTCATGGGATGTGGGCTTTAGGAGCTTTCTGTTGTATTTTAAACTCTGGAAATGTAACCCCCTCCGCTGCCCTGTTATGACCACAACAGAGAAGTTACAATCCAGATCTGTAGTGGTATATCTTCTCTGCAGAGGCAGATAGGAAGAGGAGATGGCAAACCACACATATAAAGCTGGCTTATCCACTCAGAATGAAGCTCTGCTTGGGTGTAGGAATTGAGTATCCATCCCTTTATTTTGAAGTACATTATGAAGTCTAGCCAAATGATTGAAGTATGAATAATTCTTCCATGGATTGAATTGCAAGCAACACAGCACAGGATCTACATGATAAAGGTCTTAAGATTAGCATCCATTCGACAAGCAGTCCTTTCTATATGAATAGGAGATTGAGATCTCCTGTTAGTCATTCTGGAAATGTCAGGCTTCTCAGGGAAAGTTGGAGTCGGGGCGTGAGAGAGCCGTTAGTGTGGCAAGTTGTTTACAGCTACATTTCATATGTCCCCTTGTACACTCACGTATAACTGCTTGGCCTGTGGCTTTCCCGGTATTAACGGAGCAGCCCCTTCCCACTTGTGACTTTTTGAACCGACCTCTCCCCCTTCCTCCCGGATCTCGTTTCACTCCTTGGCAACAAGCAGGGAGATTATCCGTTCTCAAACTGACCTTCCCTCCGCCAATGTGTCTTCCTTGGAAAGATCTGTGTAGCCTTGGTAGATAAGAGTCAAGGTTTAAAATGCATGGCTGAACGCACGGCTCTACTTTCTATCTCAGCTAATAGCTTCAGGTGAAAGATAAACGAGGTTAGGAGAATAATCTTTTACCTCCTCACCCTGCTTCAAGCGAGTTAAAACCAAAACCAGTTTTACATCACCACCACCCAAGCCTAGGCACGACCCTCTGGGTTCCTCCACGAAACACACCGCCTCGACAGCTGCTTTGGAGCCCACTGAACTTCCCACGACTGTGTACACCTGATCAAACTTTTAAGGTGGAGGCAGCCTTAGCGGGTAAGGAAAGACCGGCTGAGACCGGAACCCACTTTGCGTTGCGCCCACCGTCCCTCCTTTCCCTGCCTTCACCTCCCCTTCCCTCCCTTCTCCGACGAAGAGGGAGCAACACAACCAACTATTCATTCTTTTTCAACAAAGGGAGAGAGGGAGGGAGCTGTTGTCAACAGTTACGGGGCGGGCGCCTTCGCCTGCTTTGCAGACTTTCCAAGAGATTAGTGGAGAAACTCGCCTCCTCCAAGCCCAGGGCTTCCAGCGGAGCAGCCCCTACCCCCACCTCCCTGGACCTCGCATCCCGCGACCGGCTCCGGCTTCTGCGGCCGGAGGGAGGGGACCGGAGGGAGGGGACCGGGAGGCGCGGCCGGACGCTCAGGGGGTCGAAGAAGCCAGCACCCGGGAAGACGCAAAGAGCAGAGATGCTCGCAGCACGTCGCCTCCCGCCGCAGGCCCCGTGTGGGGAATCCCACCCGGTTCAGAGGCCCCTTACGGGCGCAACCCCGTCCCCAGTTCTGCCACTCCAGCCCCCAGTCGCCAACTCGGCTGGGGGAGCGGTAGGGGGTCGCTGGCTCTACTTTCCCCAAAGCCTAACTTTCGCCAACAAAGTTCCCAGTCCGTCCTCCAAGGGAAGGGGGAGGCCGAAGCGCCCCGGGAGAAGCCGCACCCCCGCGGGACACGCGGCGGAGACTCACCTCCCAGCGCGGGGCCCGGGTTCTCGGGCTGGGGCTCAGAGGAGCCGCACGGTCTGCCCCGCGCCACGGCTGTTCCCGGAGCAGGAGCGGCTCATAATCGGTGGAGCGCTCCCACCGGGAAGCCGGCGCGCGTCTCTCCTGTGTGCCGGGCGGCTGGGGCTCCGGTTCCCTCCCCGGCCCCCGCCCGGGCCCAGGCAGCAGCAGGCGCGCCTCTGAGCCGGCGACGCGCACTCGGCCCTCAACTGGTGATTTGCGGCTTCTCGGCCCCACCCCAGCGAGCCTATTCGCACAGCCTTGCGGAACCCCCCGCGACATTTACATGCGCTGACCTCGCGTAGCCCTCCTCTACCCGGATTTTAGTTTGGCTCTCCTCGTACCTCCTGAGAAGCCAGTCCTCAGGTGTATGTAGATCGATCACCTTGTCACTCTACCCCCAGGGGAGACAACCTCACTTTATCCACCTCTCCCCTCCCCGCGTAATTTAATTACCCAACAGATCTGATTTGCTTGTCTGCCGACACCTGGCTGGCTTTGTTTAAAGGGGTTTTGATGGGATAAAGACCCAGGTAACCACAAATGACCAAGCCCTTGGAACAAGCAAATCAATTACACTCATCTGAAGATATTAACAGCCAAGTGGGAAGTGGAAGCTGCACTCTGGTATTAGATGGCTTGGGAGGGTAAAAAATTAGAGCCTAGTGGAGGACTACCAGTTATCAAGACCTGTTATAAAGCTATAGACATAGTCATTGGTAGCAAAGGATAGACGGAGAAGGCAATGGCACCCCACTCCAGTACTCTTGAAATCCCGTGGACGGAGGAGCCTGGTAGGCTGCAGTCCATGGGTCACGAAGACTTCACTTTCACTTTTCACTTTCCTGCATTGGAGAAGGAAATGGCAACCCACTCCAGCGTTTTTGCCTGAAGAATCCCAGGGAAGGCGGAGCTTGGTGGGCTGCCATCTTTGGGGTCGCACAGTCGGACAGCACTGAAGCGACTTAGCAGCAGCAGCAGCAGCCGCAAGGATAGACAATAGAATCGAGTCCATAAACAGGTCTACATTATAAGGTCACTTGATTTACATAGAAGATGCTGATGTGATGCACTGAGGAAAGGGTGGTCTTTTCAGTAAATGGTGCTTGATCAACTGAAAAGCCACATGGAGAAAAAAAGAAGAATCTTGACCTCTACCTTGGTGGTGGTGGTGGTTTAGTCACTAAGTCGTGTCCGACTCTTGCCATCCCGTGGACTGTAGCCTGCCAGGCTCCTCTGCCCATGGGATTCTCCAGGCAAGAATACTGGAGTGGGTTGCCATTGCCTTCTCCTTCCTTATTCTGTACCAAAAAATCAATTCCAGACAGATTTTAAATCTAACTGTGAAAGATAAAACAATAAAAGCATCCAAAGTAAATATAAAAACAATTTTTTTCATGACCTTACGGTAGGCAAAGACTTCTTAAACACTCACAGTACTAACCATACTGCTAAGTCGCTTCAGTCATGTCCGACTCTGTGCGACCCCATAGATGGCAGCCCACCAGGCTCCCCAGTCCCTGGGATCTCCAGGCAAGAACACTGGAGTGGGTTGCCATTTCCTTCTCCAATGCATTTAAGTGAAAAGTGAAAGTGAAGTAGCTCAGTCGTTTCCGAGTCTTAGCAACCCTATGGCCTGCAGCCTACCAAGTTTCCTCCATCCATGGGATTTTCCAGGCAAGAGTACTGGAGTGGGGTGCCATAAGGAGGGGAAAAAAACACCTGATCATTAGATAACGTTAAAATTAAGAACTCCTGGGCTTCCCTGGTGGCTCAGTGGTAAAGAATACACCTGCTAATGCAGGATACACTGATTGGATCCCTGACCTTAGAGGATCCCACATGCCAGGGAGGAACCAAGCCCTTGTGCCACAATTTCGGAGCTTGTGTTCTAGAGCTTGAGGGCCCCATCTACTAAAGCCCATAAGCCCTAGAGCCCTTGCTCCACAACAAGAGAAGCCAGTCAGTGAAAAGCCCGCACTGCAGCTGGAGAGTAGCCCCTGCTCGCTGCAATGAGAGAAATCCCGTGCAGCAACAAAGACCCAGAGCAACCAAAAATAAAATAAATAATTAATTTAAATATTAACAACTCCTGTTTATTCTAAGACACCATTAGTGAAAAATCAAGCCACAGAGAAAAGATAATTGCAACATACATATCCAAAAAAGGATTTACATAGGATATATAAAGGACATTAACAGATCAGCAAGAAAAAGGCAGAAAAACCCAGCTGAAAATAAGCAGAATATTTCAACAGGCATTTTGCAAGCGGGGATAAACAGTTATTTCTCAAAAAGTCAAAAAACATACGAAAAGGTTCTCAGCTCATCTCAGAAATGCAACTTGAGGTTGTGCTGTGATCTCCCTTCACACCCACCAGAATACCTAAAATTAGAGAACTTTGTATAACATTTAAGAGACCTGTTTGGCATTATCTTCTACATAAGTGTTTGACCTAGCTCCTTCCTTATATACCCAACAGAGATACATACACTATTCACCAAAAGACATGTTTAAAAGTGTTTATAGCATTTCTCTTTATAAGAGCCCAAGAGAAACAACTCAAATGTCCATTAATAGAAGAAAGAAAAACTATGGATTCCTATAAGGATGAATGAACTGTGTCTACACTCAACAAGATGCGTGACTCTTAGTGTGTGATGTTGAGTGAAAGAAACTAGACACAAATGGGTATATGTAAACTTCAAAAACAGAATATATCTATGGTGTTAAGGGTGAAGACAGTGGTTATCTTGAGGGGTGTGTAGTGATAGAAGGGGAACCCAGAGGTGCTCTGGGTGCTGGTAATATTCCCTCTCTTGATCGAAGTGCTGGTTGCATAGACATGTCCTATTTAATAAAAATTAACTATCTCTCATTTTATAAAAATTGATTTGTACACTGCTCTGTCCATATGTTTTCTTTCAATAAAAATGTTTTTTAAATTGTGCCATGTTGGTATATTTTATATCATTTTCATTCCTTTGAGGACAAGCCATTGGCGAATCTGCAAAATTCTAAGTGCAGCATCTTCAAGAATCAGTTTCTATCTTTCCCTTATGGGTGTTTTTGTGGGTTAGTCTTTATCTTTCCTACCTCATTAGAAGCATAAACTTTTAATTTTTGTTAGATTTTCCCAAAGTATTTGGTGCAGTGAATGTCAAACAGACCAGCTGGTATACTTCTAAACTGAATTATTAGAAATGCATTTACTGACTTTCTGCTACTCTGAAGTGTCACTGAGAACAGTGGTAAAACTTTGGTTTTTCTTGATTTTCAAAATTCCCTAAGCACCTACACTGGGTAAAAATTCTACTAATGAAGCATCATGACAAGGTAGTAACAAAGACTAGAAGACAACTCACACCAAGAGGCCTTAGGCGAGTCACTGTTCCTCCCAGACCCGCTATTTCTTCAGGAGTGAATGAGCAAATAAATGTTAGGAGTCAAGGAAATAATAGATGTCAAAGTGCCTAGCATATGATGGTTCTCTTCAACTATTACTAGGTCTGATGACACATCCGATCATAGTACCTCTGTGACATAGGAGGCATCTCTATCATTAGATAAAATTTATATGGAAGGAATGGAGAAGGCAATGGCAACCCACTCCAGTATTTTCTTGCCTGGAGAATACCATGGGCAGAGGAGCCTGGCAGGCTACAGTCCATGGGGTCGCAAGAGTCGGACACGACTTAGCAGCCAAACCACCACCACCACCACCATATGGAAGGAAACAGATTCAGAAAGATTAAGTAGTTTCAACCATAAATTCATTCAACAAACATTTGATGTGTGTCTACTATGCGCTGAGCCATAGCTAGTGAGAAACAAAGTCAGGATTTGAATCAGGTATTTTAACTTCAAGTTCAGTGGTCTTTCCATCACATCACAACTACTTCCACATTTGTATCTCCAGTGCCTAGAACATAGTGGGTGCTCAATACATTAATGAATGAGTAATGGGAGTATTTTTAATATAACCTTTTGATTAGGTAATATGATTCTTGTTACACAGATTTTATATATATACACACACATATATCTATCTGTGTATATATATGTAATCTCACACACACCATTATATATACATGAAATGGTATGCAGTGAAAAGTTCCCTTCTTAACTCTTTCTCCCATCAGCCAGTCCCCCTCCCACCATAGGTAACAACTGCTTTTAAAACGTGTGCCTGACCCAGTTTCTCTAAGTGTGTGTATTATTCCTCACTCCTACACAAAAAGTAACATACTAAATCCATAGTTCTACACTTTTTTTTTTCACTTAATATATCTTGCAGATTTCCCCATACTAGTGCATGGTATCCCTTTGAAGAGATATATTGTACTATACTTTATTCAATCAATGCTGTATTGATGGACATTTAGCTTGTTTCCAGTCCTTTCCTATTACAAACAATACTGCAATGAATAATCGTTTATATATAGTATCGATATGTATATCTCTAAGATAAGTTTCCAGAGGTAAAATTGCAAGTCAAAAGGTATGTGCTTTTGTAATGTTGATAAGTGATACCAAGTTGCCTTCCACAGGGATTATACGAGTTTATACATCCCAGCAAATAAGAAAATGTCTATTTCTCCACATCCTTTTCAGAAGGTATTAATTTTTGAATTTTTGCCAATCTGATAAGTAAAATGTGAATTTTAGTGCAATTTAAATTTTCAGGTCTCATAATAAGTACTCATGTTGAGTAGCTACTTGTTTTTCCTTTTTGGAATCTGCACTTTCATTTTTCTATCCATTTGTAGGTCTTTTTATTATTTTTACATGACACCCTTCCATATTAGCTCTTTGTGGTATGAACTGTGAATATTTTTTCAATGATGATATTAAAGAAAAAATTGATATATGTAAAGCAACGTTATTTTAGGAAGCTTATTCCAGAAGCCATATGGAATGAACTAGAGAAGTGAGAGCCAAGGTGGGACACTAATTAGAAGTCCATGTCAACAGCCAATTGTCACACAACAAGAGTTTTGACCTGGCTGATGACAGTGGAAATGAAAGTTAAGGGCCAAAGTTATTACCAATAAATAATTGGCAAGAGTTAATAATCAGCAATGATAACAATGACAGTAACAGTAGCTACAATTGTTTTAGGAGTAACTACAACCCAAGAACTATGCTAAGTGCTTTACAAAATTTAAGCTGTGAATTGGTACTATTATTGACTCTATTTCACAAATGAGAAAAGTGAAGAAGTTAAGTGACTTAACCCAAATTCACTCTAGATATAAGTGGAAGAACCTAGGCTAACCCCAGGTCTATCCGACCCCAGCTGCCTGGCAGAGTGAAGAACAATGATCAAAGGTCTGCTGGCTGAGTGCCTGAGTAATGCCTGGCTTGATGACAGATATAGAGAAGCCAGGGAACAGCTGCCTCTGACTGGAGAGCAACACGCTTACTCATAGGGGCACTGAGCATTTTTCAGTCTTTCACATACATCATTCTTCCCTCAATGTCTCTGAGTCAAAGGGGGTAGTATTATCCCCATGTTACTGATGAGAAGACTGAGGCCCCATGAAATCAAATAGCCAGTTCATATGTTCTATTCTCTGAGAAACCTTCTCTGAAACCCAAAGCAGGGCAGATTCCTAGATTGTGTGTGTCTTACAGTCTTCTTTCCTTCCCAGTATTTGTCATAGTTCATAATTACACGTTTATTTTTGTTTAACATCTCTTGCTCTATAGTCTCTAAGATCTATGCCTGGTTTTGCTTTTACTTTGGTCCTAGTTTGGAGCACATAATTTGTCTGTGTGTATTAGTCGCTTAGTTGTATCCGACTCTTTGCGACCCCACAGATGGTAGTCCACTAGGCTCTTCTGTCCATGGAATTCTCCAGGCAAGAATACTGAAGTGGGTTGCCATTCCCTTCTCCAGGGGATCTTCCTGACCCAGGGATCAAACCTGGGTCTCCTGTCTTGTAGGCAGATTCTTTACCGCTGAGCCACTAGGGAAGCCCATAATTGGCAGGCAGGAGATATTTACTGAATGAATGAATGAGCTCCAGGCCTCTAGACCCTTCGTCCTTTCGTCTTTGGTATTACATCATAAAGCTCCCTAAAGCTAAATAATGTAATGTCATGGATGTGGGCTGTGCTATAGACAATTTGAGGATTCAAACTTCTTTAAGTGTACAGTCAGCTTCCACATTAATGTTTAGACAGCAAAACCCTGGGCTGCTTTAACCAAAGAGACATATGAAAGGACAACATAACCAATGAAATGGAGTTGATGACTTCGGGCAATGCACAAGGCTTTGTCAGGGAGCACTTACCCAGGCATTGATCACCACCTGCCACAAAGTAATTTGTTGAGCCTCACCCTGTAACATCATTAGTTAACAGGTAGCTGGAGCAGGCATTGGGCAAAATGCACTTAAAAGAAGAATAACTCCTAAAATTTAAGCTTTACTCAGCTCCACATGGTAACAAGTAAGGAACAACAGATGCTTAGTCTATCACTGATGAAGGTCATACAGAAGATCTGAACTTGAACAATCACAGACAGAGAAACTGAGAATTCCCTGAGGTTGCTGCTGCTGCTGCTGCTAAGTCGCTTCAGTCGTGTCCGACTGTGTTCGACCCCTGAGATGGCAGCCCACCAGGCTCCCCCGTCCCTGGGATTCTCCAGGCAAGAACACTGGAGTGGGTTGCCATTTCCTTCTCCAATGCATTAAAGTGAAAAGTGAAAGTGAAGTAGCTCAGTCGTGTCCGACTCTTAGCGACCCCATGGACTGCAGCCTACCAGGCTCCTCCGTCCATGGGATTTTCCAGGCAAGAGTACTGGAGTGGGTTGCCATTGTCTTCTCCCTGAGGTTACTATACTATAAACCACTGTCCCAAAGAAGGGGCAGCTCTGACATAGACCAGAGGAGAAAATGCTATGGTACTTTCAGAATTCTTATCCTCTAGGCTCCTGGCCCATGAAGAGCTAGCCATGGGCCTGGTGTCATGGGAATCCCAGTCTTCCAAGCAGAGAAGTCAACTCAGCTTTCAAGAGGCCTATATGATGGCCATAAATGCCCAGTCATATCAGCTAGAAAAGTCACTGTAGGAGGACTACAGTTCAATAGATCCTCAATAAATACTTACTGAATGAAGGAATGAGAGAAAAAAAGATGGAGTTCTTGATAACACAGGCTCATTTTCTATATAAGGCACATATTTGAACCACCAGTTCATGGAACTTGGACCCTCATCCCCAGTGACTTCCTTAATTTGATGACAAGTTTTGCATTAATTAGCTTCTCAACTTAGGCAATATTTGGAAGAAAATGATCTAAAATGCCTGTGGATAATTATGGAATTCCAGATGATTTTAATGTTCTTATTTACACAGCTCCAGACTTCCCTGGTGGTTCAGATGGTAAAGAATTTGCCTGCAATGCAGAAGATGCAGATTTGATTTCTGGGTTGGGAAGATCCCCTAGAGAAGGGAATGCAACCCACTTCAGTAATCTTGCCTGGGAAATCCCACAGACAGAGGAGCCTGGTGAGCTACAGTCCATGGGGTCACAGAGTCAGACACAACTGAGCGACTGAATACACACACACATAGCTCCCGCTTTCCATTTTTTCTTAAGTAAGCATGTATTATTTTTATTATTGAAAATGTCACTTAGAAGACCAATTCATTGAGCCCTACCATATGGAAATCATCACCAACCCAGCATGATATGCAGATGAGTACATCAACCGGAACTTCTGTCCTTGAAGGGAATACAGGACAGGTACAGAGAGAAGGACTGGCTGTGAGAGAGGTTCCCTGTGCTGTGGAGAAACAGAGAAGGGAGAGATGGAAAGTACTGGGGGACAGATGCTGGTGAAAATAAAGGAGAGGAGTTTTGAAGAAGAAATGCTTTACTGTGGAAACAAAGAAAGAGGAAACAAACGTATGTGTGACCTGGTGCAATGGCCACCTGGCTGCCCTCTTGAGTTACAACAGGAAGGGCTCAGTTTAGAGGCTGCAGACTGCCCAATGGCAAGTAGAGGTGAGCCCTGCCAGCTGTGTTCTAGTGCAGAAGAAGGAACCCGGACAGTCAGAGAGATGAAGGGAGTATGACGCCTACCAGCTCCCCTACACAGGAGAAGTCAGGCTGATGGGAAAACCTGACTTACTTGGATGTCCTCATTCAACCTTTGAGAGCAAAGTTGGCCCTCCAGATGAGTGGGCTTCAGCCTAGGAGCACGGTGTGTGAGACATGGCTGAGACACTCACATCTGCCATCTTATTAAAAAAAAAAAATCTTCCTAGCAATCTTATCACTTAAAACTCTATCATTAGTTGCTAATTCCTTTGTGTTAGGCACTGACCTCTGCCATGCTCTTTTTGTAAAACAATGTTAATCCTTAATGGATGACTTAATAGAACCCAGGCTGTAAATGTGCACTTTGCCAAGGGATTCTGCTTCTAGGAATCTGTCCTGCAGAAATGCTCACTCATCTGTACACAGGAAGATATTCACAGCAGCATTATGTGCAGTTAAAAAAAAAATGGTTATCTGCAGAGGAACGCCTAAATTGTAGCATGCCCATACTATGCAGCTGATAAGAATGAGGTAATTCTATAGGTACTGACACAGAATGATACCTGTGAAATGTTAAGTGAAAAAAGCAAATTGCCTCATTAATATAAAAATAATGAATTTGTGTGGCGATTATGTGTCTACATGTACAAAACATATGTAGGAATTTCCTCCCATCATACTGAGGGGTTAAATGGACAGAAAAGTGAGAGGGAACTTTGCTTTTTCCTTTATGCTATCCTAATCTGTTTGCATTTTTTCCAATGAGCACTGATTTCTTTCATAATTAAAAATAATTTCTACTGGTGGCTCAGACAGTGAATCCACCAGCAATACAGGAGACCCAGGTTCAATCCTTGGGTCAGGAAGATTCCCCGGAGAAGGGAATGGCTACCACTTCCATATTCTTGCCTGGAGAATTCCATGGACAGGTACTTCCATTTAGGAGCCTGGTGGGCTACAGTCCATGGGGTTGCAAAGAGTCTGGACAGGACTGAACAACTAATACATACACTACTATGTGTCAAGTACTGTTCTAACAGCTTTATGTATATTCACCAATTTAATTCTACAATAATCCTGTGAGAGGACACTTTCTTAACCCTTTCTACAGATAAGGACTCAGTCCTTGCCCGGGTCACCCAGAGATATATAAAGGTGTTGAGCTTTGAACCCACGCCAGTTGGCTCAGACTTCGTGCTCTTAATCGCTAGATTATAGTGCCTCAAAAAGATGACATAAACAAACAGGTAAATAGCACTGCTTTTAGAGGCAGACACACCTGAATCCCAGTTTCTGCTGGTTAACTGTGTGATTCTTAACAAGTGTCTTACTTCTGGGTCATTTTCTCCATTTGTAAAATGGAGATGAGATCGTCACATAACTCAGGAGACCACTTTGAGAACTACACAAAATATGTTTAGTGCCAGGCATTTAGCAAGTACTTGACAAACACAGACTATTTCCTCTATTAAGCTTAAATGATCAGTCCTTTACTGTATGTTAATTTAATTGGCTGTTTTCTTGATTGGCTGCCTGGCAGCATCTGGTGCTTTAGAGGTAAGTGGAGAAGGAGGAGTTGGGAACACGCAGGGAGCTGGGCTCAGACCCAGAACTTGAAAAGTGCTGAATTAACACTTCACAGTTTGGCCTACAGCCAGTCCAGTTAAGAAAACAAAATTAACAGTATTTAGGTGAGTTTCAAAATCATTCTAGGGTAAAATGTCATCATTCCATTTTTAGAATAAGGGTATTAAGGTTCAGGAATTTGCCCAAAGTCACCAAGCCAATTAAATAATAGAGCCAGGACTGAAATTTAGCCTTTCTAATTCCATGTCGACTGTCTTTTCACAGATCCCACTGCCTGAATTAGATAGCATCACTGACTCCATGTTCATGAGTTTGAGTAAACTCCAGGAGACAGTGAAGGACAGGGAAACCCGGCATGCTGCAGTCCCTGGGGTCAAAATGAGCTGGATCCAACTCAACAACAATAGCAACAACAACCATCTGAGTTGCCGTGGGGATACCCTGTTGGGAAGTGGTGATCACAGTTTCTCAGAAGAAATGTGCTAGAAAAGTGATGAGTCTGGGAGGAACAGTACCACCGGGGGAACGCCCCACCCATTCCAGTGCGGCTGTTGCTGAGGGTGGGAAATGGCCTCCCTACACTTCAGGGATGACAAGTGTGACAAACCCCCTGTGGGTGCGGTCCACACAGCCCAGGGGCAGATTACCCTGCCCCTTTTACTCTGCTGTTTAGGGTCCTTATCTGAACAGCAGTCGTTCTACAAAAGGGACACAAGCCATTGTGGAGGAGGCAGGGGGCTGCAGGCAGGTGGCTGCAGGAAGCCGGCTGAGGGTCCAGAGCACAGTCCAGCCCTGAGCCATCAGGCTCTCAGCTCTGCCTCTCAGTTCAGTCGCTCAGTCGTGTCCGACTCTTTGCGACCCCTTGGACTGCAGCATGCCAGGCCTTCCTGTCCATCACCAACTCCCGGAGTTTACTCAAACACATGTTCATTGAGTCGGTGATGCCATCTCATCCTCTGTCGTCCTCGTCTCCTCTCATCTTCAATCTTTCCCAGCATCAAGGTCTTTTTAAATGAGTCAGTTCTTCCCATCAGGTGGCCAAAGTATTGGAGTTTCAGCTTCAGCATCTGCCTCTAGCTTCATCCTGATCCTTCCCTATTTTCCCAAAGCACCAGAGGTCAGGCAGGAGCCAAGGAGGAACTGTTCTCTCCTCTTGTGAGGCTCCAAGCCCACCACCCATTTTTTAGTCTCAACCAATCCCTGGGAGGTCGGGGTCATTACAAGTCTCCAGAGAGAAGGGAGAGCAACTGGGGAAGTGGATCAGAAAGAGGAAGAGTTCTCAACCTTTTTTCCAGCTAGACATTAACATTGCATAACTTACTCCCATTTGAATGCCTACGGTGTTTGAGCCCAGGGTATAAGGTGTGATTCCACAACTTTCTCTTTCACTCAAGACACCTTTTGGTTACTAAAATGTGGATAAATATTACAGCTGGGGTTTGTGATGCTTTTGTCTCTACTTTTGTGTATGCTGGGAAAACGCCATGATGAAACATTACAATAAAAATTTTAAAAATCCCTTGGATGTGTAAAAGTGTTGTTATGATAAGGACAAGCTTATGTCTATCAGTTTATTTTTTAAATAAATTATTTACAGCCAGTGGTACTGCATTATCAGTAGTGAGGTACCTCTGTACCCCAGAGGCAGAGCAGCTGGGACAGCAAATTGGAAAATTGGCTAAGGTCATACATCTGGTCCTTTTCTTTTCTCTGATTCCCTCCTCATATGAACCCGTCCCTCCCCAACATCCTCTCTCCCCACCCCACTCGGTTGGTGTGGGGCACATCTTAGGTGGTGACCATTTGGAATTCCTTTGATGGTCTTGTTGACAGTATCGAGGTCACCAAATAGAACACAGTCAAGCTCCTTGGAAGAAAAGCTATGACAAGCCTAGACAGTGTATTAAGAAGCAGAGACATTACTTTGCCAACAAAGGTCTGTCTAGTTAAAGCTATGGTTTTTCCAGTAGCCATGTATGGATGCAAGAGTTGGACCATAACGAAGGTTGAACGCCAGTGAATTGATGCTTTTGAACTGTGGTGTTGGAGAAGACTCTCGAGAGTCCCTTGAGCTGCAAGGAGATCCAACCAGCCCATCCTAAAGGAGATCAGTCCTGGGTGTTCATTGGAAGGACTGATGCTAAAGCTGAAACTCCAATACTTTGGCCACATCATGTGAAGAGTTGACTCATTGGAAAAGACTCTGATGCTGGGAAAGATTAAGGGCAGGAGAAAAAGGGGACAACAGAGGATGAGATGGTTGGAAGGCATCACTGACTCAATGGACATGACTTTGAGCAAGCTCCAGGAGATGGTGAAGGTCAGGGAAGCCTGGTTTGCTGCAGTCCCTGGGGTTGCAAAGAGTAGGACAGGACTGAATGACTGAACAACAGCAAAGTGCCCTTGAATTAGCATAAGAGTCGGCATTGAGGAGTAGATCACCACATGTTCTATGGGAGAAAAGAGCCTAAACGGCAATGATAAGCAGGCAGGAATTTGCTGTACGACACAGGGAGCTCAAACTCGGTGCTCTGTGACAACCTAGAAGGGTGGGATAGGGTGGGAGGGAGGTTCAAGATGGAGGAGACATATGTATGCCAATGGCTGACTCATGTTGATGTATGGCAGAAACCAACACAATATTGTAAAGCAATTATCCTTCAATTAAAAATAAATTTTTAAAAATTTTGATGGTAACATCTATGTTTCCTAGCACTAGACTAAGTGCTTTACCACATCTCAATCCATCCTTTCAGCAACACAGAGAGGAAAAAGTTAGTAAACTCATTTCACAGGTGAGAATACAGAGGCAGAGAAATTAGCCAAGTTCACATGGCTAAGACGTGGAGGGCCCTTGACTGGACTCTCTGACTTCACTGCCTACATCACCTCCCATCATGAGTTTGGGTTGAATGGCTTGAGAATGCTGGGGGATAGAGGTGTGACACTTGAAAGAAGCAAGCTCTCTGGGATGGGGTAAGACTTGAACACATTGCCCAGCACTTGGTAGGAGGTGCCCAGTAGATATTTGTGAGCTGGATTCTCAACGGACTTTCAGACACAGGATGCGGGTGGGTGGGAGTCTTCAGTGAGTTGGGGTCCACAGTCTGGGCCTCCATGCACTCTTGAATATACCATGGCAGGAAACCACATAGACGGGTCACAGGTGTATGGAGAGTCCTTGAGCATTTCCTGCCCTGAGTGGTCAGGGAGCAGCAGCCTCACCATTCCTGGGAGCTTGTCAGAAATCCTGATCTCGGCTCCACTCCAGACCTACAGGCTCAGAACCCGTGCACTAACCAGCCTCCCAGATGACACGTGCAAAGGCCTGGCTCAGCAACCTCCCACAGCAGAGGTGTCAGCTGTCATCCTGGGCATCCCCGGGCAACTGGGGACAATTCCTTTTCCCTGTTTGAGGCTGAGGCAGGCTAAGACCATGTGCAGCCTAATCTCCTCCCGCTGGAAAGACCCGTCTGAATGGGAGTGGGACATCTCAGTTGTCAGCATTTCCAGGAAGTTCAAGCCCCCGTGTACCCGCCATGTGACCCTGTCTGTCTCAGGGCTCAGGAACTTGGAGGGTGTGACAGGCGCACTTCCTCACAGTGTGACCAGGCAGTGACAAATGCACCACATGGAAGGAAATTAGTGAATAATCCTCGCATACTCTGCACTGAGTCATGTTGGCCTTCCTTGGGGATGTGCTCCAGCTGATTAGACTTGCGGCTTCTGTTTCTTTGTTCAGAGTATACTGCTAACGAACACCTTAGAGAGTGTCCCACAGAACATAAGTATTGGGGACAGCAGGTCAGGTGGTTCCCGACCTGGAGGTAATTTATAAAGAAATAGTAATATACTGTTAGCACCTTTGGTCACAAAGAGAAAATAAAGGACCAAGTAAAATGCTTCTGTCAACACAGACTATACAGTAATGATTTGACAATTACTAGGGACAGAAACCGAAGAAGGCAATGGCACCCCACTCCAGTACTCTTGCCTGGAAAATCCCATGGAGGGAGGAACCTGGTGGGCTGCAGTCCATGGGGTCGCTAAGAGTCAGACACAACTGAGCGACTTCACTTTCACTTTTCACTTTCATGCATTGGAGAAGGAAATGGCAACACACTCCAGTGTTCTTGCCTGGAGAATCCCAGGGACGGGGGAGCCTGGTGGGCTGCCATCTATGGGGTCGTACAGAGTCGGACACAACTGAAGCGACTTAGCAGCAGCAGCAGGGACAGAAACTACTCAACAGGAACTCCAGGGACCCTCCCCCGACCCACCCCCCTGCAAGCTCCCTTGCCTGTCCCACACTGCCCTCTCCCATTTGCTCTGGGCTCAGTGTAGAGTGTCATCTATAGTGACTGATGGTGGCCAGCCCTGCCCACTGCTTGAGTTCCTACAACTGGCATCTCTGTGTGGTTTGCCCATTCGATCCTCATGGCAGTGCCCTGAGTTAGTATTATGACCCTACTTTACAGATGAGGAAATTGAGGTTAAGTTGCCCACAGTCACATGTCCAGAAAGTATTAGAGGAATATAGATTTGACAGGGTTCTAAAGTTCAAGTCTCTCCTTCCACTACTGGCTACTTCAAGCTCACCTGGCTCCCTGGGGAGTTTCAGGGGCGGGATACGCAAAGAATGGAGGAGAGGGTGGTACCACACCAGTGGCTGTCGATTCCACTTACGTGTCCCTCTGGTGCCAGGTCCCAGACTCCAGCTGCCCTGCACAAAGAGGAGAAAAGGGGACCCTCCCCAGTTCTCAGAGAATTAGCTAAGCCCATGAAGTTTGGGGGATGGTGTAAACCCCTTTTTAGAATGGACTGTTTACTGATTCTGTTTGGAAACAGAGATGAGGTAACTTAATAGAGCACTTTTGCTTTGAAACCCAGATGACAAGTACTGACCATCTGCTCTCGGGACCTGAGAGCCAGACAATAAGGGCATAGAAAGATGGACAGGACGGCCAAAGGAAGCAAGGCCAACGAGTTGATTCAAGTTTCAACCACCCTATTTACATCTGAGACAACTCTTCAGAGGAGAGATGATCCAAACCCAGACCCACAAATGTTTCAGAGCACACTGTTCTGTCTCCCCACCAGGATACCAGAAACTGAGTCTGCTATACTTCTTTCAAGGTAGAGCTCCCCAGGTAGATCCTTGCTCAGCATCCCAAATGTGAGCCCTCCTGACATGAATCCTCTCCTTCACCTCTCTCCAGGGCTCTCCTCTTGCCTGGCCCATCTCTCCCTGCTCCCTTCCCAGGGTGTCTTCCAAACCTCTCCTCCATCCAATCTTCTCTAAACTCCTCTTTCCTGCCCTGATATCAGTGTTCTCAAACTTGCCTGATCATCATAAGAATCACCTGGGAAATTTGACCATGCAGATTCCTAGCTCCTTCCCCTAGAGATCTGGATTAGAAAGATCCAGGTGGAGACCAGGAGACCCCATGTTTAACAAAATCTCATGTGTCCTTTTGATCAGGCACATTTGGGAAACCTTGACTGTCCTCCCCCTGTTTATGCTAGAGCTGGCTACAGTCCTCAAAACCGCCCACTCCTGTCCTGTGATAACACCTCTGAGGCCCAAAGGACACGACCTCTCAGCCCCAGCAACCTGCACCTGTGCTTCATTTCCTCTGCCATCTACCATCTTGTTTCTCTCCTTCCTTTCACCAAAGGCTCTGCAGTTGTCTCTGCCCCAGGCCTTCCAGTGAAATTGCTCTCCCTGAGGCTGACAATGATTTACAACGTACATGATCCAGTGGACACGATTCAGACATTGTGTAATTGAACTTTTTGCTAAGCAGACATTCATGACTACTCCATTTTTCATGAATCTTTCTACTCCCTTGACCTCTGAGACACCATTTTCCCCTGATTCTCTTCGCACATCTTCCGCAGTTCCCAGTCAGTCTTCTTTGCTGGTCCTCTTTCTCCAGCCACCTTGAAAGTGGATGTGGCCAGGTCCCGAGCTCAGCCTACTCTTTCTGGTCATCACGTGCACTTTCATAGTCTTAATGCAACCTGCTTCTTGTGCCTGTGAAGTGCTGATTATGGCATGGACAGTTCAAAATTCAGTTCAATATAGCACTTCCCAAACCTAACTAACCAAAAAGCCGGGGCCTCCTCCTTTTGTATTTTCATGTGTCAGGATGATACTTCCATTCATCTGGTTGCCCAAGCTAGAACCCTGGAAGACATCCTGGTATTCATTTCTCTCCATCCGCACACCCCCACAATACACAGCCAACCACTCACCGAGTTCTGAGGATTTCATGCCTAACTAGTCCTCAGATTCATGCCCTCCTCTCCTTCTCCCCATCATGTCTCCAGTCAAGGTCCTCACTCTCTCTCACCTGGGCATCACCTCCCGGCTGGTCTCTCTCCTTTCCATCCTGCCCTCTTCCAGTCAGTCTTCCACTCAGTCACCTGAGTGACATATCTAAAATACAGCCTCATCCCATCTCTCCATCACGTAAAGCCCCTCAGGAGCTTCTCGTCACCCACAAGTTGAAGTCCAAACTATCCAGGATGGCTCTCCTAAACTCATCAGTTTATTCCATGCCTCCATGTCAATGCTCACAATTTCGTCCTTCCTTTATCTAACCAGCTTTCATCCCACCCTCTGCTCTCATCCCACCCTCTGCTCTCATCCCACCCTCTGCTCTCAGCCCAGGCATCATCAAACTTTTTGGTTCTGTTTGGCAGGGTTAGTGATCCTTGAAAGTATTCCTCTAACACTCTATGCTTACCAGATTACATTGGCAAACTCAACTGCTAACTGTGGAAAGAAAGTTTAAGGATAGTTTTACAGGTTTACAACCTCCCTCCAGCCCTAGTTGTTACCATAGTAACTGAGAGCTGGCTCTTCCTTGCACCTGTGAATGTGTCTGAAGCCAACCTTCTCCTCCCACTGCCTCTCAGAGTGAAGCAGGAGGACCACCCAGGAGTCAGCCCACCTTTATCCCTGCTCCTTAAAGAGAGTGGCCTCTCCTGGCTATTGGCAAAGTTTCCAGAAACTTGGCTTTGAACCATTCATGGCTAACAGGTGGTCCAGATATTCTGGCAGGGACCATGAGTATGAAGTAGAGGAAGATGGAATCATAAAACACCATGTTTTCAGAGCACCTTAAACCCTAAGGGCCAGGTCACTGGTGAGGGAATACTGTGATTATGTATGCTGGGAGTATCCTGCCAACATACCTGCCCTCCTCAGGAATCCTGAGATGTCAGAGTAAGCCTTTAGGAGGTCTATTTACAAGCCAATCTGCTGGCCCTCTGGGAAGAAAAGTGAAGAGGCTGGACCAATGCTGGAATTCTCAGAGCTCCAGAGTGTACTCCCTTGAACACAGTGGAAGTGGATGCTGACTTCAACTTCTGCAGAAGCTCCTTGAATAAGCAGGGGATTCACACTGTTACGGGAGATGGGGTTATATAATACTGCTGGGCCTTGAGTGCCGAATAATGTCAGAGAGAAGAGTGTTGAATTGGAGTCTGTGGAGCCCTTCAAGTGTCCTCTGGCCTGGCCCTAGTCAGGGGTCACAGCTCCTTCCACAGAGGGGGCTGGAAAAGCTGACAGTGCCAGTCTCTCTTTTGCAGCCTGTCAAAAGCCAGCCATGCTAAGGGGAGGGTTACAGCAGAGTCAGGAGCAATGAGTTCAGAGGAGGCAACAGAAGCAGCATGGCCAATCCAGATCATTAAAGCAGAGCATGGAAAATAGGGCTGCCGTGTGCAGTTGTGCAGGCTGTTCACAAGGTTGCTCAGATGAAGCCGTAAATGAGGCCTGAAATCCAGCCTGTGCACCCACTTGCCAAGTTGTGTGTCCTGGTATAGAACGACATTTTCTTAGACAAGGAGGTCCTTGTTTTTAGCTTGCAAAAACGGTTTGTTTGGGATTGCAGCAGCCCTAATGGAGAAGACATTGATAACAGTAGTGAAACAGCTTAGGTGATGGCCAGAATAACTCAGGACCTGGCAGAAATGATAAGAGTTTGGTATATTCATGACTGTGGCCCTAGCCACCGAAACTCTAATGTTCCATTCCTGAGCAGGCTGGAGAACACCTGGTAAAGAGAGGTTTGGGGAGCCCAAGGGACCCTCCTAGTGGGGGGCTCAGAATTTCAGCCCACTGAGATATTGCCCAGCCTCATGGTTGTGTGCTTCCCCTTGTCACCCCCTCCCCATCACCCCACTCCTTCCTACCCATCTCCAGTCATCCAAGGCCCCCATGGCCAGGGGAAAGATCAGCATATTCAGACTGTGGCCCCCGCCACCTAAACCCTAATGCCCCATTCCTGAGCAGGCTGGAGGACACCTGGTAAAGACAGGCAGTCTCCTGAACTCCACCTGTGACCACTTCTTTCTGCTGTTAGTGGAGCCCTCGACTGGAGACAAGGCCACCAGCTTGTGACTGAACGCCAAAAGTGAGAAGGGGTTGCTGAGTTTCCCACTTTGTTCCTCTCTTGTTTACAGCTTTACCTTAACAGCATCTACTTTTGGTTCTCACTCCATGGGTGGTAACCTGCCAGGGGAACTTACAGGATTACAGCCTCATTCTGAAAGCTAACAGCACACAACGTAAGAGAGCCTGGGGGTTGCCTCCTGCCTTTTCGTCTTGGGACAGAAGGAGACATGCAAGTTAAGGAGCCTCTTGGGCACAGATGTGGAGAGGAGGCAAGAGTAGGGGAATTAGTTTTTCTGCACCTCTAGCTTTTTGATGCTGTGCATACATGGTCATATTTAATTCTCCAACAACCCTATAAAATAAATATCATCTCCATTTATAGATGAAGAAACTTTGCTTCAGACAGAAGAAATCACCCTGGCCAGCTAGGAATCTCTAGGGATCCAATCTGAATTTCCTGGTCTGTCTGACTCTGACACGTGGGTTTTTTTTGTTTTTTTTTTTCACCCATAGTATGTCACCTGCAAAGATCCTTCCTTGAGGAGAGAGAAATTCAAAATAGGGAAAAGGAACTGAAATAAGCTTGAGGAGTTTTGCTTTAGCAACTAAAGCATATCCCCCTAGGATTTCCTTCCCATTCATAATTTCAGAACATTCTCAGGGGACATTTCATTTCTTGCTTCTTCCCCATGACAAGGATTTTTACATAGGTAAAATCATTGCATTAAAGCCATACCTTGTGAGGGGGAGGAGTGGATAGAATTCTTGAGTTAATTACATGTGAGCCAACAAGGAAGAAATTTCTTTACCTCCAGCTAGCTTCTCAACCCACTGCTCAGTCAAAACATCATTTCTTAGGGAACAATTGCCAAAACCCACAGTTGAGTTAATAAAATGTGAGAGCAGGAAGGGGCTGTAAAGAGTAATAGCCATGTTTACTGAGAGCTTATTATGTAACAGCCAAGCACTGTTCCAGGGACATTACGTAGAGACCCATTTAATCCTCAGAGTACAAACAAGGAAACCGAGACCCAGAGAGGTGTCAGCGCTTGCCCAAAGTCTCCCAGCTCTTATGATGAGGCCTTGGAATCAAACGCACACAGCCTGGTTCCTACAGGCTGCCCTACCTCCAAAGACTGTTTCTTCTCGCTGCCCTCAACCTCATTTCAGGGGTGAAGAAACAAGCCCAAGTGCAGAGCCAGGCAAGATGCTGGATCTTCTGAGGGAGAACCAGGGCTCATGCCACCAACCAGGGGCTCTGAGCACCCAGGACTTCAGCTGTATGCTAACTGCACTTCACTCAGCTCAGATTTAGATCCCACATAGTGCTCCGAACCATAAAATTCTTAAATGTCTATTATCTGTCCAACATCTGTACTGCACTTGAGCATCCCTGATGGGCTCACGGAAAGCTAAATATTGCTCCCCTCTCCCTGCTCAGCAGCCGGATACAAACAGAAGCCAGGAGGGATGGTGGCACTTCCCACATCCAGTGGGGCTAGGCAACGACTCAAAGAGTCTCCTGCAAGGCCAGCAAATATTTTGATAATCTTTCCCCTACAGGATCCTCCTGTGGAGAACAAATGGACACAGTCGGGAGCAATCTTCTCAGCAGATTCCACAGGAAGTTACGTCGGTGGAGGGGATTTTGATGCTCAGGACTTTTGGGAAGGGAAGCAGCCTCGGAGGCAAGGGTGTGGGGGGCTGGTGGTGGACAGCAATCAGGGGGAGGCAGACAGAGTGGTGGGTACTAGGGCAGCCTTCAGAGTCAGTTTCAGACTTGGGCTTGAGGACAGGTCCTGCCACTAGAGGTTGTGTGACCTCACAGATTGCTATGCCCCTCTCTGGTCCACAGTGTCCCTGTGTAAAATGGAGATGCCAAGAGCACTCACATCCTAGACAGGCCCTTGAGAATTAGACACAATAACGGGGAAGAGTCAAGCACGGGGCCTGGCCCTTGCAGGTGCTGAAGAACCATAAAAATAACTGGCCTCGTGGGATCCTTCACATTCTTTGAAAGAAGCTCATAGGATGTGTTGTCCACGGTCACTAGGGCCCTTTACGGAGCTTCCCTTAGGGGGCCTGACCCAAAATATGCCTTTCAGAGCAGAGGAAGATCCCTGAGTGACAGGCGACCCCTTGGCCACAAGTTCCCACCACTGGAATAAAAGAAACTCGAAGGCCCATCCCTGATGGCCACTATCTCCCACATATGTGTCTGGTCAGGTAGGCAATAGGAAAGCCCCACAGATTCCATGCATGAGACACGTCTTCACAAAAAGATTTTTTAAAATGAACAGTTATAAGAAACAACATAATATAAAGCCATTCACAAAAATGATGCGGTACAGACTGGGCAGCACAGGGCAGAGTGTGGTTGGGCAGGACCATGGTGGGGGTGGGGGGGTGGGGTGGGGGGTGGGTACCTATTTGACATTAGTGACCTGTTTTGCTCCACTCATGCCCATGTTCTGGGCCAGCCCCCAGGGCTTCTTTCCAAAGATGCATTTGCCTCTCTTTTCTGTGTCTACTGGCCCTGCAGGACAGGGACACAGAGGGCTGCCCTGGAGGCCAACATTCTCCTGGTGACTCACCAAGCAGGTAGTGGGTGTCTGAGGCAAAAGAACCACTTCCTGTGTTGCTGAGCCACTAGTCATCTAACTGATATCTGCCCCCATCGCCGTCTTCTCCTCTGAGAGCAGCCGAGTCACTGGCAGGGGCAGGGTGGAACCTGACCCAGGAAAGGGGCTGGGTGAAGATCCCAGAAAAGGCACGAACCTGTGGTTTGGGGTGGGGCGAGCAGTGGACACACCACTTTATCCACAAAAGGAGCCTCACCTTCCTAAAGGTATCGACCCATCCACCTGAATCCGGGGAGAAACACTGTCATGGTGGAGAGTCTTAGGGCCAAAACACATGCCTTGTGCACATCCCACCCCCACGCACATCCACGCCCACACAACACACACAGCCTTGTGCACATCCCATCCCCACGCACATCCAAGCCCACATACCCATGTCACTGTGACAGATGCCTTCCTGAAGCTGAACCCAGGCTAATGCTTCCTTCACACTGTCCAAGCATCCTGTTTGATGGTATAGGAGGCAAGTAGGAAAGTATGAATCTAGATAGAGTGGTGTATGCAGGAAGGTTGAGGGATGGGACAGATTTTATGTAGGGAGGGAGAATGTTGCAAGAAATCCAAGCACATGGGCCAGAAAGTCTTGAAAAACAACTGCAGTTTAACGGTCTCCCCTTTGTGCTGTCAACTTATCAGCTCAGGCCTGAGGGCAGGGGAGGGCATGGCCAGCTTCTTAAAGCCAGCGGACCTGGTTCTCGGACCCAGCACCTGGTTTTGAGCAATGAAAGTAGCCCCTGTGGCCACCAGGCCCTCCAGAGGCCCATGGAGTTTCCAGGTTCAGGCCCAGATCCTGCCTGATGGAGCAATGACGTGCCCTGTCCATGATTTGACTCTGCAGCTTCAGCTGTAGTGTTCCCTTGGAGGCAGCCATGGGCCACGATGCTTCTTCAAGACGGAAGTCAGATCACAGCCTGGGCCCTCTCTGGAAACCTCACACCAGCCAGTGGCATGGAACTGGGCTGGTTCCAGCCCTACCAGAAGCCCTGGGCATCATATTTCAACACTTCTGCTCTAGCTACTCCCACAGGAAGGAGAGGGTCTGCTCCCGTCTTGTTTCTAATTTCAAGAATACTGCAGTCCCCTTGGGAATCCTCACCTTTTCATTAGAGTCACAGTGGCAGCTACCCATGCACTTCAGAGGCTTTAGGGCTGATTGCCATCAAGCCCAGAGCCTTGGTCTCTGCGAAGCAAACAGGCCCAGGGCTCCGAGAAGCATCCTGCTCTTTGTGGTCCAGGGCTGGCCGCTGAGGCCGGCGCCAGACAGAAGAACTCACAGGTATGCCTGCCATAGCAGCTTAGAAGTGATGAAGAAGTGGAATTTTGGTCAGGTCAAGCCGTCCTCTACTTACTAGAGGCAGGGGAGGTTACACATGCAATCTTGTGGTGAGGGATCTTATTTAGAGAGATAAAGAATACATTCATAAAATAAGAAAACTACTTTTAAAAATTATTCATTTTTTAAAGGTCAGTTTTGCATGTGTGTATATGAGTGCACATGCTGGGGACTTTTTAAAAAGGTGAACACCTACACACACTTTCCTATTATATGTACATATAATGATAATACATACTACATTTATATAATGCATTATGGTTTACAAAGTACTTTTATATGTGCATTCATTCATTCATTCAACAAAACTTCATGAGCCCCAACAAAGAACCAGACACTTTTCCTTGGCATGTAGCGACATAGCAGTAACAAGGCAAGACCCCCACTTTCACTGAGTGCACGCTCTAGTTGGGGAATCAGACCATAAACAGCAGGCAAGGGACCAGCAAGGTAATTTCAGGGAGCGATGAATGCTCAGAAGGTCATGAAGTTAGGTAAGGCCAGCACTATACTGTCCAGTATGGCAGCCATTAATTACATGTGGTTATTTACATTTAAGCCCAAACTGATTAGAATGAAATTAAATTAAATATTCAGTTCTCCAGTTCACACTAGCCACATTTCAAGTCCTGGAGAGCCACATGAGGATAGCAGCTAGTGGTACAGATACAGAACATTTCCATCATTGCAGGAATGCCCACTGCTGCTAAGTCACTTCAGTCATGTCGGACTCTGTGCAACCCCATAGACGGCAGCCCACCAGGCTCCCGCGTCCCTGGGATTCTCCAGGCAAGAACACTGGAGTGGGTTGCCATTTCATTTTCCAATGCATGAACGTGAAAAGTGAAAGTGAAGTCGCTCAGTCGTGTCCAACCCTCAGCGACCCCATGGACTGCAGCCTTCCAGGCTCCTCCATCCATGGCATTTTGCAGGCAAGAGTAGTGCAGTGGTGTGCCATTGCCTTCTCCAGGAATGCCCACAGGACAGCAATAAACTTGAGTGACTGGGCTGATTTCGTCTGGGTGGTCAGGGAAGCCCTCTCTGAGGAGGTATCTTGAGTTGAAACCCCCAAATGAGAACTAATAGCCCACAGACCTGGGTGGGGGTGGAGCAGTGGGCAGAGAGTTCCAGGCAAAGGTCCAAACGTTGGAGTGAGTTGGGCAAATTCAAGGAACAGAAAGGAGGTGGGTGGGACGGAGTGTAATGGGCTGGAGGGTGGGGAGAATGGAGAATAGTGAGGTCAAAAGTAATAATACAAACAGCTGGTGGCCACTGAGTGTGTGCCAGGCATCCATGAGGTCGGTTCTATTAGCCTCCTTTCACAGATGATAACACAGACACAGAGAAGTAGACACGTTAGCAAAAGTCACACAACTTCTGAGGGGCTGGGGCTGGGATTTGCACTGGGCAGCATGGCCGTGGGGCGCTCAGCCTCTCCACAGAGACTTGGGCTGGTTAGGAACTCCCTGAGAGGGGTTGGGACCCTACCTGGGGGTCATGGGAAGTCATCACAAGTTCTTAGGCAGGACAGTGACTTGACTTATTGCTTCTTTGAGCACTTGGTCTGCTCAGAGCAAAGAGAATAGACTGCAGAGGGGTTTACTGCATCAATCCAGAGATACCGTCACTGTGTCTCCAACTAGGATGGCAGCAATCCTTTGTATCTTTTAAAGCCTAGTGAACACTGCACTTATTTTTTGGGGAGGGTGTTTATCTTCAAGGACTTGGTCATAAAAAATAATGCTTCATTTCAAAAAACCCAGAACACATTAGACACACCCCAATAATCATTTAGCAGTAGGAGAGCCAGTTTTTGCAAGTCTTCCCTAATTCCACTTAAAGATTCTTTCCTGTATTCTTTAGATTGTTGTCAATTAAGCCAACCATCTTCCTAAACAGGGAAGTTGGTCCTGGCTCCACCAGGGTTGCTGCTACAGATAGGAGAAGAAGGTGGAGTCTTGCCTTGGGTGGGAACCCAGGTGTGGGGTTCGTGTGTGACAGATGACCTTATAAAGTCTTTACTGTATTTGTTACAATATTGCTTCTGTTTTATGTTTTGATTTTTTGGCCCCCCACGGCATGTGGATCTTAGATCCTCAACCAGGGATAGAACCCACACCCCCTGCATTAGAAGGTGAAGTCTTAACCGTTGGACTATCAGGGAAAACCCCCCTATTGCTTCCTCTTTCTCTTCTCAGAAGAGATGGGATTAAGGGGAGCATGAGGGGTCAACTTGTATTTCCCTTCCAGCCACAGTTGCCTTCTGAGGCCCAGAGTGTGGTGGCCCATTTGGGGCACAGTTGAGGTCTAGGTCACAGCCCTGTGATTCCCCATACCTAAGACCCTTTCTCCTGTGTCAGTTTGGCTAAGTTCTCAGCAGCTCCCCTTCTTTATCCCTAAAATGAAGATCAGTTCAGTTCAGTCACTCAGTTATGTCTGACTCTTTGCAACCCCATGAATTGCAGCACGCCAGTCCTCCCTGTCCAACACCAACTCCTGGAGTTCACTCAAACTCACATCCATCAAGTCAGTGACGCCATCCAGCCATCTCATCCTCTGTCGTCCCCTTCTCCTCCTGCCCCCAATCCCTCCCAGCATCAGAGTCTTTTCCAATGAGTCAACTCTTCGCATGAGGTGGCCAAAGTACTGGAGTTTCAGCTTTAGCATCATTCCTTCCAAAGAACACCCAGGACTGGTCTCCTTTAGATTGGACTGGTTGGATCTCCTTGCAGTCCAAGGGACTCTTAAGAGTCTTCTCCAACACCACAGTTCAAAAGCATCAGTTCTTCATTATTGCTAAATATTGTTCTATCTCACAGTGCTGTTGTAGAATGAAACAAGTAGAATTAAAGAAGTAAAACAGAACAACTATCCTTGCTGGCTATGACATCAGATGATCATCACTGGCAAGGAGAGGATAGGAGAAAATGTGGCCAAAGCCCAAAGCCCAGTCTCAAGGTGATGATGACTAAGGATCCAGAATCACCCAGGAAACAACCGCCCCGGAGCCTCCGTGGGTGAGTCAGGATATTCTCCTACACTCCAGACGCTGCCCCAGAGGCTGCTTCCTAGGCTGGACTGACACCTCCCCGTAGCCCAGGCCATAGTTCTGCTGGCTCAGCGCTGCCAGTGCTCTGGGGCAGAGTGGCAGCCACTGGGCTCCTTCCTACCTTGCCTGTGCCCTTCTCCCTGGCTGGGTTTGGTCAGGAGCAGCTGCTCCTTAGCTTTCTCGGTCTGGTGCGGGGACGGTCACATGGCGCAGGCGAGGCCAGGCCGCTTGCTTTGTTCTGCCGGAGGATGACTGCCGCAGGTAGCAAGCTGGGGGGACCCGGGTCTGCGGTCTCTCCTGAGGGCACCTCTCCAGGCTGCTGGGCTCGCACGGCTCATGCCACCCCAATGCCTCTTTGCATGTGGTCTCAACAGCTGATATCATTCTAAGTAACAGTGACTCACAGGACAGCAGTTCCTTTTTTTTTTTTTTTCCAGAACCACTTTATATAGATTGAGCCTTTCTGCCAGGTAAAGAAGGTCTTGACCTTTCAGTAGAAGTAGAGGGAGGCCAGTAAAATGTGATTAGCAGCTAAACCGAGTTTGAAACTGGCTCTACCACTTACTTTGGGACAAATTACTTAATCTCAGGTTCTTCATCTGTAAAATGGGGATAGGCTGTGACTGACACGTAGTAAGTACTTAAATAGGTGTTTAAAAAGTATATTTCAATAACAGGGGATTGATTATATAAAGTCAATATAATGGAATACCACACAGTATTCTAAATCTCTATTATAAAAGAACTGTGAACTATATTCATGATCTATTACTAAGTGAAATGACAGACACTAAGAAAACCTCAGTATACCATTATTATTGAGAAGAAAATAAATCTATATATAGTGAAAAATATAGTGAACATACATATACTAAAAGGGTGCTTTCTTATCTTAAAATATGAGTGTTCTGTGTGTTATTTTAGTAATAAAAGTAATTAGAAAACAATAGAAATTATTCAGTAGTTACAACAACACTTATTCAAACATAGTAGATGTACATAATCCAGAATAAGTTATCATGCTTTAAAATGCTGATCATGGTACTAATAGTGATTCTGACAGTTCCCTAGCCCAGTTCATTCAAAGTTGAGGCTGAGACATGACCACCACCACATGCTTTAATGATTAGCAAAGTGTTACCATCAAAAAGGAAAAAATAATAACATCTCACACTTATCCATGTCTATAAATACTATTTTCCTTCTGGGAATAGCAATAATAAAAACTGACCGTACCAACACAGCCAGATTTAAATCTTACCTACGCAACAGGTGACCAACTCACATAAATAACATAAACAAAGAAGGAAATTGCAGTATGTAGACACAGTGAATTGAGCATGCTTTGCAAGGTGGCTCGAGAAGGGAGAACTGCATGAGTAGACAGGATGGGGTGGGGTGGGGTGGGGGAGCATTCCTCCAGCCATTGAGTCAGAGGTTTCAAGAAGGAAACGGAACTTCGGGGCCTGCTAAAATAAAGGAAGCAGATAAGCATCTCTTTTTACTGCTCACTTGTGTAGAACTTGCATGGAGAAAAGAATAAGAACTACTCCCTGAACTGTGACCTTCAGCAATGAGCTGCCTTCTCGGCTCTGTCCCCAAGTCACTTCTCACCCTGCTCCAGGGGCTTTCAAAACAATGAAAATCCCCAGACAAGCTGGATTTGGGCTCTGACGGATGGGACTAATGCGAAAGTGAACCCTCTGTGTGTCAAAGGACAGGCAGCAGGATGACTCCAAAGACCATCTTAACGTCACTTCCAAGACCTGGCTGTATCCAGTCCCCCAGGAACACTTGCAGTTTCACACGTTCCCTGCCCGAGCCCAACCAACACTGGGTCCTGGGCAAGCTGTCATGATGTCTTTCATTTCCACATTTCTAGCTCATAAATTTTCTTACCTAGCATCTGATTACTCTCAGGAGGTGTAAAGAACTGTGAAAAAAGCAAAATGCTAGTTTCTGAAATCATGCTGGCTAAATGAAACTTCTGACAGACAGAAACCTGTTTCAAGACTCACACAGACTTAGAGAATGAACTTATGGTTGCCAGGAGGAAGGATGGGGCAAGGGGAGGGATAGTTAGGGAGTTTGGAACGGACATGTACCCCTGCTATATTTAAAATAGATAACCAACAAGGACTTACACTATGGCACATGGAACTCCACTCATTGTTATGTGGCAGCCTGGATGGAAGGGGCATTTAGGAGAGAACGGATACATGTGTATGTATCGATGAGTCCCTTTGCTATTCACCTGAAATTATCACAACATTTTTAATCAACTATGTGTGCCTGCTAAGTCACTTCAGTTGTGTCTGACTCTTTGTAACCCTTGGACTGTTACCCTCCAGGCTCCTCTGTTCACGGGATTCTCCAGGCAAGAATACTGGAGTGCATCGCCATGCCCTCCTCCAGGAAATCTTCCTGACTCAGGGATCGAACTTGAGTCTCTTACATCTCCTGCATTGGCAGGAGGGTTCTTTACCACTAGCCATCTGGGAAGCCTGTTAATTGACTATACCCCAATACAAAATAAAAAGTTTATCTTTTTTAAAAAAGAAACTTGTTTCAGTTCCCTCTTCTATCTTTGCAATGTCACCACCATAAAGTCCCTTGGGTAACTTACTTTATTCACAGACCATGTTGAAACCCACATGAGAAAGATCATTGCAGTAATCCTTTAAACACCTGAACTAGCTGGAATTACTTCTTTCCAAGAAAACATGGGGTCCTGGGACTGTACTGGCTCCTCCCAGGGCTGTGCCCAGAGCACAGGCAGGAGAGACTGGCAGGCTGTTCTATTTTTCAGTGAGAGCTGGCAGTGATTACAACACCCAAATAGATGCTCTCTGTTGATGTTTGTGGAGGATCAGCTTTTAAGCTTATTAAAACAGGGGTCAGGAGAACTGATTGCACATTTGGAGAAGAAAAGGAAAAGAATCACTAGGAGGAGAGAGACAATCACCTGAGAAAAAGTCCTCCTTGTGTTTAGAGAAAAGGGAGGCTGGGGAGCCCGCATGAAGTCAGAGCTTTTTCCTTCCAAGAGCAGCTGGTTCAAAGCCAGGGAGAAGGAAGGGATGAGGGCTGTCACAGGCTTCCTGAGGGCCCCCGACTGGGAGGCACATGAGGTAACACCAGGCCTTCCCCAAGGTGAGGCTGTTTTCCTTGTCCTTTCAGCAGGACCTGCTTTCTGACCCGGAGAGTTGGAGAGGCCACGCTGATTTACAGCCGCCTCTCTTTCCCCTTCTTTCTGATCCTCCCAGTCTGTGGTCTGTTCAAAGCACGCTCAAGGGAAACAGAGACCAATGAATCTGCCTAACCGGAAAGTGGTTTTGAGCCGGCACCAGTGCTGTGACACACACTTTGTCTTAAAACGGGTCCCTTGCGCTTCAGTGGAGCGCGGCTGTGTCTGTGCCAGTGTTTGCAGAGGCTCCCAGAGCCCAGAGCCCACTCCCTCTGTGGGGTCCTCCCAATTCCCCCCAGAACAGCAAGGAGGAGGGAGGGGAGAACTTCTTGGACTAGAGATGGAAAGAGGGAAAAGAAGACAACTTCGATGGAAAAACAGTTGTATTTTTTAAAAAATTCTATGTATCATTTACAATTTTAGATTGGTGGAAAAAAATTATCTGGTCAACTAACCCTACTTTGTAAGGACTGGAGTTTTGCTCCTCTACCATTATCTTGGTAGAATTTATTTCCTTGATGGAACAGCATATAATTCTTTCACATCTCTATTTCAAATACATACTTTTTAAAATAAGAAAAAAGATGTTACCTTTCCAGAATTAAGTCACAAAATAAATAGATCTGCTCAGTGCTATATTTTCTTTGCTTTCCTTCTGCAAAGCTGTTTTAGGGAACACGTGTATCTTTAGATTTCTTTTCACTGATGAAAAAAAAGGTTAGGCTGGCTGAACCAAATCCACAAGGGAATGAAATAAGATTCCAGGAGCTTCAGTATTTTCAAAACAGTACAGATCCACTGCTGGTGGGACAGGGTGTAGAAGAGTTAGAGGTTGAAAGTCAAGAGAGGCTGGCCAAGAGATGGCCCCTTTCCTTGCATGTCATTGCGCCTACTGCAGGGACCATCCGGGAAGCCAGGCAGGCACAGCCATGCTGTGCCTGGAGCAGCTTTCTCCTCATGGCTCTGGTTTTTGTCACTTCTTCCTTTGCCCTTTGAAGGGGACTTCTGAGTGGGGAGAACTAAAACCCCAAATCACTCATTTGGAGGGACCTTATCCTGGCAGGGCTGATTGGAAAACTCGGTGCAGAATCTCGAGAGTCCACCGAGCTCTGCCTCCGCCCCTCGGCTGTAAATCATCACTCTTCCCTAGCGGATGGCTGCTACAGCTGACAGCATTCCCCCAAAGTGCGACCCCGAGTGACCGCCATGAGCTCAAATCCCTGAACCCTGACTGTGTTCCAGCTCGGCATTAGCTGCTGCCCCTGATTCCACTCACCTCCCTCTACTCTCCTCTGCTTATCTTCCATTGAAGTGACCATTCCACTCCTTGAATCCTTAACACATACAGTCTCATGCCTGAGTTTTTCAGGTTTCTGAACACCAGTGTCTCTAAGAGCCTCCTGCTGCTAAGTTGCTGCTAAGTCGCTTCAGTAGTGTCTGACTCTGTGCGACCCCATAGATGGCAGCCTACCAGGCTCCCCCGTCCCTGGGATTCTCCAGGCAAGAACACTGGAGTGGGTTGCCATTTCCTTCTCCAATGCATAAAAGTGAAAAGTGAAAGTGAAGTCGCTCAGTCGACTTAGTGATCCCATGGATTGCAGCCCACGAGGCTCCTCCGTCCATGGGATTTCCCAGGCAAGAATACTGGAGTGGGGTGCCATACTCCCGTTTTATGCTTTTAACTCTCTTTATGCAATCATTTTGCAGACTCCCTAGGCTTCTCTGGTGGCTCAGATGGTAAAGAATGTGCCCGAAATGTGAGAGAGCTGGGTTTAATCCGTGGATCAGGAAGATTCCCTGGAGAAGGGAATGGCTACCCACTCCAGTATTCTTGGCTGGAGAATTCCATGGACAGAGGAGCCTGGTGGGCTACAGTCCATGGGGTTGCAGAGCCAGAGACGACTGAATGACTAGGCTTCTCTGTGGCGTCTCCTCCCTCTTTTCTTCTCCATCCTTGCCCCTCTCCTGACACTGCCCTTCCCTCTCTTCAGCCATTTCCCTTTTCCTCTCTGGCTCCTCCTCCTTCTTGCCCCTTTTCTTTTTCACACTCTTTCTTTTCTCCCATCCTCCTCTGCTGCCCACCATTGGCCCCACCACATCACTGACCCCCAGGGTACCTGGATGAGCATCACAAGGAGACAAGGTGCAGCCCCTCCTAAGGATGGCTAACTTGGCTTCTCAGGGGTTTTCCCCAACTCTAATGGTTACAATTCATAATGAAGGCCAAATGAGGACAGGACTCCTCACAGCTGTATTGCTATTCTCTTTATCTCATTTGTCTAAGAACCTCGACTTCCTTGGTCCCCCAGAGAATGGCCACCTAATCATCCAGTTTCTTGTTGTCCCTAAAGGAAACTTCTTAGTAAGATGCCCAAGGCCACCCTGACAGCTCTGGTCTCCACTGATCTTCCACTCTCATACGTTTGCTCTTTGAACTCCTAGCACTCCTTCAGTTTCTCAAATGTGCTATATACCCTCCTGCCTTAGGACCTTCGGTCTCACTATTCCCTCTGCTTGGAACATTCCACCTCCTCCCCCTGCTTTGTCTAGTTAACTCGTTTTGTTAGCTATCTGTGGCTGTGTAACAAATTACCCCCAAACCTACTGGCTTAAAACAGCAAACACTTTTTATCTCACAATCTCTACGTGTCAGGAGTCTGGGAGCAGCTTAGCTAGATGGTTCCAGGTCAGGGTCTCTCAAGAGGCTCCATCCAAGGGGTCAGCATGGGCCCCCATCTCTGGAGCTGGAGGGTGCCTCCCCAGCTTTTTTACTTGGCACTTGGGAGACCTCAGTGCCTCTCAAGCTGTTGGTGACCTGAGTTCCTTGCTGCTTGGCCTCTCCATGGGCTGCCTGAGTGCCTTTAGCATGTGAAAGCCTGCTTTTCCCAAAAATTAATGATCAGAAAGAGAGAAGGGACCCAGAACAGTAGCTATAGTCTTTTGTAGCCTAATCTTAGAAGGGACACAGCATGTTTTCTGCCATATGCTATTGATCGAGCAGACCAACCCTGGCACAGTATGGGAGGAGACAACGCATAGTCTAAAAACCAGGAGGTGGGAGTCACTGGGGTTCTTTGTGGGGGCTAGCTAAATGATCACTTCCTTTCCCTTGATATGTATTTGTACGGTTTTGTGATTAAAGTTTATAGTCCATCGGACCATAAGCTTTTTGAGAATATGTATCTATTTTGCTCATGTATCAATCAGCCTTTGCTATAAAACAAACTACCTGAAAACTTAGTGGCTTTTAAAGTGTTCATTTATTATTTCTAAAGTGTCTATGGGTCATCAGAGTTCTGCTGACCTGGACCAGGCTCTGCTGATCCACTTGCACTTGTTCATGCGTCTGGCATCAGCTGTTAGCTGGGTTAGCTGGGCATGATGGACCTGAAATAGCCTCCCACCTCTAGTGTCTGGCAGGTGACAGGCCATTGGCTGGGACAATGAAAGTGGTGGGAGTGACACCATACCTTTTCCAGATCCAGGCCCATGAATGGGCCTGTGTTTCTTATTATTCAGCAGGCTAGGTGGGTGTGTTTGCATGGTAGCTCTAGGGTTTCAAGAACACAAGGCCTCTTGAAAGATCTGGAAAAGGTATGGTGTCACTCCCACCACTTTCTATTGGTCAAGGAAAGTCGCAAGCCCAGGGCAGATCCAAAAATGGAGAAACACACAACCTTTTAAGGGAAGAGACGAAAAGTCACACTGCAAAGGGGCTTGGATGATGGGAAGCAGAGAATGCTGCCATTTTTGTAGACACTCTTCCATGGTACACCAGAACCTGGCACCCACTGTGTGACCCCAGGCAAGTTTCCCTTTACCAAACTGAACTCCATTTTCTTTTGGGGGCTTCCCCAGGTGGCTCATTGGTAAAGAATCTGCTTGCCAAGCAGGAGACGCCAGTGCAATCCCTGGGTCAGGAAGATCCCCTGGAGCAGGAACTGCCAACCCACTCCAGTATTCTTGCTGGGAGAATCCCATGGACAGAAGAGACTGGCGGGGTACAGGGGTCACAAAAGAGTCAGATACAGCTTAGCCACTAAATAACAACAACATTTCAGAATTGCCATAGGATTCAAGTGCAATTGGACACACGAGTGCTGAACCTGGTGGCAGGCCCGGAATAAACGTCATCCCCCTCCCTTTACCCTAATGCCCTGCATCACCTTGACATCTGGCCTTGCCAGCCCCAGTCCTGGCTCACCCACCCTGTCCCAGGAAAGCTACATCTCTGCATCTCTTGCCCATAATTAGTGGCATCAGCATGAGCACACCTAAACTCCAAGTAGCAGTGCAATTCCTGCTGCTACAGATGGGCAGGAAGACCACCAGTCAGAGGCGATTTTTGCCACTGCCTGGCTCAGTTCTCTAATCCTGAGACCCAGAGGATCTTCCTTTGTGCCTCTCAGGTGTCTGGAGGCTCAGCTGCCTTCTGGTTTGCCCTCCAGCCATGTGCTTGCTGCTTAGATCTACTTTGTAATCTTCTAGACATTTCTTCTTCCCAGGTTGGCTGCCTTATCTCTACATCCTTCCCTTTCCTTTTTTACATCTCCTTCATCCCCTCTATGCCTCCTCTAACTCCAAACCTATCTTTTTTTTGAGCTTTTTCCATCTGTCAGGCCATATGCTATGTACTTTTTCTAACTGCCTCAGGATTTCTTACACCAACCCTATGGCATAAGAACTGTTACTACTATTTCCTTGATGAAGAGACTGAGGCTCAAACAGTTCACATAACTTGCTCCACCATGTGATGGGTGGTAGGCCCAGGCTGAAACCTGAGTTCTGATCCCAAAGCTTTTAGCCTCTCCCCAATCTTATACGCTCCATCCTCTTGTTGCCTAGTTGTGCATTCTGTGGCAGCGTCCCGCTAGAACGTTTCTTCTCCTGTGTGGCTGGTCTGTGCGTTATCAGTGTTTTGTGAAAAATTCCCACCTTCCTGGATTTCCCTGGTGGTACAGTGGATAAGAATCTGCCTACCAATGCAGGGTACACAGTTTCAATCCCTGGTCCGGGAAGATTCCACATGCTGTGGAGCAACTAAGCCTGTACGCCGTAACCACTGCGCCTGCAGTCTAGATCCTGTGCTTTGCAACAAGAGAAGCCACCGCAATGAGAAGCCCGCACACTGCAGCTAGAGAGTAGCCTCTGCTCTCCACAACTAGAAAAAGCCTGCTCACAGCAATGAAGAACCAGCACAAACAACACCACCAATAATAAACTAATTTTTTAAAAAAGAAAATAGCCACACAAAAAGATTTACCACCTTTCTCCTCAACTCTTCATCCTCCTTTTCCCTAGGGCAGCGCAGTTCGACAGAACTTTCTATAGTGATGGAGATGTTCTCCGCGTGGTCTATTATGGTAGCCATTAGACAAGTGGCTTTTCAGAATTTTTGATATGTACCTAGTATAACTGAGAAATTGCATTTTGAATCTTATTTAACTGTAATCAAGTTAACTTAAAATAGTCACGGGTGGCTAATGACTGTATACGCCAACTCTAGGGTCTCATCTTGGTGAAGGGAGGATGGGGAGTCAGGGTGGGGAAAGGATGGGGAGAGAAGACTTCTGATGAAGCCAAAGGGCTATTTTCTCTTGAATATTGAACTAAGACTAAATTCACATAAGGAAAACTCATTTAATGATGTCCAGATTCCTGGTTCAAGTCAGCAAGAATGCTTGGGCCTAGGAATTATTTTGAGGCTCTTCGGTGAGACAGACTTCCTCTGCAACACTCAGACTGAAACGAACTCATCCCAGTGTAGAGAAAGAGTGAGAAATTACTGCCATGAAATGTCCGTCAGTGTGTGCTAGGGAACTCAACACTGAGTCAATCTAATTTTTGGCCTGCTGTTTGCAATTCTACAGAGCCTCCCAATCTATAGACTTGAATGCAGATTTTAAAAAGGATACAGAAACTGAAGTGCTATTTTTTTTTTTTTAATCAAGACAGCTTCCAGGCCTTCTACCCAAAGAGACTTCCAAAATGGTTTAGAAGGGCATGGCAACCCACTCCAGTATTATTGCCTGGAGAATTTCATGGACAGAGGATGCTGGTGGGCTACAGTCCATGGAGTCGCAAAGAGTCAGACACGACTGAGTGACTAACACTATAATGAGACTTTAAAGATGAACAAATTTCTATTGGAAAAATCTGCTCAGTTCTGGAAGCAAAACAGTCATTCTCTAACCCATTTATTCACCCAGCTTTTCATCTACCACCCACAAATATTGTCTGAGTTCATAGCAAGTTCTAAAGTGCAGGTAGAGAAGGCAGAGTTTAAAAAATGAGAAAGAAAAATAACTTTTATAGATTCAACTTTTTAATTTCAAAAGTAAATAGGTTAAGTTTCTTGCTAGTAACCCAAAGAATATGGTGTTATTAAGTCCATGCTTTTAGTATCTTTTATCAGGTATTTTTTTTAATCTGTTCATTTATTGATCAAATATTGTCCAGTCTCTTTAATGCACAGACTGTCCATTTAGTTATTGCCACAAGAATTTTGAGGTTATAAAGCACTTAAATTGTACTGTTATTAGAGAAGTTACCTCAGTAAACTGCAGTTTATCTTTTCACACTTCTCTCTAGAGTGGGGGTCCTTGAGGGCTAGCACATGGTCACATTGACTGCAGTGTCCTCACTCCCTAGAATACCAGCTGGAGCATGGTGGGCGCTGGTTAAAAGTTCCTTGAAGGAACATTAAACCATAGAAATGTGGCATTTGGCTGGATCCCTGATCTGCACAGCCAGCGGTCTGTCTCTAGCATGGGAGACAAAATCGCAAAGGAATCTGAAGTACCTTGCACTGAGATCAGCCTGCCACGAACTCACTGAATCCCTCCTTTCCTCAGTTACGTTTTCAGTCTCTAGAGTCTCAAAGGATAAGAAATTGTTTAAGAGCAACAGGATCGTCTTTCTTTCCTTTTTTATCCACTCTCTTTCTGTCTCTCTCTCTTTCTGGGCATATGTCCTGAAACCTCATCGAGTTCAAAGGTTGTCCTCTACCTACCCATAACAACACAATATTTGGTGAAGATTTAAAGATTATAATACTTTCATCCATAACTTTCATAGTTTCATAAGCTTCTGTCACACTTTTTTTAACTTGTGCCTTTACAGATCAAAATGTATTCTTGAAAGAATCCTTTTTTTGAATATGAAAGTCACCCATTCTGCCTGTTTGTCATCTATATATACTCTTCTCTGGATGTCTTTCATAAAGTCCAGTAACAAAACCTGTATGGGTACTGATTCGTTTATTTGAACTCTTGTTCAACAAATGTTTATTGCAGCACTATGTGTCAGGGGCTTCCCTGGTGGCTTAGTGGTAAAGAATCCACTTTACCCTGCAACAGAGGATAAGATTCACTGAGTTTGTTTTGCAATGCAGGAGACGCAAGTTCAATCGCTGGGTCGGTAAGATTCCCTGAGGGAGGAAATGGCAATCCACTCCAGTATTTTTACCTGGGAAATCCCATGGGACAGAGGAGCCTGGTGAGCTACAGTCCATGGGACTGCAAAAGAAACGACTGAGAAAAACAACAATTATGTGCCTGGCATTCCAATTCCATGCTGAGTTAAGACTGAATGAATTTACAAACCAGAAGTGCCTTCTTGTTCTCCCTCTGCTATGCTCCCTTGCTCAACTTCTAAACAAACACTATATGTTGCCTGTTATGGGCAGAATGGGGTCACCTCAAAATTTAGATGTTGAAGTCCTAACCTCCAACACCTCAGAATGTGACTGTATTTGGAGATAGGGCCTTTAAAGAAGTAATTAAGGTAAAATAAGTCATATGGCTGGATGCCCCTCTAATATAGCTGGTGTTTTTCTAAGAAGAGGAGATTAGGACCCAGATATATACAGAGAGGGCTTCCCTGGCGACTCAGATGGTAAAGAATCTGCCTGCAGTGCAGTCCATATGAAGACACAGAGAGAAGCTGGCCACCTGTAAACCAAGGAGACAGACCTCAGGAGAAGTCAACCCTGCTGACATCCTGATCTTGAACTTTCAGCCTCCAGAACTGTGAGGAAAATACTTTTTTCTGCTGTTTAAGCCACACAGTCTGAGGAACTTTGTTATTGTAGCCCCAGCAGACTTAATACTTTGGTAATTCAGCACTCCTCTCTGTATTTTTTTTTTTTTTCTTTTTTTTCACCTTCTTCTCTTTGTTTTATCTTATTTTGAACTGTTGATCTCTTAGAGATGTTTACTTTCCACTTGCGTATCTTCTTTCTCTGGCTAGTTTGTAAGTTCCTCAAGAAAAAAAAAAAAATGAGGGAAACAAAGCATGGTCTTTGGGATTTTCACCTACCCCTATGCAAAAAGTGGGGCCATTTTAAAGTTAAGGAAATGAAGGACCTGGGGAAATAGACTAAGCTGCCCAACATCTCTCAACTGGCCAGTGGGAGAGATGGAATTCTCAGTAGACCTTCCTGGTTCCAAAAGCTGCCAGACTTGCCACCTCACCAGTCTGCCTCCTTGAGTTGACTAAGCTGGTGGCTCACAATTACCTGAATACCTCAGGGCTGGCCCATAGCAGACACCCAGAAACTATTTATGGATCTGATTTAAATAAATGCAGATGGTCTGATTGATCCAGGGCAATTAATCTGAGAGCAGATGGCACCTCTCCAGGAGAAATGGAAAGACCTGAGGTGTTAGGCATCATTATCTCTTCCTCTCCCCAGCTGACAGATAAAAGCTTCAGGCTTGGCCTTCACTCTGCGTGTTTTAGATTTGTGTCAGAACAAGGCACAAACCTTAATGCATTTGAGTAGCCTTCAGTCAACTTGCAATTATTTGTAGTGACAAGGAGCAAAGATGACGTCTGCCAACACCACCAAGTTTCCCAGGGCCAAGAGTGTCAAAACTTTTCTCTAGCCGGAGGTCAAGTGTTTCACCTCCAGCAGAGAGGCCTGCAGTGAGTGGATGCCGCAAGAGCCCTAGTCAAGTGGCAGGGGCAGGAAGAGCAAGAAGCAGGCCAGGAGCAGCTGCCCAAGGAATCAAGCTCTATTGTGGCATAAAACATTCTGGAAACAATGGCTATTTAGCTGCTCTTTTACAGTGAAAATGCTTATAAAAATAGATCCGACCTTACATGCTTTTCTACATTTTTACCATGTGTATTTATTATCTATTAAAAGATCAATGAACTTTTTTTGGAAAAAAGATCTGTGTAATCTTACATCCAAAGCCTAAAACAGTATAGAGTTGACTTAAGAAGTCAACTGTAAGTCAGTAGACAGGGTGTTAGTTCCTTCACTGCCACTAATTTTGTTTCTAGAATACAGATTTATCCAGCTTAAAACTCCCAGAAACCAAATCAATTACAGAATAAATTCCAACTCATTAGCCTGGCCAATGAGATTGGGGTGATCAGCTTCTTTGCAGATTTCCCTAGAAACAGACCCATAGATAGGATTTGGGTGCAAGTTGTACAAGATCCCTCAAAGAAGGTGATCCACAGAGCAGAGTAAGGCAGTGGGGATGTGAGAGACAGGGAAGGGAGGAACACCAATTTATGGGCTGGTGACCACTGTGGGGAAACTTGGTTCAATTTCCCCAGGTTCCTCCAAAAGACTGTGTAGATACATTATCTGACCAAGAGCTTGGAAGCTGGGGAATTTATTCATCAGCTGCCTTTCTCATTGGCTGGCCTGAGGGGACTAACTCGGCAGCCCTTCTGGTCTGCTTCATACAAGAGCTGAACCTGCTCTTTGTGATCAGAGAATGCACTGATGCAGGGAGATGAGGTGCCTGAACCAGGAGACTGCAGATGGGCTGGAGAGAACACAGAAGTGGCTACAGTCCTGCACAGTTCTTTCCATCAAGAGATGGAATCTACTTCTTCACCCTGTTTATCTGGACTGGTCTTTTGGGGGATAGAATGCAGAGGTTGCAAGGTTATGGGAGGTCTTGGCCTGGGCCTCAGGAGACCTTACAGTGTCTACTCTTTTACTCTTAAAACTGTGCTGCCACCGTATGAATAAGGCCAGGCTACTGTCAGTGCCCTTTTGCTTACTTCAGAGCTTACCTGTAGCTTTGGACAGTTCCCTTAAATGCTTTATTGATTAGCTTCTGCTGTATAACAAACCACCCCAAATTCAGTCACATGAAGAGGGTCTGTTTCCGAGCTTACTCATATGGCGGATGACAAAATTCTAATGGTTCCTGACTGGCTGTTGGCTAGAGGTCTCCATTCTGCACCATGTGGGCCCCTCCAGAACTTTGCTCACACCGCAGCTGTATTCTACCGGTCAGCAGAGATCAACTGTGAAATGCTGTAGGCAAGGGCTAGCCAAGGATGTGAATACCAGGAGGTGAGATCACTGGGAGCTCCTTACAGACTGCCTACCTCACTGCTTCTCCATCATCCGCCAGTGTCCTCTGCCACATACTCCGCTCTTCAGATCACTCACTCACTCCCTGAATATGTAATAATGATAACAGCTATTATTGGTATTGCAGGCCTATTAAGTGCCAGGTGCTGCGATGTGATAGTCTATATATAAAAGCCACATCCCTTCTTGACCCATGAACCCTTGTCCCCTGGGAAAAGATCTCCTGTGATATTGTGACACAAGAGGAAACAGGTATTTGGTAATTGTCCCCAGTTCCTGGCACAGAACTCCTAAAACCTTCGGAACTTCTGAGTGATGGGATAAGAGGAGTGTCTCTGTTAGTCATAATGAGCCCCTTTCCACCATCCCTGCCCTCCCTGGATGGCACTGCCTTCTCACAGCTAGTCCACTCTCCAGCCACGGTGCCTGGTGGAGAACCAGCCAGGACTGATGCTGTCAGGCTGCTCCTCGCTCCTGCCGCTCCGCTGGTGAGGAATATGACTCGTACTTGCCTTTGTTCTTTTCCAGTGAAAGGAACTCAGAATCACTTCAGTCAAACAACAACAAAAGGTAGAAAAGATGAGGACATTCTGAGGAGCAAAGGGAACACACTCCCACCAATACCATACACACCGGGCCTAGGAGCTTGGTCCCCGAGCTTTTCCTGTTACCTCCCCCTTGCTTAGGAGGAGAAGAGAAGGAAGAAGCCCGCTGGAACCCCCAGTGCTCTGGGCCTTTCCCTGTGCTCTCAAGGTGCAATCTGCCTTACCACACACCCACTCCAGGTACTGGGGATGCATCAGGGTGTTGGGCAGCTGCAAAGAGCCTGAGCCAGCTCCCTGGGCACTGCTGGCTGAGACCATGGGACCCCTGGTAGCAGTGTGCAGATAGCAGCCACTGCAAATGGCTGGACTGACATCTCTGGATGCCTTAGAAGTTCAGGGATGTCTCAGGCAGGAAACATTTCAGAGGCATTTAGGTGGGGCAGGAAGGAAGGGTAGGGAAGGCCCTCTGAAGTCAGCACAGTGAGAGCCAGCGTGAGGGGAAAGCAGATAGTTACTTAGATCCTGGAGACCAGTGCCCAGGACCGGTAGCTCAGAATCCTCAGGAATCTCTTGAGTCTGGTAGAATACAGCAATAGACTGTCCATGATGTTCTCTCTGCCTAGAAAATCCACCTTCACTTTGTCCACCCAGACGAATCTTTCAGATGTAACCTGAATGTCCCCTCCCCTGGGAAGTCCTCCTTGACTGCACACAGCAAGCATTCCTCCATAGGAGCACACGTGGCCTTGTGATTCTCCCTTTAATGACATCGAGCTTTCCATAGAGATCCACTGCCTGGTGGCCCAGAGGCCTTGGAAAAAGACTGGCACTCTCAGAAAATGTTTGTTGAACTGAGTATGATGGAGAATACTAAGGAAGTTTCTGTGTGTGCTCTAAGAAGGAGACACACCACTCACCAGGCACGATCTTCTACACTAATGAAGTGAAGGTGTCTCTCCCAATCTGGAAGCTCAGATTCCAGTGGGAATTGTTCTTTCTGAGTCTTCAAGGCTGTGACCTCTCAACTCTGGAAGGGCCAGGTGGTAAAGAAGGGAGAGGGCCAATCCTGAAGCCAGGGTTCTGTGGGCTCAAATTCCGTCTCCACCACCCGCCAGCTGTGTGGCTCTGGGCGGGATAGAAGACAGCACAGTACTGACCAAGAGGACTCTTGGTGAGGACCGAACATGGTACCCCAGGCCTGGGCACCTACAGTAGCGTCTGGCACAGGACAAGCAGTCTGTAAAGTCAGCTCATATTATTCATCCTATTTCCCCGGATCACAGAGCTCCAAACTATCTCAGGGAATATCTCGAACGTGTCTGGGGACATCGAATGTGGCGGGGCCTGGCCATCACTGGTGTTCCCACAGGCTCAGGCCAGGTCCACTGAGGCAGAGGGCCACCCTAGGCCAGTGTCAAAAGAAAGACCTTTGCAAGGGAACAGGGCTGAAGGGTGACCTTGGCTCCAAGTGCCTGATCCCATGCACTCGGGAGCCTCCCCCTATCTCTGCACCCTGGTTTGGGATGCTAAATGAGAGCCTGCTTAGATCTCAGGCCTGCCTTTTTGTTTTTGGCCTCCTGGCCTTTGCTGCTGTCCTCAGGGACAGGCTATTTTAGGTAGCAGTCAAAATAAAACTGAGATTAACCCAGAATTCTTGGCAGTCAAACAATACCATAATTATGTGCTTTTTAACTTCAGAAATCAGGCAGGCAAGGCTGACCCACAGGGTCTCTGGGGTGCTTTGAGGATAATAAGGCCTGCATCCTGCGCTGTGTCACCTTCATACACCCTCTGCTGCAAGCGGCCACCCAAGAACCATCAGGCTCTCAGGGTCACTGTCTCTTCTCCGGGGAGTCATATTGTCCTGCAACAATACAATCTGCTTCAACGCTAGATCATAGCAGGCTTGGAAGGGCAATGGACTGCTGTCTATATCATAAATCCCTCTCGCAGAAGTTCTGGCCCCAGGGGCTGGTGGCCCGCAGGGAACAGAGGATGCTTGTCCTGCAGGGCTGGTTTTCAGGGCAGGAAACCACCCACAGGAATGTGTCTGTGCTTTGATTGCCAGCAAGGGACGCAGGCCCCTCATCAGGGCAAACAGGCCCCTTCCTCTTTGCTGGGAGCCGAGGGGGAGGGGAGGGAATTAGTCACACAGACGAGCAACAGGATTAGGTCCCTGAGAGTAAAAGCCTCCCTCCAAGCCAGAAAGAGGGAAAAGAATGGGGGATTCAAGGAGCTGGGGGTGGGGGGTCGAGATGATGTAATACAGGTCAAGGCCTGAAGAACAAAGAGGCAGTCGTGATTAGACGCTTCAGGCAGATCTCTAAGCTCCCAGAAGCCAGAAAGGAACCGCCAGACCCCAGTCCCAGGACAGCCCCAAGGTGTGGCTGGAAAAACACAATTTTTCCCCAGCTCTGACCTAGCCCTGGGAGTAAGGTGCTTCTGGAAAGACGATGTCCCTAACAGAATGCTAGATATTAGCCGGGAAAATCGACCTAGCGGTGAGACTGGAAGTAGGAAGACATGTGCCAGTGCCCTCTGGCCAAGCCGCCTTGGCAGGAGGCAAACAGATGGCACACCATGGCTGTGCTCTCAAGGGAGGCAGGTGCGGTGGTCCCGAGGCCCTGCCCTCCCACCTGGGGTGCCCGTGGCCCACTGTTCCTGTGTTGAGGGCTGAGTCCCTCTCCTGCCTTCAGGAGCCCTCCAGGCCCCTCTGGCCCAGACTTCCTGCCAGGTCTCCTGGGAGGTACCCCAGAGGAGTGCGTATTGTCAAGGATGGGTACCCACTTCCTACCTGGTGTTAGTTTCTTTGGTTTTTATTTTTGTCTCAAGAGCCTGACATGTCTGACTTTCTCTGCCACACAAGCCACAAGAACAACAAGCCCTGGGAAGCTGGGCCTGGGGACTGGACATGCCCAGAGAACTGATCCTGTCTCAAGAGAAGACCTTGAGTTTGTCTGGGGGCAAAGGAAAAAGAGGCTGAGTGATAGCAGGTGAAGGAGGCCAGGAGCTTTAAACAGGTGGGTCCGGAGGGCAGGGCCCCCAGCGGCTCTTCCTGGTAAAGGCTGATGTGGTTTCACGCTAGAAGGGCTGCCCTGCTCTCATTTTCCATCCTGTGTGGTCTCTAATTGGAAAGGGAAGTCACATTCCAGTGTGAAAACGAAGCCGCTGGGCCACCTCCCTCTGGGGATGCCTGGTGGCACTTGTGTCCTGCGGAGCTGGAAGAACTGGACTGACCCCTGTCTGGGGTGGAAGGGGCTTTGGACAGACAGGTTGGGTGGCAATAAAGTGATTAACAAGCACTGGAAACAGACTCCACCGGGCCTCGGCCGGTGCATGGGGGGCTCAGCCAAAGTAGGAACAGGGATGCCCAGAGAGGAGTAGAAGCCCCTTGAGTGAGGACACCCTCTGCCGGTGGCTTAGGCTCCTGTCTGGCCCTCTGGACTGGGGACATTTATAAGGGGGGACATCACCACCAGTCCCGTCACAAGTGGATTTCCTAAGGGCTGTGTCCAAAAGCCTTTGGAAGGAGGATGGCCCTGCTGACTTAAATTTTGGACTTCTGGCCTCCAGAACTGAGAGAGAATGAACTTCTACTGTTATAAGCAACCCTGATTATGGTCATTTGTTACAGCATCCCTAGGAAACCAATACCGCTTATATCTGTATTTCTAACACAGGAAAGAGATTTGCATACCAGTAGTTTATTGGAGAGTCCTCTCAGAAACAATACCTGCAAGGCTGTGAAAAAAAGTGGGGGTGGGCAGAGGGAAAGGCTGAATTGTGATGCAGTTGTAACATCTCAGCCTATTCTGGGGCAGTGAGACTGGATGGTCCTTCAGAGTTGTCTCAATTTGAGGCCAGGGGGCTTCCCTGGGGGCTCGGTGGTAAAGAATCCACTTGTCAATGCAGAATACACGGGTTCAATCCCTGGTCTGTGAAGATCCCACATGCTGCAGAGCAACCAAGCCTGTGCACCACAACTATTGAGCCTGTGCTCTAGGGCCCAGGAGCCGCAACCATTGAAGACCATGTGCCCTAGAGCCTGTGCTCTGCGATAAGTGAAGCCACTGCAGTGAGAAGCCTGAGCACGCAAATAGAGAGTAGCCTCTGCTGGCCACAACTAGAGAAAAGCCCACACAGCAATGAAGACCCAGCACGGCTAAAAATAAATAAATAAATAACATTTGAGGCCAAGGGGCCAGGACTTGGTACGCCTGCCCCAACTAGTCATTGGACGTGAGCAGCCCCCTGGGACAGGTACAGTCTTGGGGTGGGGGCAGCTCTCTTCAGAGGAAAGCAAGGCCTGGGAGGTCTCAGCTGTGAGCCCTCAGCAATCACTACCCCCAGCATCTGGGGAAACGAAAGCCTTGAAGGTCCTGAAATGGAGAAGTGGGGATGTATCAGCAGGCACTAAAATACCCTTCCAGGTTTCTCTATCCTCCCTAATATGCATTTTTAGTTTTAGCATCACATGTATAAAACACCTGAGCTTTCAGTATGTTTGTACAGAAATTTAGCAGAATATATAAAGTATAAACCTATTATTAAAACATCAAGTTTTCTCTGTTAAAGAATATAGAACAAGCTAATTTTAAGGAAGTAGAACCATGTCATATGACTAAATTATCATGCGATTTTTCTAGGCCACAGTTTCTTTCTATATATACCTAAGTTCCAGACACACTGGCTGTATTTCAGTCCTTCCAGACGTCTCTCTTGATGCTAGCTTGTTTTTGATGTGATCTGTTCTCTCTGCCTGGTGAACTTGTCTCCTTGGAGCACCCCCACTGCCTCTGAACCCTTGACTTCCTCTTGCTCATCCTTCCTAAGCTGAAACCCCACTCTCACAGAGACGCCTTTGCTGAAGCCCCCTAATCAATTCCTCAGCAGCACCTTGAACTTGCCTTTCTATTCCTCATCATGCTTCCAGTTGCTGCTTCATCAACTTCAGGCACAGAGCTGACAGTGCGAGTACAGGGATATTTGTTGAATTGCGTCTGTAATCTTGCATGCAGTGCTTGGGGTTTAGATTGAACCTTATTTACTACCCTGTGCCTTCACTGCTCACAGAGGGCTGTGTACTTTTGGACACTTGCTAAATGTTTTTGAATGGCTCAGTGGGTGTAGACGGAGAGAAGATAGATTCTGTATGCATATATATGGGTTTCCTAAGTTGCGCCAGTGGTAGAGAATCAGCCTGCCAAAGCAGGAGATGTAAGAGATGCAGGTTCAATCCCTGGGTCAAGAAGATCCCCTGAAAGAGGGCATGGCAACCCCACTCCAGTATTCTTTCCTGGAGAACCTCATGGACAGAGTAGCCTGGCAAGCTACAGTCTATAGGTTCACAGAGTCAGACATGACTGAAGCAACTTAGCACACATGTATACACACACACACACACATGTGTATGTATAATCTGTGTGTGTATATATCTTTATTTATAGCTATATCTATATATTCAAACTGATCCTCCCAATACCCAGGAGCTGAAAACACACAATGTAAGACTCTGTGAGATGCTCTCCTCAGGGTTTCCAGGACCAGCCCTGCAAAATCCATGCATCCTGCACAACTGGCCTGCTAGTAAGCGTTAGAGGGAAATTCTGGCTTGCTTGGAAAACATCTCTGGGATTTTCCCTACAGAAGATTTCAAATAATATATGTCCTCACCAGAACTCATAATCTTAGTCTAATCATGAGAAAAGCACTAAACAAACATCAGTTATGGGATATTCTACAAAATACCTGACCAGTGTTCCTCAAAACTGCCTAGGTCATCCAAATAGTGAGTCAGAAACTGTCACATGGCAAAGAGTAAGGATGCTTACTTGTAATGTGGAAGTTTGCATGGGATACTGTAATAGAAAAGAATATTGTGGGAAAACTAGTGAAATCTGAATACAGGGTAGAGCTTAGTTAATGATAATATACCAGTGTCAGTTTCTCAGTGTGACAAATGTTCCATGTAATGTAAAATGCTAACAACAGGGGAAACTAAGCTAGGAGTATGGGGAATTCTGTACTATCTTTGCAATTTTTCTGTAAATCTCAATCTAATCTATTAAAAAAAAATTCTGGGAGAAATCCAACACTAATTTCATGCCAGGGGAATGCCATGGGGCCTGAACAGTCCTTTGATAAACTATTTTATTGGTAGGGAGTAGGCTAGAAAGGAAGGAGGTGCAAGATCAGGGGCTCAGCTATAAAAACACGTCCTAAATGGAATGAAAACATCAGTGGGAAGCCTGTGTCTTATATAAATAAGTAATAGATATCAAAAATTATATATTTCAGGTGCCACCTTAATCAAAGCAACTTTCTCTGCCTTTAACACAGTGTATGGCTGAAAGATTCCACATACAGGTTCAAAATCCCATGTTTCCACTCCTCCTCTAGCTCAGGTCAAGTGATGACAGTGTTAACACCCCCATCTCTTCACACACAGCCCTATTCAGGAGTGAGTAATGCCCCAGGCCCAGGAGAAGTGGGGTGGAGGGACCAGTCCTCTGAGGCTCTAGGTTTTGAGAGCCTTCTCCTCGCTTGCCCCCACCTCATGGGGGAATAAAGGCAAGAGGGCTCTGACACCGGATCCTGATCCAGGAGGTCTAAATCCCGGAGCCCCAGGGCAAGGCTCCACAGGGGGTTTGGCAGGCCAAGCTGGGAAACAGGGCTGAGAAGAGCAAGCCTCTTGGGCAGGTGGCTTCTCCCTAGTGTCAGCAGGTTCAGGAGAGAGTTTCCTCTCCAGGGAAAGTGAGAAAGAGAAAGAAAACAATTAGCATGGGCAGGGAAAAGAACTTCACAGGACCAGCTTTACAGTATGGGGCCAAAATTAGCAGGATTGGTGGTGCAGGACAGGCTCTGGGTGAAACCTCTTTCGAGACAACGTGCTCAATGCTAGAGGAGCTCTTTGAGGCCATGAAGCCACGGGGACAGAAAAAGCAGCACTGAGAGTGGGGGTGCGCAGAAAGTGAAGAGGACTGGAGAGCAAAACCTGGTTGGAGAGACCTGAACTTGGACAAACGACTCAGTGGTTGCCATGGAGTCAGAACAGCATTTCCCAAGCCCTTGTCACACGGCCAGGCCACTCTTGTCACGTGCTGGGATTACAGCCAATGGCTCCCAACAACCTTCTCCCGCCCTGAGGGAGCCCCCACTGTCCTTCAGCTGCATCACCTGCTCTGAAACCTCGAACCCCAGAAAATGTCCACAAAGAAATAAAGAGGTTTCCGTCTCCTCCTGTCTGATGTCTCTTTGGGCAGTAACTCCAGAATTCCCCAGTACCAACCAATCCCTGCCAAATGGGGCCTCTCCCCTCCATGGTTGGTAGCAATGGTCATTTCTAAACAAATATCAACCTTGTGCAAACAACAGCTGCAGAGACAGAAGTGCTTGCCCTGCATCCAAACACTCTATCAGTGGGGTTAGTATCTAAATACCTGCAAAGCAGCAAAATGAAATACAAAATTGAATTTGGGAGTAACATGTACATACTACTATATTTAAAATAGATAACCAACAAGGACCTACTGTAAAACACAGGGAATTACACTCAATATTTTGTAATAATCTATATGGGAAAGACTCTGAAAAAGAATATGTATGTATGTATGTATGTGTGTCTATACATATATGTGTGTGTGTGTGTGTGTGTATAAAAGCTTCCCCAGTGGCTCAGTGATAAAGAATCCACTTGCAAGGCAGAAGATGTGGATTCGATCCTGGGTCAGGAAGATCCCCCAGAGGAGGACATGACAATCTACTCCTGTATTCTGGCCTGGGAAATCCCATGGACAGAAGAGTCTGGCAGGCTACAGTCCATGGAGTTACAAAAGAGTTGGACACACCACTGTATACGAGACAGCAAAAGAGACACTGATGTATAGAACAGTCTTATGGACTCAGTGGGAGAGGGAGAGGGTGGGAAGATTTGGGAGAATGGCATTGAAACATGTAAAATATCATGTATGAAACGAGATGCCAGTCCAGGTTCAATGCATGATACTGGATGCTTGGGGCTGGTGCACTGGGACGACCCAGAGGGAGGGTATGGGGAGGGAGGAGGGAGGAGGGTTCAGGATGGGGAACACATGTATACCTGTGGTGGATTCATTTTGATATTTGGCAAAACTAATACAATTATGTAAAGTTTAAAAATAAAATAAAATTAATTAAAAAAAAAAAAAAGAGTTGGACACAACTTAGTGACCTAACAACAATCGTATATATATATATATATATATATATATATACATATATACACACACACACATATACACACACATATGTGTGTGTGTGTAACTGAATCACTTTGCTGTACACCCAAAACTAACTCAACATTGTAAGTCAACTATACTTATATTAAAAAAAATACAAAATTGAGACCAAAGTGGCATGTTACCAGGTGCTTTGGGGAAAAGAGCTTGGGAAAATGAATCTTTACTAGATTCTAGTTTGTAGGCAGCTTTAAAAAAAAGTCCGCAAGGATTCAAGCTCAAATGAGACACTCCTTCCACTTGCTGTGACCCTGCTTCAGGGCCTGCTTCAGCCCAGTTTGCCTCCTATTTGGAGGAGGGATTTAGATTAGACAAAGGCCGTAGGTTTCCCCTTAGTTTATAAAACGTTAGAAACAGCATTCTACTAGAAGAGAGAAGGAAGCTCAAGTTCATTAAAGGCTTATTCTGTACTATGAAGTACCTCTGAATCACTGAAGGTTAAATGAAACCACCATGTAATTCTTTGAAAATATAATTCTTTTTCAAAAAACTGTGGATCTAAAGGTTCTGGAATGGAGTTAGTATAAGGGAAAAGCATATTACTTCAAATTCATTCATAAACATAAATTATAACTTGAGAAAAGACTTTTCTCCCCTGTAGTTCATAGGTCTTTGGTCATTTATCCTCATGTTGATTATCCAAAAAAAATCTAACTTCTTAAATGGAACTCTTGGTTAACTAGAGTATATTGGGTGGCTCAGTGATAAAGAATCTGCCTGTCAGTGCAAGAGACACAGGTTCAATCCCTGGGTCGGGAAGTTCCCCTGGGGAAGGAAACGGCAACCCACTCTAGTATTCTTGCCTGGGATCCCATGGACAGGTTAGCTTGGCTACAGTACAGGGCATCACAAAGAGTCACTACTTAGTGACTAAACAAAGTATACTGGATGTCGATTTTGCTTTGAGAGCACTGAATTCACACACAAAAAGTAAAGAAGCAGAGGCATCATGGAACATAGGAACTGAGTCTGTACAGTGTGCATGCAAAGTCCAAAATTAAACCACTGATACAGAGTAAAAGATCCAAACCGGTCTGATAATATAGGAGCTAGTTTGGACCTGTGAAACCCATCTGGACCAAGACTGAGGCAAACAGAGATCTTATGAAAAGAAAAGGTGCATATGAAGGTGAACTCCCAAGAAGAATAGCTCTTAAGAACTTTTTAAGCAAATGAAGAAGCTCATTATCATAAAAACAGCTATTAAAAAAAAAAAGTTCCCAAAGTATAGGCAGACCATGAAGAATTTTTAAGGTGATGAAAATACTCTGTATGCAACTATAATGATGGATACATGTCCAGACCCTTATGTACAATACGAAGAGTGAACTGTAAGGTAAGCTATGGACTTTGGGTGATTATCACATCAGTGCAGGTAAAAAATGTGCCATATGTGAATGATGTTGACAATGAGGAGGCTACTGTGAGTGGGTCAGGGGGTATATGAGAAACCTCTGTACCTTCCTATTTTCTTATAAAAAGAACAAGTTCTTAAGGACTAAACACACTGAAAACCCCAAACATTTATGTTCTAAATCCTCTCCCGTCACTAGGGAGTACTCCCCCAACAATTATACATACAAAACACTGTGTTGGGGACAGGAGGACGCTGGCCTGGGGGAAGGCCGGGCTTACAGACCCTCCCCCAGGACTGCACTGGGGTAGCAGCCTCACAGGAGGGTGCTGAGGATTAATAAATACCCGCTTCCTAGCAAGGAGCTGTGAGCCCCTCAGATGAAAGGCGCAAAGTAAACACAGGCCAGAGGCCGTCGGAACACTTGGGAGACTTTAGCGCAGCTGGCGAGGGAGTGGAATAGGGGTGTGTGTGTGTGTACATGCCCGTGTACGTGTGTGTACCGCTTTCCAGGTCCTTTTATTTGCTCAGAACTCTTGGCCCACTGGGTACCAGGGCAGTTTAAATATTATTCATTGTCATTTTTTCTTTCCAGCATTAGGCCACATAGGCAGTAAACAAGTGAATTTGAAGAGCAAAACCTAAAACCAAAACCCAGTCTCTAAGTAGAAACTGGTGGCTTTTCTCCTGAAAATATGGCCTTATGTCCTTTCTACAGGGAGAGGAGGAACTGAGTCTTTACTGGAGGAGAAAGTTCAAGGCTACTGAGGTGAGCAGGCTGGATGGCAGCCGGCAGACAGGATGAAGAAAAAGAACAATATTTCACCTTTGTAATTACACGGCATCTTCAGGCCAGTTCAAAGTATTCTACACACCTCACCTAATGGATATTTACAACACTTGAGAGGTATGGAAGAGGTGGGCAACATAAACCCATTGCTGAGATGGGCAATCTTGAGGTCCAGAAAGGTGATGTGTTCTCTATACTCTAAAGGCCATATGTTCCAGGTGAGGCCTACAAACCCCTCAGGGTCCAAGAAAGTATTCCAGAGTAACCATGAGCATCCTCTGTAAGAATTATTAATTTTTCATTCATTTTTACACTAATCTAAACGAATAAACATTTTGTTACATGTGTGACTCCCTGACAAGGTGGCACAAGTGGTAAAGAATCTGCCTGCCGATGAAGGAAATGCAAGAGACACAGGTTCCATCCCTGGGTCGGGAGGATCCCCTGGAGCAGGGCATGGCAACCCACTCCAGTATTCTTGCCTAGAGAATCCCACGAACAGAGGAGCCTGGGGTCACAAAGGGTTGGACATAACTGAGAGGTTGAGCACACAACACTGACAACAGAATGCTGAGATAGTTTCCAGGCACACATCTGAGTTTGTGTTTATAATCACGCCATCTAACAGTGCCTGCATGCATCTCTCAGTGTAGTATTCCTCTCACTGGAGCACATGGATTTGTCTGGAGTTCATCGGATGCCCTAGTTTGGGAAACATTGCTCTATGACATGGAGCCTTCTGGTAGGATCTGCTACACTGTGGTTGAATCTCAGTCATGAGCCAGACGGAAGTGGTGGGACTGCAATAGCATGGTTCCCACAGTCAGAGAGGCCAAAGGGGTGGTACATGAGGTTGTGATGTGGCCTGGGCTGACCTCTGGAGAGGTCAATGGGGTGAGTGGGGACGTGGTTTCCAGGGAAGTGGTGATGCTTGTAAACAGGTGGTGGCAGCCTTACAGCTTTGCAGGGGCCACCCAAGGGCCAGCCCTCATGGGCAGAGGCTGGGGCATCAAGGCAGAGCAGGGTCCCAGCAAAAAAGGTAGTGTTACTCCAGTTCCAGAAGAACTCAGGGCAAACCAGGAAACCAAGGCACGGACTCAGTGGGCCAACCTGGAGGGGATTCAGAAGAGTGGGCACACAGGGGACACCCTTCCCTGGCACCCCAGCACCAGGTTTAAGGCAGCACAGGGACTTCCAGCGTGAAACACTCTCCACCCAGTTAGCTCTTCCTTACCCTTCACTCATTACATTAAGTGTCTGTTCCTCAGGACTTTCCTGGTAATCGAGTGGTTAAGAATCTGTCTTAGAAGGCAGGGGATGTGGGTTTAACCCCTGGCGGAGGAACTAAGATCCCACATGCCATGGGGCAACTAAACCCATGCATCACTGCTACTGAGCCCGAGCCCACACAATCTAAAGCCCTCATGCCACAGCTAAAGAAGCCACATACCACAATGAAGACACAGCACAAAAATTAAGTCAGTTCCTTCGGGACACCCGCCCTGACCTCCAGACTAGACAGACCTCTCTGCCAAGCACCCACAGCGGCCTGCACTTCTCGGTGACTCTCTTCCACCAATGATTAGCTATTCAGGGTGTGTTTTCTTAACTGAACTGTAAGCTCCACCCCCCGCCCCCCCCCAGGACAAGGGCTGAGCCTGTCCTGTTCCCTGCTGTGTTCCTCAGCACGAGCTCATAAAAGGGCTCTGTAAATGTTACTGATGAAATAAAAAACAATGTGAGTACCAGGTCATTCTGGTTTGAGTCTCCAGTGCACCCTCTTGCTTGGTCAGAAGTGGACTGGATCTGGTTATGCTGAGCCTGAGGTGGCAGAATTCGATGCCAAAAGTTTGAAAGGCAACATTCTCCAGAGATGCTCTTATAGCCCTGTGCCAGGAGCCTGAGCTGTAGGATACATCTGCTGCCATCCCTCGTGATTCCCCTGATCTAACCCCCAGAGTCCTCTTCTTCCTCTCCTCAGCTGTGATCTCGCTCCCGGCAGACAACACGGGGCCTCTCTGAGACTTTCCTCAGCACCAAGCCCTTTTGCTTTTGGAGACAACAGCCCATATCAAAAACCCTAAAGTGCTCATTCACCTCACATGAAATGTAACATATTTCACCATGGAAGAGGTAGACTCAGATGCAGCTGACTAGCTGGAATCCTATTACACTTTGTAGACATTTACTTAAACACTTTTCAGTTTTGTTATCATGGTTTCCTTTTCTTATTTTGGAAAAAGTATATTCCCCCCCCCCCCCAGCTCTCAGAATTGTTTATAGACCCATGAAAAGCTAATTAACCACTTATTGGATAATGTGGTCCCAGGTTCAAGGAAGCTATGTGCCATGACCTGAGCCACCAAACAATGAGACTCAGACACACGTATTGGAAGCACAGCATTCAGCAGCCTCCCTATGGATTCTGTAGGCAGAGCAGAGGAAGAACATTCCTGCCGTCAGAATTAAGGGCCCTGTCTGTGAGTGGTGGGCACTCATTCCTAAATAAGGCATTTGGAATGTGTAACAGTTCAGCTAGGCTAGTTGCTGCACACTGGCTGCCGCCATGGAACGTGGAGGGACTGGGAGAAGGAGAAACCAGGGAGTTGTGGCAGCAAGAGGTGGGAGGCCAGAGATGCTCATTTAAAAGCACAATTATTAAATTAAGCTTCCAAACTTCCATTTTAAAATAACAGATTGAATATCCAATTTCATGGAATGAGGAGTGGTGATGAGTTTAATTAGAAAACGTGCCAGGCATTATACCAAGTCCTGCAGAAAATGAACAGCCCTCAGGTGGTTCACGTATGTAGAGAGAGTAGGTGTAATTACCAAGCACAAGATGACTGTGTGAGCAGAGAACAGAAAGCAAGAATCGTGGGGGATTGGATGAGGAGACAGTAGGTAATGGGACCTACTGTAGCCAGAGACTATGGCTTCTTAACTGGACATGGAAGAGGGCATAAGAGGAGGAGAACAAAACTCCAGGAAGAGGAGGCAAAATGAGTAAAGCTATACAAATAGAAATTAATAATGGCTTTCACTGAGTGCTTTCTAAGGACCAGGCTCTGCTCCAAGTACCTCACAGTTAGTCATTCTCCTCACAGAGCTGTTATGGTGATGCTGTTATTCCACTCGAGGGGGCTGAGGAGCCTGAGGCAGAGTCAGACCCCAGATCCCCATCCCTAACCTCCTGGCCTTACCCACCTAGGTTTGGGAGGGTGGAGGGGTGCATGAGGAAGAGGCCACTAGGTTGGAATTGGAGAATCGGATGAGGCAACAGAAATGGGAGCAGATTGGGAGGATTCTTAAGTGCCATGTCAGGATTTTAAATTTTATCCTATAGACCTTTCTCAAAGGGGCATCCATGGATCATCTGCAGGGGCATCATCTCAAGCTGGTGGGAATGTAGAACCCTGGGCGTCACCCCTGACCTACTGAATCAGAAGCTCCAGGATGGGGCCTGGTAAATTACTCAGCCACTAAAAAGAATACATTTGAATCAGTTCTAAGGAGGTGGATGAAACTGGAGCCTATTATACAGAGTGAAGTAAGCCAGAAAGAAAAACACCAGTACAGTATACTAACGCATATACATGGATTTTAGAAAGATGGTAACAATAACCCTGTATACGAGACAGCAAAAGAGACACTGATGTATAGAACAGTCTTTTGGACTCTGTGGGAGAGGGAGAGGGTGGGAAGATTTGGGAGAATGGCATTGAAACATGTATAATATCATGTATGAAACGAGTCGCCAGTCCAGGTTTGATGCACGATACTGGATGCTTGGGGCTGGTGCACTGGGACGACCCAGAGGGAGGGGAGGGGAGGGAGGAGGGAGGAGGGTTCAGGATGGGGAACACATGTATACCTGTGGTGGATTCATTTTGATATATGGCAAAACCAATACAATATTGTAAAGTTAAAAATAAAATAAAATAAAAGGTTTTCAGGCAATTTTTCTGCACACTCAAGTCTGAGAACCACAGCTATAGGCCATGTGGATATACAACCATTTTTAAATTGGGGAGTAAATGGTCAGATACACTTTATAGAAAGCAGTTTTGAGTAATGGATGAGTTGAAGTGGAAAGCCTTGAAGCAAATGGCCAGCCAAGAGTCTCCTATCCTCTCCAGCCGTGGTGATGGCCTGGACAGAGAAACAGCAGTATGGAGAGGGCACTGCAGACAGAATGATAGCGGGATCCTACTGGAGAGTGAGGTATGAACAATTATATCAAAGTTTCTACTTGGGTGGCTGATGATGAAGTTGGGAAGTAATAGAGCACAGACTTGGATTTAGAAGACTGGAGCTCAAATTCAAGCTCTGGCACCTGCCAAGAGCAGTACAGTGGCAACCCAAATGTTTTCACTTGCAAACTGGGGATGGTATCACCCATCTCATGGAATTGTTGTGAGGGTTAAATGATATACCATAAGGAAATATGCACTTTCCTGACACCTGATAATGTTTCATGCTTGTTTCCAAAAAGGAAGATTAAAAAATAAACTAAATCGAGGAGAAGAACCTAACAAGCATCCCCAAGCCACAATCACAGTTGGAACCTCCCCCTCAGAGCCCACCCAGCAGGTCAGTGAGAGGGCTGCCCCGTCTCAGTGCCAAGGATGAGCTGAGCTGGGAAGGAATGTGCTGAGGCTGAGCAGAGCTGGCCGCAGGTCAGAGATGAATCTCCACCTGGCACCGGCATCTTCCACAGGGGTAGCAGCTTCTCCCACAGCACATCTGTGAAGTTCATCACCAGAAAACTGGGCAGGCTAGGGCAGTCCAGCAACCAAGTCTAGGAAAGCCTGCTGGAAGACCACTTGGGGTCTAGGACCAGAGGAGCTGCAGAGATGCTGTCTTCAATCAGGTGAAGGGGATCCAAGACTAGGTCCAGGGTTGCCAGAAAACATACAGGATGCCCAGCTAAACCTGAATTTCTGATAAACAGTGAGTCATGCTATAGCTTAAGTATGCCCCCGTGTAATATTTATACTAAAACATTATTCATTGCTTACCTGAAATTAAAGTTTAACTGGGTCCTGTATTTTTGTTGGCTAAATCTGGCAATCTTAATCAGGACCCTGCAGGTCTGCACAGGTTAACCTTGGAGCCAGGACAGGAGAACAGGAACAAAGCGAGGAACAGAAAGGCCAAGAGGGTTTGCCTGAGTTCTCTGTGGATGACACAGTTCCTTGACCCCATGGAGGAAGCTGGTGGCTCTGGAGTTGGCACTGCCTCTGACCTGGAATTCCAACCTTGACTTGTCCATCAAACACTGAACTTCTTCCTTCCTCTTTGTTGTACAAGTTAATCTCCCAGATTCTGCCCCTGCCTACCCGCCGGGTTTCCAGCTGTGCAGCTGTGAGATGACCTGCCCTTCCCTTGGGAACTAGTCCTTCCTGATTGGCATGGCTTTGTGGCGGCTGTCACATCTTAGGTGACCCCCACTCTGATTAAAGGAGGTGCTTTGGGGCTACAGAGAAGCCTATGAGATGGGAAATGCAGTTAAGCTACCAAATCAGGGAGAAAATTAGGTTCATGTTACACAGTGATTAAAAACAGTTAAGTGTTAATAAGTGATGTGCCTAGATGTTCATATCTCCTGAATTTAAGGCCCTGTTCAGTTCAGTTCAATTCAGTCACTCAGTTGTGTCCGACTCTTTGCAACCCCATGAATCGCAGCATGCCAGGCCTCCCTGCCCATCACCAACGCCCGGAGTTCACTCAGACTCACATCCATCGAGTCGGTGATGCCATCCAGCCATCTCATCCTCTGTCGTCCCCTTCTCCTCCTGCCCCCAATCCCTCCCAGCATCAGAATCTTTTCCAATGAGTAAACTCTTCGCATGAGGTGGCCAAAGTACTGGAGTTTCAGCTTTAGTCCATTCTGAAGGGGATCATCCCTGGGATTTCTTTGGAAGGAATGATGCTAAGGGCCTGTATATTTTTTAAAATTCAGTAATGACTGGTTACAATCTTTAAGCTCTGATCTTTTAATAGAATATTATACTTTTCTAAAAATAAAAAATGACTAAAAATGTGTATTGTATAATCTGGGGCTCAGTTAATCTTACCTATATAAATTTAGCCTCTTAGATCCTGAGGCAGAGCCAGCTTCATGGGCGTATAAACTGCACAGGACTCAGGCTCAGAAGGGTCCCGTGTGTGTTTCACACTCTGCTGCTGCCATCCTGTCATTCTTAATTTCTGAGCAAGGGGCCCTGCACTTTCATTTTGTACTGAGTCTCACAAATGATGTACTCAGCCCTGTTCTAAGTGGACAGAATGTGCCCAGAAATCAAGTTTAGTACACAGAAGAAGAAAAGAGCTTCTGAAATGCCGCCTTGAAAACCCTGAACTTGTGACATGGTGGCACAAAATCGAGAGGAAAGCAAGTCAGGTCAGGCAGGTATCTTGTCACCTGGAAGGTTGCTCACGGTGACACAAAATGCTGACAACAGCTGCCAGGCCTTGCAAAGTCAGCACATAGAGTCAGGCCACAAAGATGCTCTTTCCCACGGATGCAGGCATAAATAACAGAAACCTAAGGAGCTGGCTGTGGGGAAGAGCATTCCTGCCTTGGCCGCAGGCTGGGACATCCATTTAATCTCACAGAGCAGGAACTTCCCTGGTGGTCCAGTGGCTAAGACTGTGCTTCCAGTGCAGGGGGCTTAGTTCGATCCCTGATCAGGGAACTACATCGCACGAGCCGCAGCTAAGAGTTTGGGTGCTGCAACTAAAGATCTCACATGTCACAACTCAGAGCCAGTGCAGCCAAATAAGCAGATATTTTTAAAAGTGCCACAGAACACCACCTCCGAATCCACAGCCTGAGTCTCCTGACCCCCATCAGCCGTCAGGGTTGGCTTCACCTGGTGGGCTTAGTTGGTGTGCCCTGGGTGGGCCTGCGACTTCTGGTGAGGAGCAGGGGAGAGGGTGCTAGGGTTTGTCCCCCGTCTGCTCACTCAACATTCTTTTCCTTCTTTTGTCTTCTTATTCATTTCCCCCCTGCTCTCAATCCCTGGTCCTCTGTCTCCTTCCGGTCCCCAAACCCCTGATGCATCTGGTTAGTGGCTCTGCAGAGCAGAGGTCAGGAGGGGATGGCCTTTCCCACCCTTTCTGTTCTAGTCCAGTGGTCCAGCGTAATATCCTTGCTATCTTAGGTGATAGGCATTACAGACTGACTGCCAGGCCGAAATGCTGAGTGGGAAATTCAGTAGAGAGGGCCTTTTGTTTGTTTCTAATAGGAAGTTAGGAATTACCCCAGAGTACCAGCTGTGTTTTCAGCTGACAGACTTGTGTTCAGCCTTGGATAAAAGTGTTCCTGCTGACTTCCACATCCTCTGCCACCGGCTTCAGATGACCCAGGTACAGCTTGGCTTTCTGCCCTCTGGTCTCCACTCTAGAGTCCTTGCTTGGCTAACATCGAGTGACCAGCGCCCAAGTAAGCCAGATGGCTTCAGAAAGTATGCTTATCAGAGTCAGATGTAATTCAAGATGCTGGTACTTGGAGGAAGCTCTATGTCCATCAGTTAGTGATTGGGGTTGCTGTACCCCCAACATTCCAATAACAGCAATGCAGCAAGGCCCAGATTAAGACAGTAGCTTGCAACAGAGAGGAACACGCCAAATAATCAAAGACATTATTTTTTTCTTTTAGTCTTTCATGTTTTTAAGAAACAATAAAGAGTGAACGGAAGACTCCCTTCTGATCCCCAGCCTTCCATTTCTCATTCCCAGAGGCGACCAGTATCACCAGTTTCTTAATTATTTTTCCAAAGACATTCTTCAGACACAGTCATACACAAATGAATATATTGCCCTTTTACTTTAAATAGAGAGAATAGCATACTATGAACACTCTCTACACCTTGATTTTTTCCCTTAATAATGCAGCTAGGAGAACATTCCTTTAACAATCCATACAGATCTACCACATTTAAAGAATTGCCTAAGGACTTCCCTGGCAGTCCAGTGGTTAAGACTCTGCACTTCCAGTACAGGGAGCACAGGTTTGATCCCTGGGTGGGAAACTAAGATCCCACATACCACATGATGTGGCCCCCCAAAAAAGTAGAATTGGTGGGTCAAAGGGGGTGAGCATCACTACTATATATAAAATAGATAGCTAACAAGGATCTACTGTATAATAGCACAGGGAAAGATGAAAAGAAAAAAGAAGGTACAAGTCTTTTCGATCACTGCCAATCAATCAGGTGACTAGCATGGTAGCATCCTAGTTTTAATTTGAATCTCTGATTATGAGTGAGGATGAACCTAATTTATTGGGTTGATGTTGTTTTTCTTAACATACCCCAGGAACTCTTTACGTAGTAAAGAAATTATCCCTTTGTCATTTATTTTGCCAATATTTTCCCTACTTTGTCTTCTGAGATTGTTACTAGCTTTTTTTTTTTTTTTCTTTTTACTGAGGTAAAATTCATATACCATAAAGTTAATCATTTTAAAGTATACAATTCAGTGGCATTTATTGTTGTGCAACCATTACTTCTAGTTTCAAAGTATTTTGCTTCTGGGACTTGTAATAATTCATAATTTTAAAAATTTAACATGTCAATTATAATCACTTTTTTATGGCTTCTTGGTTTTTTGTCACAAAGCTCCTGGCTCATCTGTTTTCTTGCAATTTAACACTTTCTTTTCTTTCCAGACTAAATTTTAAGATTATATTATCAGAGCTTCCCTGATGACTCAGTGAATAGTCTGCCTGCCAGTGCAGGAGACACGGGTTTGATCCCTGGTCCGGGAGGACCCCACATGCTACAGAGCAATTAAGCCTGCGTGCTACAACTACTGAGCCTATGCTCTAGAGTCCAGGAGCCACAACTACTGAGCCTGTGCTCTGCAACAGAAGAAGCCACCGCAAAGAGAAGCATGGGCACCACATCCAGAGAGTCACCATCACTCCCTGTAACTAGAGAAAAAAAGCCCGAGCACCCAGCACAGCCATAAATACGTAAATAAAGTTTTTAAAAAATAATAAAATAAAACTCTATCTTAAAAAAAAAACATCATTTCAACCACTGCCTGATCAGCACCTTTGTTCCTCCTTTTGTAAAGCCTACTCTTAAACCCCAACCTTGGCTCTGTTCAACCACCACCCCGCCCTTCTCTGCTACAACCTGGGACTGCTGAACACTGCCAGAGAAAAATCACACAACCACATTTACTCATTCAACACACAAATAGATACTATTATTAATGTCTGATACCTCTCTGGAGACAGCACAGTATAGTACTAAGATCATCAGCTCAGGTCAGACTGCTCAGATTTGAACCTCACTCTGACACCTGTTAACTCTGTGACCTTGGGGAAGTTTCTTAACCTCTCTGTGCCTTGGTTTTCTCGTCAGCTAAAAGAGATTGTTGTGAGGATTAAGTGTGTGTCAATATCTATAAGATTTAGAAAGATGCCTGGCACATATCAAGAAATCAATAACTGTTAACTATTATAATTATCGTTACTATTATTTTAGTCCTTACAATGACACTGCAAGGAATGCATGTTGACAGACTAAAAACTAGCTTCAAAGAGGTTAAAAATTTATCCAAGTAACACATGGTAAGTGATGGACTCAGAGTCCATGTACTGACCTCCACACCATGATGCCTCAATGCAGAGATAGGAACGGAGAGCCGTCTGCGTCTGGCATTTCAAACTAGCAAGTTTAACCCTGAAGATGTCCTTTCGAATTTACCCAAGGCACTGGAGAAAGGGAGGTGGGTGGTGCAGGCTGTCAGAGTGTGAAGACACCTATTTGGAAAAACAGTTAGCCAACCAGAAGGTTGTAGGAGCAGAAAGAATTAGAGAGATTACACTTGCTCCATTCCTCTTTCCTGCTATAATCCAATGAGCTCCTCACAGCAGAATTTTAGAAGCAGAGTAGCTCCATATAACTAAGGGTCTTTACAGTCTAAAGGGAAAATGGGAGCCTGTAGCTTAAGATTTAAAGCAAAAGGCACTCTTGATTGCCATGGGTGGCAAGGTGCTAATGGTTTCTAATAATCTCCCAAACTGGGTTAAGTGTTTGTCACATGGGCTGTGATTAAAACCGCTGCTCCCAGGGTACCTTGGCAAGTTTCTCTCCATCTGCCAGGTTCCATTTTCTCTAACTGGCTTTAGCACCTGGGCCTGCTTAAATGGAATTTACACCTATTAGAAGCAGTTTTCTGTATACTCTACAGATTCCATCCTTGTTGTCTACTTCTGGTAAAAGAAATTCCTCCCCAAACTGAATTAGACTGGGAATTAAAATCCTCAGTACTAAAAATCTCTACTGTTTAAATACCCTGACAAAATCATCCTAGGTTTCTGTTGAAGTTCATTATTTTACAGATCGAAACATGGAGCTTTTTTTGGTAAACCTACTATTTAGAAAACAAACAAACAACAAAACCCACACAAAACTATTTCAGAAATGCGACCACACATAAAAGAAAATCTCTTGCCAAAATGCCACCATATAAAGAAGGCAATTGAAGAAAAGGGCACTTGTTGAAATGCCACCAGCATCATATTGAACAGAACCGGAAAGAAAATTAATATCCTGCTAAACTCTATAAACTTTTCTTCAATCACTCCTTTTAAAAAATGCAACCTACATTTAAAAATCATATTTGCTAAAAGTCAACTCTCTTTATGTAAGGATAATAAAATTATTTGACCAGATTTGGGTATTAGAAAAAATTGGGGTACTAAATTGAAAATAGTTCAGAGATGACTGGGTTGGATAACATAAGACCTGTGTTCTTAACAGAGATGCTAGGTTCATTTACTGCTGCACAACAAAATTACCCCAAAGTTAGCAGCTTGAAATAGCAATCATTTATTGTCTCTTACAATTTCCTTGAGTTGGGAATTTGGTTCTGGCTCAGATCTTCTCATGAAACCATAGTCGATATCCACCAGGGCTGCGTCATCTGAAGGCTTGACCATCAGGGTCAGTTCCCAAGGTAGCTCCTTTGCTTCGCTGTTGGCAGGAGGCCTCAATTCTTCTCCACACGGGCTTCTCCATGGACTTCCCGAGTGTTCTTAAGGTATGAGGACTGCCCCACTCCAGACAATTCAAGAAACTAAGGTGAACCCACAGTGCCATCTGAGACCTCCACCATGGCATCTACCAGGCTCTATTGGTCACCCAGGCTGCATGTCATTCAACATGGGAGAGACTACACAGGATCATGAACAGACACCAGGAGGCAAGACTCACTGGGGGCCACCTTAGAGACTGGCCACCCCAGGTGGCTCTAACATTAACTGTTCCAAGATGTCTTCTATTGATGCCAAGTATTCCTTTCTTATATTCCCATAACACCGAACTCCACTCACCCCCACCCCACTAGATGCTTCTGCTTTCAGTTATACATAGAAATTTAGAGCTGAATCTCCAATACTCTTGCCCAGAAAATCCCATGGACGGAGGAGGCTGGTAGACTGCAGCCTACCAGTTTGGGGTCGATAAGAGTCGGACACGACTGATCGACTTCACTTTCATGCATTGGAGAAGAAAATGGCAACTCACTCCAGTATTCTTGCCTGGAGAATCCCAGGGACGGGGCTGCCGTCTATGGGGTCGCACAGAGTCGGACAATGAAGTGACGCAGCAGCAGCAGCAGCAGCAGCAGCATTGTGGTAACCACCTATTCCAATTCCAAATGTCCCTTGGGATTAGATATAAAGTGATATGTTTACATGTTTCTCTACTCCTTAAGGATGGGAACTATGTCTTATTTTTAAGTATCCCCAGTGCCCAGCATAAAGCCTGTAAAATATGTAAGTTTGACCTGTCTTGGATGAATTATTTTTGTTCTCTTGACCTCAGTTTTCTTGCTTGTAATAGACTGATTTTTTAAAGCCCCTTGCACTTTATCACATAAATAGTTTTGTTTCCTAGTGGAGTGTGGTCCTGTGGTATGACAGCTCTTCACTGCTTCCTGGAAGCATCCCCTTTGGGTTTTGGATAGAGGGAGTCCACTGGCTATTGTACTGTGGAAGCAGAGACTCTCAAAAAGGCAGTGGTGGGATAAATTGTCATCAAAGGGTTCAGTTTTTGAGCTGAAACTAGTTCAAGAACACTTCCCAGATGTATTGTGCCAAGGGAAAAGAGGGACAACAATTTCAGACAAACAGACTCCCTCATTTACCAATTGGTCTGATCATTACTCCCCTGCTAGAAATCCCTTTGGTTCTCTACTGCCAACAGCAGAACTCAGATTCCTTTGTCTGCATTCAGGAATGCAAGCCACCTTCCTCTTCAGAGACCCTTGCTCCAGGCATGCTGCACCTTGGCTGTCCCTTGTCTAGGGCTGTGGTTTCTTTATCCATGATAATTTACCCCTATGTAGCCTCTGTCACGGAGAAGGCAATGGCACCCCACTCCAGTACTCTTGCCTGGAAAATCTCATGGACGGAGGAGCCTGGTAGGCTACACTCCTTGGGGTCGATAGAGTCGGACACAACTGAGCGACTTCACTTTCACTTTTCACTTTCCTGCATTGGGGAAGGAAATGGCAACCCACTCCAGTGTTCTTGCCTGGAGAATCCCAGGACGGAGGAGCCTGGTGGGCTGCCATCTATGGGGTCACACAGAGTCGGACATGACTGAAGTGACTTAGCATAGCATAGCCTCTGTCAAACAAACTATCTTTATATATATAGATGCCAGCACTATCCAAAGATTTTTCAAACTGAGTTTAAGTTGTTTGGGAAATTGTATTCCCAAAAGACACTTGACATTAAAACTATATGAAGATGCATGAAAGAAATGATACTGTGTAACTTTTCCTAAAATATTTCTAATAGGGAGTGGGAAATAGACTATAGTCTATTCATGTATACATGAATTAATTGTGCCTTCTCAGGGTCTTATTTGATGTACCAAATCATGCTAGGGAGAAATTTGGGCCCAGGAAAAAGAAAGATTTGAAGGCGACTTTCCATAACAAGTGGGCTAGTAACCCATGCAACCTAATCAACCCTGAATATTCATTGGCAGGACTGATGCTGAAGCTGAAGCTCCAATACTTTGGCTACCTGATGTGAAGAGCCAACTCACTGGAAAAGACCCTGATGCTGGGAAAGATCGAGGGCAGGAGAAGGGGGTAACAGAAGATGAGATGGTTGGATGGCATCATTAACTCAATGGACGTGAGTTTGAGCAAACTCTGGGAGATGGTGAAGAACAGGAAAGCCTGGTGTGCTGCAGTCCATAGGGTTGCAAAGAGTCGGACCCAACTGAGGGACTGAACAACAGCAATAGTAACCCATGCAGAGGCAGGTGGCCCTGTAAACAGCCCCAAACGTACATAAATCTCACGAATCAGTTTCCAATGCCCTGAAGCAGACAGCCTCTATATTGGGAGCTTCATAAAAAATAAATTTACTTAAACTTATCCAATAAGCCCCTTTCACTATTAAAAGATGGCCCATATGGGGGAACATCTGATGTAGCTTTTCCTCCAGGCACTTGTCCAATGTGGTTTCAAGCAGATGGTGTTTTCCCAGGTTCACCCCTTCAGAAAATTGGGAGGACTTTGCTGAGAGCAGTCAATCACCCAGGAAGTACAGACAAGCCCATTCTTACCAAGTTACTCTTAAGTACACTGACCTCATTATTTGCTCGTAATGTGAACAGGTACTTATTCAATGTGTCTCTTTGTATAGAGATTATCAGTTTGCCTGTGGGTCCATCATCTCTCTGTCTACATTATTGCTGTCTGTTTCTTTAAAAGGAGGGTTACAGCTTCATGGTGGCTATGCACAATGCCACGTAAAAGGATGCTGGAGAAGGGCAGGAGGCAGCAGAATATGTGACAGGAAGTGTTGGGAAAACCGGTGGATCTAACCTAGCCAGGCTGGATTACCTCACATCCAGGGAAGCAGCGGACTGGATGCAAGAGTAGCCCCACCCATCCATGTCGTACATCACAGTTAGCCAGAGCTTTCATGTCTCCCATCTCACTTCACCCTTGCGATTGCCTGGTTAGATAGGCATTATTATCCCCACTTTACAGACCGGAAGAGCCAAGGCTCAGAGTGTGATGAGGGTGTTAGTCACACTGGAACTGAGTGGCAAAATCATTTATTCCCAATGGGGCTCGATTGCAGGGCCAGCTCTCGGGACAGTACAAAGTTGGTGAGGGTGTCCTCACCAGCCTCTAGCCCTCAGAATGGACTCTAACAGGAGTAAATATCCCCACTGCTGGCCTACCTCAGGGTTAGACATATTGAGAGGCCCTCACTACCTCAGCTTCTCCAATAGTGGCACTTTCCATGAACAACCAGTGAGTCTAAGAGAGAACGTGGGACCCCTTCCCCCATGCTTGAACTGTGACTCCCAGGCCACCCACCTGCAGAGAGTCTGGCCCTTCTGCACACAAGGGAACCAGGGTTTGAAAAGACTCTCCAAGAGAAATCAAGAAGCATATTGGAACTTCCCTCCAGGCTCTCTCTTGGGCAGTTTCCCTTGAAACCCAGTTTTCCCCATGGTATTGTTGATGACAAAGCGGGCTGAGACCAAAGCAGGTGCCTGCCCTCCATTTCTACAGAAACTCCTGTCCCGCCTTCCTTGGCTTGGGCTTCCCCAGACCTCCCTCACTGACATGATTTATTGCCTTCATTAAATAGGATGCTTAGCCAGATTCAATGGATTTCATGTCTTTCCCACAAGGAAATCCCCTTAGGAAGCAAGCTGACATGGTGTCTGAAAGAAGAAAAGAAACTGTGAATGAAAGCTCTTCGCCCAAAGAGAAACTCTGCAGTTTCTCTAACTTGACTTTGAGCTGGGCCAAGACCCAGAGGCATTTCTTTTTTAACTTAATTGTCTCCAGGGAACCATAGCTAGAAATCAGGCATGCATGTCTGCCCTACACAACAGGTATACCCCTTCCTGGGGATGGCTGGGGCTTCAGGGGGTTGAAGATCTTGTGGGTGGCGTTAACTCTCTTCCCACAAACAAATAGACCCTTTCAGAAAGCCAGGTGGAGCCCACCACGTGGGGCAGGGTGGACTCTCCACGTCACCTGCCAGTTCTGTCTGGTGGGAGTAAAGGGGAAAGGGTCATTATTGGCTTGGCAGCTGGATTCAGCCTCTGCCTGCCTGCAAGGAGTTGGGCACTTTGATGACAGACTGTTTCACCCTGCAGCAAATGAATAGGGCTTTTGTCAACATCATCTGTGGTGCAGCAGGGTGACCGACTGTTCGGTTGCTTTTAGAACTGCTTTATCATAGACTTTTCTTGTTATTCAGAATTTACTCAACATTAGCTTCTTGGGCTAAAATCTTTTATGCAAAGGAAAAGTGGGTGATAAAAATGCATTTCTCTTTCTCCCAGCCACTCACCATCTTTTTTTTTTTTTTCCCTTGAATCCACCCCCTCCAACCCAGCACATAATCAAATAGACATTCCACAGTCTCTTAAAACTTGTTAGGCAGAAAAAAGGCATCCTGGATTCTCATTCTGTCTCTTCCAGGTGTTCATAACCCTGTGTGTAGGATGGGAGTGCCTTTCTGCCTTACTCACTCATTTGTTGGTTTCCTCATCTAAAAAGTGAGGCTATTCACAAATTTTACTCCCGGGCATGTTTCTGAGGGTATATGATAAGATGAGGAAAAATGCTGAAAGAACTCTTCAGAAGACAGAGTACTTACTCACTCATACATAGAACTTGTGTGAGTTTAGAGGTTAGTTAGAGGTCTTTAGCATAATAGAAGGCTGCAAGTTTAATGAATAATTCAACAGAGGTCTCTTGCTTTTCTTGGGCTCTCCCAGGAAAGAGGCAGCTGACTGTGCATCAGCTCTTGGAGTTGTAAGCATGTAGGGCAGGAGGAGAACATCCAACTTGCTGAGGGAAGTGGGCAACAGTGGCCACCAGGCCTTGTTCCTGAGAAGCCTGAGCTGGGTGTCATCACTGTCCCAGAGCTTGGAAAGATGCTCCGGATACACATGCTACAAGGCTGCACTCAATCCCAGAGTCCTCCTCCTAAGCCACAGACCGCCCGCCCTCCACCGTCTCAGGATGCCTTTCGCAATGAACATCTACAACCCCAGAAGTAAAGTGGAGATGGTCTATGTTCTTAATCCCGAAAAAAGGAAAGCTTCATGGGTAATTTAGAATCTTAAAAAAACAAAACAAAACATGAATACCTTTTGCTGAACAGAGCAACTTTCTCAGAGCAGCATAAAGGGAGAGGCTGTTGCTAAATTGGTTCTCTCCACAGCCTGTGGGTATCCTCGGGGAACACAGGGTTGGCCCTGCACATACTCCTATGAACATATTTGTTGCGCTCCAGGCTCAAAAGCCCAAATCCACACCCTCCCACTCTGCACCACACCTTAGTTTCGGCTTTCTCTTTCTTTGCTCTCCCCTTCCAAGCCAAACTTCTTGAAGAAAGGTCTAGGCTCTGTCCTTACTAACATGACTCACTCCTGAGCCCCCTCTACTCTGGCTCTACTCCCACTTTCTCCTGATCACTTACTGATCTTCCGCTCCAGTGGCTACTCAGTCCCGTTCAAAGCCCTCTCTTTCTGGGGCTCCTACAACACCGGACCCTCTAACTCTTCTGAATCTCCTTTTAGTTTCTGATTCTTCCTTCTTGGTTTCCTTCACTGACTCTGGATCCTCTGCCTCTTAAATTTTGGCTTTTCTCAGGGTTATGGTCATGGTCTTCTTTCTTTTTTTTATTCTTTATATTTTAAGTAAGCATTTGTTATTATTTTCATTGGTTAACAAGACCCTCTGAACAGCCTTCTTCAGTTGGAGAATCCTCTACCTTAAGAGTTTAGGTGAGAAGCACAGAAAGTCTTAAATACTTGCTTTCTCAGCTTCCCTTAAAGTGTCCTTCCCTCTGGCAAATAGACACACCTGAAACCCACCTTGGACTGGGGCACCAGCCTCAGCAGGCATGCGCTGAGGGGCTCCATTCCAGCGAGGACAGATGCTGCCATGTCCAATTCTAGTGTCCAGTCGTACAAGCTGTGGCTTCCACACCTGTGTTGCTACAGTCAGTGTGAGAGCCACACCCTGCTTTCCACCAGGATCCATCTCTTAAGTAACAGCATCACATCTGCAGAACTTACTGTCTTTACCCCAAGCTGCTGAGTGAACCTCCTAAATAGTTCTCGATTTTGTCTCCTTCTGTGTCCCAGCATCACTACATAAGATTAGAATCTCACTTATGGTATTGGAAACAGCCTTCTAATGAATTTGCCTGTCTTTGCCTCATGCCTTTCAATCTAATTTGCATGGCTGCCAGACTGGTCTTTCCCAAATGTAAAACTGACTTTATTGTTCCCATGTTTAAAACCTTCCAGTAGCTCCCCATTGCTTTCCGGATAAAATCTGAATCCTTTAACATGACACTCAGATGCCATCTCCTACAACTGTCCCCCATGCACCATGCTCTGGCCATACCTAACTGCCCGTGTTTCCCGCACAGTGTTCCCACACATGCTGCCTGATGCCCAGCTCTAGGCCTTTGCTCACTACAAACCTGGAGATGCTTGCCTGCGCCATCTCACCCACCTGCCAGCAGCAATAACTCATCAAGTGCCTCTGATTTTGATTGAAAGCCAAGCCTACTGTACTGGTTCATTGGAAGGCCTTCACCTTAAGAAAATGGAGATGTCTGCTTCCCTGTGTCCAGTGTCTCTGGAAGAAACAGAACCCTAGGAGAACAAATAAATAAAACCCTCATTCATTTATTTCTCGAGCATATATTGAATGACCACTCAGTGCTAGGTACTAGGTGTTGGGATTGAGCAGTAGGCAGACAGTCCTTGTCCATCCTCGTGGACATGGCAGGACCAGCTGAACTCATCCTGTCTGAGGCTAACCCGATATCTGGGCTTCTGCACTCTCTCCTGAATTCCAGTCCAGTTGCCAGCTCCCTCACTGCCCCTCCCCACCACCAGCCAGATCCCACCTCCTTCTCTACTCTCCCTCACAGAGGGTTGCATCTTATTGTGTCCTTTACTCCACAGCTTGATCTCCTTAATCTCCCTGTCTGTCATCTGAAAAGTGAAAGTGTTATTCCTTTAGTTGTGTCTGACTCTTTGTGACCTCATGGACTATAGCCCACCAGGCTTCTCTGTCCATGAAATTGTCCAGGCTAGAATACTGGACAGGGTTGCCATTTCCTTCTCCAGGGGATCTTGCCGACCCAACGATCAAACCCGGGTCTCCTGGACTGCAGGCAGATTCTTTACCATCTGAGCCACCAGAGAAGCCCCCTTGTCTGTCATCTATCTATCACCAAGAACTGGTTCCTCCTAGAAGCCCTTGCTGCTTGTGGCTTACTCCATTACTTGAATCAGATGCCCTGATTATTAATTATTCAGTCCAGGCTGAACTTGAGTTGGCCACACTCAATAATCTTGTGAATTTAACCCCTTGGCTCTTCTATAGAGGAAAGCAGCTCCTCTAATCACCATCCTTTCAGCCTCTCAACCTCCCAACCATACACCACTGTTTACTTGCTTCCCTCCCCACGGGGTCACTGCAAGTCTTGCCATTTAAACTGCCCTCTTCCCCTATAATTTTCCATGTCTGACAAATATTTACTCTGCCTTCAGACGGTGCAAAGGTCACCTCACCTGGGAAGTCCTCACCCCATCCCTACTTTTCCATCACCTTTGTGATATGCTTGTATCTTTATTAGCACTTTCCAAATTCCACTGTAATTCTGTCTTCCCCACAAAGCCAAGACAATGTCTTAAAGCATTATTGTGTCCCCTGTTCTTGACCCACTATGTTACAATAAAGCAGACTATGATACACATGTAAGTAACAAAGAGTTACCAGTCACTCCTAAAGGAATGCAGTCCTAAATATTCATCAGAAGGACTGATGCTGAAGCTGAAACTCCAAGCCACCTGATGCGAAGAACTCACTCACTGGAAAAGCCCTTGACACTGGGAAAGATTGAAGGCAGGAGAAGATGGGGACAATAGAGGATGAGATTGTTGGATGACATCACCAACTCGATGCACCTGAGTTTGAGCAAGCTCTGGGAGTTGGTAATGGGCAGGGAAGCCTGGCATGCTGCAGTCCATGGGGTCGAAAAGAGTTGGACACGACTGAGTGACTGAGCTGAACTGAACAAAGAGTTGGACATGACTGAGCAGATGTCACTCACTCACAAAGTAAATGCCAGGAGAAAATCCAAATCTCACACTGAATTCAAAGCTCTAAAGTTAGATCACCTTTCCAATGTTCCCTTTCTGTAAGTGCATATAAAGTTTACACAATGAATGAGATGAGCACATGACAATGCTTGTCTTCTGGTTCTGAACAGAATCCATCTTCCATCTTTCCTTCCCCTTTTACTCAGTGGCAAATGTCTAACAACTGGTTCCCTGGGAAGAAAGCCCTGTTTTGTAGAGTTTGCCAATTTCTAGGGTGTAAATACACACCCTGTAAAACCACAGCTAATTTCAAGCCACCGACATGATGGTTCTGAAAGTAGAGCTGGGGAAGATGTGTGCCATGACTCTTGAAGCCCGCAGGAGCCAGTTCCTGGGTGCCATTGCCTTTCTTCACTCTTCACAGCTGATCAGTCCAAGTCCGCTCATCCTTAACTCTCAACACCCAGCTCTTCTTCAGCACTTCATGCTTGACCACATCTCCCCTTCCTTCCATATCTCACCTTATTTTCCAGAGGACTCTCCCTTTCAAATGTTACAGTTTTTCACTGCATTGTTTTCCTGTGGCTGCTATAGTAAATCGCTACAGACTTGGGGACTTAACACAAACGTATTCCCTTGTGTTCTAGAGGCCAGATGTCAGGAATCAGTCTCATTGGTCCAAAATCAAGGTGTCAGCAGGCCCGGGCTCCCTCTGGAGTGTCTAAGGAAGAATCTGTTCTTGCCTCTTTCAGCTTCTGATGACTGCTGGTGTTCCTTGGCTTGAGAGCGCATCACCCCGAGCCCTGCCCCTGTGGTCACACTGCCTCTTCCTCGTCAGTCACTGTCAAATACCCCCTTCCTATCATAGGGACACTTGTGATTGCATATAAGGCCCTTCTAAGATAAACCAGCATAATGTCCCTATCTCATGATTCTTAATGAGTCATATCTACAAATACCCATTTTCTTAGAAGTCAGCCTTAACAGGTTCCAGAGATCTTTGGGGGCCATTATTCAGCTGACTGCACTCATTATTTTTGAAATAATGGTTTTCCCCCATTAGCATTGCCGTAGTGCTGCTTCAGCCAGAATGGAAAGCAAGCACCGTCTTTTGCCCTTGCCAGCGTGCTACGGCATTCTCTTGTGCTTTCCTCCACTTGCCTGGCTTTTTCTAGTCTGTCTGGCTTACCTCTAGTGATCTCTCAGCCATTAATAATCCTAATTTCCTGCTGACAGTCTTTTGACTCACAGTAAATAGAAGGTTTGTTGTCCAAAGAAAAGCATACATGGAGTTATTTCAATGGTTAAATAACCCACTAGATACTAGCTTGTGAGTGTGATGTGCTCTAAGTTGGTGTGTGTGTGTCCTGACTATGCCCTTCATTAGGACAGTACTACAGGATGTGTGAAAGAATGGGCCAATCGATCCCAAGAAAATGTTGATAATAAACTGGTCATAAATTATGTCAGGAACATATCTCCCTGAAAAGTGAAAGTTGCTCAGTCGTGTCTGACTCTCTTTGACACCATAGACTGTAGTCTATGGAATTCTCCAGGCCAGAATACCGGAGTGGGTAGCCTTTCCCTTCTCCAGGGGATCTTCCCAACCCAGGGATTGAACCCAATTCTCCTGAATTGCATGTGGATTCTTTCCCTTTGGGAAACATGGGAATAAAAAGAACCAAACATAGTCTAGCCTACCCTAACCATTATTGGTATGTTGGTGCTGATAAGACTTTGATGATCATCTTTCTGCAAATTGCTTTTCCATATTTAAGGTTATTTCTTTATATCCATGAATTCCCAGAATGACTGGGTCCAGTTGAATATTGTTAAACATATTTCACCTTACTGCTGGGTTTTGGTGGCTCTGTGCCATTTTCAGCCCAGAGATCCAGACCTTCTGAGATCAGCCTACTTCCACCTGTGCGAGCTCCCTCCACTTCATTCCCCCATGAGAACCACCCATCACAGCCAGGCTGAACTCCTCCTGTCAATCACATGCAGTATCTGTCCTGTGGCTCTGGTCCAGCTTTTCGGGTCTCCTTGAATACCCAGTCTTCTCAGATTGCCCATCCCTTTCCTCTCCTTCAAGGCCTAGTTCAAATCTCCTCTTGGGAAAATCCTTCTTTAAAAAGGCTGCCACATGTGGGTTAGTGTCATGCAGGGAAAAGAGTATCTGGTTTGGAGTCAGACTTTCTGGGTTCATGTCCATGAGATCCCTGAGATACAGTCATTCATCCTTCAGGGGCCTCAGTCTCCTCCATTCATAAAGCAGGAGTTATGATCCTGGTTCTGATGGCCTCCAAACTTGTCAGAAATGAATAAAATAATGATAGGAAGTGTTTTTTAAAAGCTTCATAAACACAGGGCTATAATGCTATTTCTTCTTTCACCAGTTCTCTTTTGATCTTTATTGCCTATGCTACATAATTAACAGCACTTGATAGGCTGACCTATTTATTCTTTAATTCTTCACATACCTGGAACTATATTCTTGCCTGGTATGATGTTGTATAGGAAGCCGGCTTGTTCACTGCAGCCTGTGTGTGTGTCTCATCCCTTCAACTAGATTGGAATGCATGGGGTAGGAATGGTATCTTAAGCTTCTATTGTTCCCCATGACGCCCTGCACAATGCTGGCCACAACGAAGGTGCTGAATGAACACTGGACTGGGAGCTTATGTAGCCTTACCACTGCCCCATGCCAGTTTAATTTCTTCTTTAAAAGTTTAACTTACTAAGTTTCAAATTGCGAGATGATCTGCATTAACCACAGGGCACTGTGTACATCTCAAAAATGTGTTACTGGGTCCTTCAACAAAAAAGGGGTGAGGATGGTGGTGGTAGATTTGTATTAATCTCTCACTACAGCCTCCAAAGCCACAGGAAAAGAACATGTTTGGATCTAAGTATTTATTGGTCACTGTTCCTTCATGGTTCTCCTTTTTATCACCGTTCCCCAAGTGTTTTTTAAAAATACAAATTATGAATAAAGTAAAAGGAAACAAATTAGGTAATGCCATTTTCCACATGGGCATTTCAACAGAGAGAAGATCCAAAGTTTCTAAAATCAGATTCTTCAACAGTGTCTAGGAAACTATGTGATATTGGTTGAGCACATTTTAAGAAAATCCAACTTCTAGAAACTCAAATTTATAAAACTTAAATTAGGAAGCAAATTTTCACAGGAGTCTTTTACTAGGAAATTCCTCCTTTTTATCATTCTTGAGTCCATTAAAATGGACTTAATGTAAAAATAATTTTCAGTCATGAAATCAGGACCACAAGTATTAAGTGAATTGCATCTATTTATCAAAATCTTCATTCTTGATATATTTACTTGCTCAGTGAGTCATTTGCTTAAAAATGATCTTGGTTTTTTACTTTTCCTGCTTTGGATTTAATATTTCAGCTTAAAGCTATATGATAAATGGGGTTTTCTTATCTTAAGATGAGGTACCATAACTGATCTCTGTTGAAGGAATTTGTACTCCAATTGAGCACAGATTATTCTTTCAACGTTCCTTCAATACTTGGCACTGAAACAAGAAATCTAAAATTAGCTGCCTTCAGAATCCAGGTGTAGGCTAAGTGGAAGCAATTCAGTTTGTTCCAGGAAGTCAGAGAAATTGTTCAAATAGTAAATAGAGGTCTAGTCAAACTGCTTCTTTCACTAAAACCAAATTTTCAGGACTGTCTCTTTCTGCAAGGACAGAAAACCACAGTAATTCTGAGCTGAAAGGGATGAGAGAGGGCGTCTTGTATAAACACTTCAGCTCAGGGGATGAAGTGACTACCTTTCTGAGCCTGCTTCCACACTGCGAAATGGAGTCACCTCTCATCGCCTGCCCACCACTCAAAGATACTGGGAGGATTAAGTGAATGGGCTTTTTTTTTTTTTCATAAAGAAGAATGAAATAATGCCATCTGCAGCAAAATGGATGGACCTACAGAATGACTATCATCAAAAAATCTACAAACAGCAAAAGCTGGAGAGAGTGCAGAGAGAAGGGAACCCTCCTACTCTTGGTGGGAATGTAAATTGGTACAGCCACTATGGAGAACAGTATGGAGGTTTCTTAAAAAGCTAAAAATAGAGCTACCATATAACCCTGTAATCCCACTCTTG